>NC_136637.1:22680125-23023432 GCF_949748355.1 Melanostigma gelatinosum
GGGCAGCTTGTTGTGTGGTTTCATATGTATTCATATATGACAGCTGGCTGCCAACAGATTACTGGTCTTTCATGTGATCGTGCCAGAGGGGTTGAGTCTTTGTTGCCAGCCATCCTGATAGTACTTGAACTGCAGGAATTCTACCCACCCATCACATGTCTTTGAATCTCAGAGGGACGGGGTGCCTGTATGTCACTCCATGATAAGTGTTGGGAATTACACAGTAATTAGTTTGCCCGTTCTAAACAAACCCTGACTGAAACTGACAGTATGATGCCTGAGGAGTAAAGATACTGTGCCCACTGACTCCAAAAGCAACCGTTAACTAACCCCTTTGCCTCCCAAATATGCACAGAAATTAATATTCAAGGATTTGTTTCTTGGATAAATCAAACATACAGACATAACGATATAAGGATGCATTTAAGCTGCTGTCATTATTGTTCAAATCTGTTGCTGAATCATTTTACCCCACTGTAAGTTTACAAAGTATATAAAAAATAAAGTAAATTCGCTGTTGCAAAAAAACAACAACAACCTAATATTTGATCCATGTCAATAACTATGCGGCTTTGCGATTTGATGGTGAGACAATAGAAAATATGGGCACCAATAAGTGGAGAATTATATAAAAACAGATAATGAAACTGTGTAAAACACAAACATATTACAATGAAATATGTCTTTCACAGGCGAGGTAATAATTGTTGATAAATAAAGTACATGTAAACATGTGTTATGAACCGATTATAACATTTTAGTTCATTTTAGTTACTTCATAGTATGGCTTAAAGTAATGTATTATCCATACAACCATATGCAATTTGGGATCAGTTATAATATGCCTATAAAAAATGCATGAAGGTGCATTCAATACCAGAATGTGTTAAACAGAGTCCAGTCAGCTGATTTGTACAGGGCTCTCCTGAGCTCGCTCCCTCCATTGAACTTTAACTCCCACTTATGGAAATGCCTGTCAGTCATCAGAGACGTGGCTGCATTGACTCCTGATTTGCATTTCATCCAGCTTTGTCTGAAACAGAATTTCGAGCTCCTCTTAATCACAACAGCCAGTACACAACCAGCACAACAAATTCTCCACTTTGTATGCAAGAGCATACTGAGAGAAAAGATGTGATAGCAGGAATCACGAGTGGTGTTCTTCAGTAGCGTTTGTCCACAGAGATTTATAACTGAATCCTGTTGACTTCCTGCACTTGTGTCACTTTTTAAAACAGTGTGATATTGATTGTGTGGTTCCATATGTGCTCTCCTGATGGCACAGCCACGGTTTTTATCTCCGGTCTCTCAAATCACACCCCAGACACCCTTCCTTTGAATCGTTCCCTACTTCTTCTGTCAAGTTTGATGTCTTCAGCGTCGCCCCGTCGCCCTCTCAGAATGAGCTCTTTGCTGGGTGCAGCAGTGCTGCAGCACAGTGTTGTTTTACTCTGCCAGACAATTATCTCTAAGACGCCAGAACAGAGAGAGCTGCTCCTCTCGACAATTTCCCCCTAACCTTAAATCAGTCCACATTTCCCATCACCCACTAAATGGAACAAACACACACACACACTAAATCATGCTGACACACTCAGGTACCCCTAAAGCATTTTTCTCTCTTTTCATTTCTCTTGTATTTATGCTATTAAAGCTGTGTGGTCTTGCACTTAAATGCATCTAGCACATACACTTACACACACACACACACACACACACACACCACTGTCACGAGCCTCAAGAAAAACCTCTCAATCAGCCCAACTGCGGATGACAGTATCTGCAATACACCACCTATTAGAAGCGGAGCGTATGCATATCGCCTTTCTCTCCGTTTACGGCTCCTCGCGAGTCTTCGAAATCTTTTTATTGACAAACCGCACCTTGAAGACCTTGGAGGTTTTTAAACGCGGTTAGAAAAGGTCGTGACATTCAGAAATGACATTCTCGTTGCGGGAATGGCTTGGGTGTCTGGCCGTTGAATAAGGTTAGTTCTATCTGTTCCATTTCCAAGCTGTTTGGCGTCGCTAAAGAGCGGGCAGCGCTCTGCTTAATACTAAAGGCTCTCAATGCAAGTTGGATTGGTTTTGCCATGTGTGATACACTCCCCTCGGGCCTAATAAAGAGTGCAGTACTCGTACACACACATGCAAACACACGTACTGAATAAGCACTTACATGCTTATGAGTATTGGTGGTGGTAGTAGTGTGTGTGTGTGTGTGTGTGTGTGTGAGCGCGCATTAGTGCTTGATGGCTGGAGTGTTGTTGCTGACTGTTGATGATACACTTCTTCACGCACACACTCAGGCACACGCACAAACAATTGTATGCATCCTGCATAGCTCAGTGCCTTCTCCGCTCCCTCGCTGCCCTCTTCAGCTCCTCTCAAGCAACGGAGGAATTGAAATGCAAGTGCTTAAGGGTAAAGCCTCGAAGACCCCGAAAAGAAACCATTAACCCTTTAATATTCCCCCGGCCTTGCAGCTGATGAGTTATTCAAGGCTTTTGACAAGGATCCACCCTCTTTACATTCACTAATGACGAAGAAAGGTCAATGAACACGCTGAGAGATGCCTTTGGCAAAATAATTTCGGGGACACAATACACCAAGGCATTATAGGTCTCTGAAGTGATAAACGGCCATTTTTTAAATTCAAGTCCCCCCCTCTCTCCCCCCGCCCCCCCTTCCTGCTGGAATACAGTAATGTGTTTGAAACAATCAATGGGCTGAGCTCCTCGCAAGCCAGAGTCCTGTCACCGTTGACACTGTTAATTAGCACTGGAGAATCCCGGGCGCTTTTGCCTGAGCACATTCGAAAGGAGACGAGCGGATGAGACCATTTTGCTTTACAATTGTTATTCATAATACCATGTAGCGTGGGGAGATCTTGGTGATGGTGGGTGGCTCCCGGTGGGCCTTCAGCCACAGATCTGTGTCCCAACATGAAACAGCCAAAACAGACTGGAAAGGGGCCCACGTCCCTTTCACTTGAACAGCAAGCAATCCGAGGACAGATCAGAGTCAGAGAGATATTCCCCACTTCCACGATTGGTCATTTGCATTGCTTTTATATATCTGCCACTAAATGTGGTTGTTGTGCTTTTTTTGTTGACATTTGACTGATCGTTATGGGTTTTGAGTGGACTAAAAACCCCTTTTCTTTGTTACAAGTTGGACCAAACCAGACAAAAAGGAGGGATTCATAAACAACCCCCAACAATATTCTTGGGTGGTTTATTAACCATCTACTTTGTATGTATTCCAGCTAGCTCTTAGCTCTTATTTATCATGCAATAACAACGCATTTCTTGCTGTTTGACACATGGAAATGTTAGAAATGTCGTGCTATTCATACGCCTTTCCGTGAGATATATTCTGTCAAGGAATTTAACCACAAACATGCATCCATAAAGTGTTGCAACATGTAAAAATGTTGAGAAAGAAAGTGTCATTTTTGATGAATAAGTCTGGAGCTCCATTGTTTTCCAAAAAACACATTAATGAGCCAACTTTCTGCATTGTGTAACATGTTCCTTCATTACAATGTGCACTGCGTTGATTTTGAGTCAGTTACCTAAATACTCTCTAGAGAACCAAATGTGTTTTCTCTTTTTTGAGGAAAGTTTGCCAAAAAGTGTATTGAGGAAAAATCAAACATATTTGTGAGCCACTTTATGGATTCACGTCTTCAGTAGGAACCAGTGGAGTTCGTGCTGCGTGCCACAGACAGGCCGGGGGAGTCGGAAAGGATTGCGAGACAATCAAATACGCGTTAGGATGCGGTCTGTTCGTGGGATTTGTCACCAGCCGTATCATAGCCGTGGTGAACTGACACCTGGAGCCTTCTGGAGATGTTGTAAGTCTCCAGATTGACGAATGCTGATTTGAGTGTGAAATGTTATTCAATTACATTGTACATGTAGCTGAACACTGTCTGACTCGAGCGAGGCAGTCGTGATGAATCATAGGAGGAAAGTGTGTTTGAATGAATTGGTATTTGTTACCTTGCACAATCTGTGGTCAAACTCTCGCTGTCGGTTCAGCAAGTATGCAATTATATCTGGAGAAGGGTTTTGTAAAGAGTCAGAGTGATTTTGTTGTTGCTTTGACATATTTCTAGCTTACGTGGAAATTATTTTCCAGCATGCTGTATGTGTTGCATGTATAACATCCTTACTCTTTTCCTCACACATTATGCAGGACAAATGAACAATGATAGAGTAGCCCAGTGATTGGATTCTGGGTCTTATTCACCATTAAAACAACTTTTTTTATTGTTTCTGTTGGAACTTTGCTCATTATTGCTAGACAGACATCATTAGCTCCATTACATGGTTACTCTCTGACCCTTTTACATTTTGCCATAATTGCCTTTATTGGAATCAATACAATGTAATTGAACTGATATTTCCGGTACGCTCACTGTCACGAGAGCAGCGAGTCAACTTGGTGATTAATACTGTATCTAAATATGAATCCATCTGCTCTGTTGTCAGCGACAAGGGAAAATAGTGCACTTCATTAAAAGAGGGCATGTCATCAGTCAGCAGCACGGTAAATTGCAGAGGAAGGGCAGATTTACGACTGGTCACAGTGATTTGTAGGCAGTCCAGAAAACTACAAGCAACTGCCAGGAATTGATGTTGGGTTTCAATTTCTGCTCGTTTTACAAGCCTCCATGCAATCCATTTTTGGATTTTGTTGATTTCGAGCAAGTCTTGGTTCAACGTTGTGTAATAGTGATACTCGTTGCCCCAAGAGGTCGCAAGAAAATGTTTGTACAACGTTGTTTCTACGTAAGAACCTGTGGAGCTGACATTAGCAGAGTGTGTTAGCACATCATTAATTAGCATGAGCCACCCACCATCACCAAGATTCTTCACACTTCCAATAATCACCAACTCTGGTTTGGTTGAAATGAACCCTGTACCCTGACTCAGTGTGACATCCTGGATACATCATTCAAACGCACATTGTGGACCCTTCTGCTTCTCTCGGAAATTGCTTTTTGTTTTATCAATAATAAATAATATTTATTCAGGGGGTGCGGTTAGTGACAGTGTGGGCTCCATTGTAGCTCTGACAGATTGATGGAGCAGCAGTGGGGTCGGGGCTTAGTAAAGGGTTGATTGATGAAAAACACAATATTACGTTGATTAGGTACAGAGTCTGATCATTTTTTAAAAGCAACAGTATTAAATAATTTAGTTGCTGTTTTTTTCTACCGATCTCCTGTCCAGTAGGTGGCTCTAATGAGCCCATGCACTGGTTTGTCAACCGCCATTAGAACTCAAAGAAGAAGAAGTTAGTTTGCTGTTAAAGTGAAACAACCAAACGCAGTGAACGGCAAATGGCTCTCCATGCAGGAGAGGATGGTAGTTTTAGAAACCAAAAAGAAAATCCATACAATAAACTTCATCTTCCACCACTGCCCGAGCACATGCACTACTTTTCTTGTGTTGTTTGCAGAACAGTAACAGGAGACCTACCCGTCATGCTTTAAATCGTACCTTCAGTGAGCTGGATCCTTCATGTTGCATTCCTCTCGTCTGCAGTGATCACACAGACAAAAAGCCTCAACACCACAATTAGTCTTCTGGTTTCAGTATAAAAAGGGGACTCATTCTCATTCCAGAATGCAATCTCCCAGAGAGAGAGAGAGAGAGAGAGAGAGAGAGAGAGAGAGAGAGAGAGAGAGAGAGAGAGAGAGAGAGAGAGAGAGAGAGAGAGAGAGAGAGAGAGAGAGAGAGAGAGAGAGAGAGAGAGAGAGAGAGAGAGAGAGAGAGAGAGAGCCTGACCTGCAGTGTCTCAGACTGCTGTATGAAATGCCCTGCTGGATCAATGGTATCTCAACCTCCCGCAGGCGTCAGCAACAAGGTGGGGAGTAGCGACTGGAGTGCATTCACTGCCTCGGGTTTTGTCTCGGCGTAATAAAGGAATATTTCATGTGTGACACTCACACAGCCTATGGGCGTACACTGTCTAAAGCAGACTTTGAGCTGGCAATAATTAACGTAAAACATATGGCGTGTGCCTCCATTGAAATGTGCCTCTTCTCCTCGCAGCCTCAAGTCTTGCGAAGCGCCTCGGCTAGAAATAATCCACTGCACATGCTAATCACTTGGCAATTGATTTGGCCCTTTTTGGTCGAACAATTTCTGTAAACCACTGAATTGATCTGAGAGAAATCAATTCACAGCTCAGGGTTGGTAAATATGTAACAGAAAATATGGATTGCTCTGTATACAGTTTGACCATCTGAGCTGCAGCTTGTGTGCTCGTACAGAGATGCTCAGCATGAGCAAATTCCAGTCAGATCCGAGTAGCCCCAGGTGAGCTGTGATAACCAGGCAGTCTGCCGTGATAAAGCTATCTTATATCCATCAAGAAGAAAATGCACTTAACCCTCAACATTCAGGCCTGCTGTGTTATCAGCACCATAATGGAAATTGATAAAAGGGAGCTGTCTTATCATAATCCTACATACATAGCAGTGCATTGCTATTTTAGGACGCTACAGGCGAAGGAGAAGGGCGGAGCAGAAAGGAAAGGGCAGGAAGAGAGGGCAGCCTCCTGGTTGGAGATCAGATGTTATCGGGCTGTATCGATGGAGCAGCTCTTGGAGATGCAAGTAGCGTCGGTCTGACGTAAGACGTTTCTCATAACTGGCCAGACCGCCGCTGTCATCACAGGGCTGCAGAAGCTAAGCATCGGGCTGACTCAGCAAAATCCTTGGGCCTCGCAACAGAAATAAAACCCTGATAAGCATTCAAAAGAGAGAGAGAGAGAGAGAGAGAGAGAGAGAGAGAGAGAGAGAGAGAGAGACAGGGGCGTTGGGAGTTATGAGAGATCGTGGGCGTGAGAGACTCAAATATGAGAGGGAGATTATTAAAGAGACAGAGAGGAAGGGAAAGTAGGGCTGCATGAATTTGCTACATGCTGACTCCATTTGTTTGCGTCCCCGTGCATTTTATTAAGCCTCGAACATTAAACAGATTTAGCGGGAGCAGCCAAAGTCATGGAGTAATTATGCTTTTGGAAATGCTGTAATTAAAAACGCTCGCTTAAAGTATCAATCCACACTGTACAGCGTGTCTTTGTTTATTCCCAGAATGTGCTGATGTGGATTTACCCTCTAAATTTAGAAAAGAGAAGAGAAAGAAACCTACAAGGGAAAATTCATAAAACATTTGAAAAATGGAGATTCGTCCATCAGGCGTGCATATAAAGTACATCATTTGCAAGCTCATTGATTCCCTGCATAAGGTACGTCCTTGAATTGAAAGGTGTAATAAACATACGTGTAGGTCACTCTGAATTTTGGATGCCAGACTCATACCGTCACCATTCAGTTCAAATAAAAGCAAGACACAGAGCACACTTTCTGGAGGAGGAGGAGGGAAAGAGAGACTGTTAAAGAAAGAAGTCGATCAACAATGAAAAGGAGCGGTGTCTGTGTGGAGAACGTCGGAAATGTCTTCTCTTTTGGGATTCCTTCCCCCCAGCTCACGCCGTGCTGAGGGCTCTCTTACGTGTCCAGATATCCCACAGAGGCGTTGATTAAGTCAAGCCGGAGGCCCAAGCCTGCCTGCAATCGAGAGGCCTCGGCTCACTCAGCAAGCTATCAGGTGACCCGTCTCTCGAACGCATTCACTCTCCAGTTAGATACGGATGCTGAGAGGAGCTATTAGAGGCCGGGCTCCAGCCCGAAAAATCATTCTGCTGGGTGTTGATAACCGGCAGGTACTATGATGTGGAGCATAGACAGGCAGAATGGAGGGGGTGGGATGAGGATATGGCAGTGCTGGGAGGCGGAGGGCGGTAAGTGATCTCTGAAGGCCATCTTATTAATGGAGGCTTTTCATTGCTAGCACTAATGCAAATGATTGGTCGGGCTAATGAGCTCGAAGGTCCGTGTGAATGAGGACTCTGTGGAGCAGCAGTATGTGATGATCATAGCGGGAGACGAAGGTGATGAGTTCTGAACATCATATCTGGTCATGATGGACACTTTGCTCGTACAGGAACGGCAGGAATGGAGAGAGAAACGGATGAATGAGCTGATGGCTCGGCAAGTCAATTGTGCAGCAACTCAATATGGCAGGCTGCTACAGGCAAGAGGGTACGGGACGAGTGGCGGAGCGGATGAGCGTATTTCACCGTCAGTGGATTGAAGTGAGGTAAAGCATGGAAAATGTCTTGATCGCCTTCTGTAAAATGCTCGCACACCGAGAGTGTGAGAGCATTGAAGAGACGGCGGAGCGCAGCTCATTCTTTGAAGGTGCGGCATCCCCTCATCAAATGTCGTGAGCGTTGTATGATATTCCATTTATACTCTTTACTGAGCACCAGCGCCGTTCTTCTTTCAAGAAAACAACAGCCTGCTTTTAGTTTGCGCTGCACTGTGTTAAAGACGCCCTTGGCGGTTGCTGTGAACCTAAGGCCACTGATTGATGGTCAAGGACACTGAACCCCTCCCCCACCCCCCTGCTTCACAGCCCATCTCTGAAGCCTTGTCCTCGGGGGGCTTGGGATGCTGCTATAGCTGGCTGCAGCCTCTACGTCCCTCGTGACAGGATACAACCAACTCCACGGATGTCTCGTTCAGCTCAACAACAAAATAACGACTCTGAGTATTTCATCCAACTCGGAAAAAAAACATGGCAGATTCTGTTCTACTCTTCTTTCTTTTGTTCGCGTTTTCAGGTGTCCGCTGTGGAGCATGTATTGAACAAGCAAACATAAGGTTGAGGACTTCTGAATGGAGCGCAAACCTTACAGACCCAGCGTGTTGACAAGAGGCAGGGAGAGGAGCTCACGCTATTATCGCACTGTTGCATATTTCACTGTTCATAGTGTCACTGTTGCATATTTCAGTACGATTCATTATCTGTGTCAACAGTGGCCGCGGTTCAGGGCCTCAGCATTTGTTGTGCATATGATATGTGGGTGACAAAACTGCTGTCGATGGACATTTGGGTGGGAAGGGGCAGGGAAGAAGGATGAGAGAGAGAGAGAGAGAGATTTAAAGCTGATGGCTTCAGGCCAGAATCAGAGGAGAGAACCAGGGATTGTTATTTTCATATGACTCTGGCTAGAGCTGGGGAGGCTTTAGTTTTTCATTTCAATTCAGTTGCAAAACAGTAATTGAAGCGTATCGCTTTCATCTCCACTTATCTCCTCCCCTCCTCTCCCTTTGGAGCGCTGCTTGTCTTCCTGGCGTTTGCGCATCCTGACACTGTTGGTTTCTCGATGATATATTGTCTGGGCTTCTGGTACTTCATGTCGCTCGGTGCTGATGTACACGCCAATTAAATTCAAACCCAAAAGAGGTAGAGTTCAGTCAGAGCCCCCCCCCCTCTTCCTCTGTCTCCTGTCCACTGCTGCAGCTTCGCTCTCGCACTCCTTTCAATCGTTGTCTTCTTTCCCCAGCTCTCTCTCTCTCTCTCTTCCTTTTGATTCCCCCCTTCTTCTCCCCCCGTATCTGTCTTTAATTTGCGCTCGCTTTCTCTCCGTCTCTTTCCCCTTCCTTATTCCCTTCATGTTAAAAAGCAGACTAATGGTGTTGCAGGCAGTTCCTGGTTGGGGAGTTAATTAAAATGGCAAGTTACAACCCACACAGTCAAAACAATGGAGGCCGCTGCTTTTCGCAGTGACATGGGGCGATATTAAACAAGCCCAAAATCAAACACCGCGAGGAGGCAGGAACCCGGTTACACGGACGATCCCCCAAACTCACTTAACACTTCCCCTCCTGAAGTACTGTCAACAGCTCATAACAATCCAATAATTACCTTCCGAGCTGCTTGATATCACGATATTAACGTGATGACTGCAGCATTTACTCCGACAGAAACACCACCGATGATCTGATGAGGAACTGAAGAAGGGAAATAGTGACATTTGCCTATTCCGCCTCCCACCACACACACAGACACACACACACACAACCTAAAACCTAAATGCACTCTGTGGGCCGGATGAGCAGGACAGGAGCTGTTGCTATGGTTACCATTTCTCGGCTCGCTCTCACAGCCCAGGAAAACTGTGTCATTATCCTGTACTTTAGAGGGAGAGAGAGAGAGAGAGAGAGATACAAAGAGAGTGAGTGAGGTAGAAAGAGGAGACAAAGATAGAAAGGGAAGGGAGGGGGGGGGGCGTAGTTTACACAGGCCAGCCATGCATCTAACACACACACATCATCAAAATTTGTACCCATTTGTGCTCCTCTGTTCACCGCTTCTTTTTTTTCCCCCCCTTTTCCATCTGTCAGCGAAGCTGTAGTTTTCACTCTAATAGGTAAACAACTTCAGTACCAACATAATGCTTGGAAATGTCGGGTGAACGCGCTGCCGTGTCAGGTGATAATGTGTGTCTCTCCAACAAGCTATTATGTCAGGATCAATCTGTGCATCATTGTATTTATTTTAACACGCCAACAGCCATACGGTACGCCACGCTAATGACAACCGCCTTGTTGAATAAATACCCGGGACACAATAACAACAACACAGTGGGATAACAATCAACCGCGTGTAACTCCGAGTTGCTTCTTGTTCGTGATTGCATGCGTGTGCGCACACAGTATGCGTGTGTGGATATTTTTGTTGTTCGCTTTGCTCGGTGTGTTTGTGCAACGTGAGGTCCACATCAGAGGAGTTACATTGTGAACTAATTATATGTCTGTGTAAAGACAGGCACCCTGCTGATATGGGCTGTGCACCACATGATTCCCCTGGTAGAGCAGAGCCTGTTTGCACTGCCGTACTGTGCGTGTGTGTGTGTGTGTGTGTGTGTGTTCTTGCACAGACGTGCATGTGGACCCGTACATGCAGGTGTGAGTGTGTGTCTGCTGAGGTAGAACATGTTTCGTGACCCGTGAGGTGTGCTTTATTAAGCTACAAACTAAAAGAGTGTGTCTGTGTTGAGGAGGCTGGAGTAGCCCCTCCAAATGGAAGGCTGCCCCCCCCCCCTCCCTCGCTGTCCGCCTGACGCAGCTCTCCAGAGATACCTGTTCATATCACTGTGGCTGTCTCCTGGTCAGAGAAACACAAACAGCCCAAAACAAAGCTGCCTCGGATAGGAATGTGAAGAAACACACCTTTTGTCATCCTCATTTATTCTCCTCTCCCCGCTGATGACTTTCTTTTGTACCACGAAAATGAAAGACGTGTTTTGACACCAACTAGAAAGAGATGAGATTGCAAAAAAAGCGTTTTAGAATATTAGAATCTGAAGTCACAGAGTTTTGGGGTTAATTAACCGTTTAACCGTTTAACAAGCTCAGCATAATAACTCAGTGGAGCGTCTTGTCGGGAGAATAGCTGGTCCACCTTAAAAGTCATCCCACCTTAAGTGAGCCTGAGCCTGAGTTGTGGCTAACTTTGGGACTAACTCCCTTGGTTTCAATCAGCAGCTTGGCTTGGGAGCTACAACGATACTGCTAACCTCATACTTACAGTAACATACACGCTTTCTCTCTCAACCAAACACTCGCTGACGTTTTGCTTGGGCTTGTGATGCACTGGCAGAAACTCTGACAGACGACACGAGGCAGACAAGCAGCTGACAACCTCGAAGCTGAACTAAAGAAAACGTACTGGGGAAGTAGCTGCTTGTGTCCACAACAACGCAGCACCGTGGCTGCTAAGTCTCCCGTACGGGTGAACTGGGGACCTCGTTGCCTGTATAGCTGGTGGTAAACGATGGATTTAACCTGTTTATCTGTCATGGTTCACTTCAACCGCAGCACCCCTGCAGGGAAGACGCTCATCTTGTCTGGGCTTTTGCTTTAGTTGTTCATTTAATGCTGCTTCAGACCTCGACTCCACCACATTTCAGAGAGATAACATTGTACTTTTTACTCCGCATGATGTTTTTTTTCAAATGGTGAAAAATGCAATCACAACTAATCAGCGCTTCTCTTGTTTCCCGCCCACAGCGCCCAACACTGCACCCTATGGGAGCACAGGGAACGCGCACGTCCCGCTGGCCTGCCAATACCTGGTCCTGGCTCTCTCCTACTTCATCAGCATGTACTAGCCGAGGGTCCGGACACAATGACTGTCGAGAGCATTTATGAATCCTATTTGACATTGCTGGAGGCTGGAATCCAATCTGGTACAGTTTGTTGAAAGGCCGTGATGGGGGAAATAATCAGCGTAACTTTGTGTGGGGAGATTTTCTTTCTTTGCTTTTTTTGGTGAAATTTCTGTCATGTAAATACTATGATGTTTTTTTATTCTTATTATTCTTATTATTTCCTCTCTTCTGTTCTGATTGATCGACCATCTTGTGAATCAGTGCTCACCCCCACCCAGCCCCACCCCACCTTCAGTCATATCAACCCCCCCCCCCCTCTCTCTCTTTGGAAGGCGACGGCGCAAAATTGACATTTCCATCCTGTTTTTGTACATGGCTAAAAAGAAGCAATTGTGCCAAGTCTCTCAGTACACAGAATGAACATACCAATGTTGTATTGAATGTATTTTGGGTCGTCGAAGACATTTAGATTCCTAACAATACAAATTCAGATTGTGGAGTGTGCTTAAAAAAAATAAGAGGAAGAAAAAAAACAGAAAAAAATCAAAAGAATATAACGGCAGAGTTTTTTCAGGACCTGCATCATCACGATTACTCAATAGATGGATGAACAGTGTTGAAGGTGTGCGTTGTTGTCTTCTGAAATGGGTCCGTCAGTTACTATGCCTGCCTAACAGATTTGATCAGGCAGCCGTCAAAGTAGCAAAGTATACTGTATTGTATCTTTATATTTTAATATAGAGTAGGCTTTTTTGTTTTAAAGTGGGACCAGCTTTTCTCATTTGACCAAGAACATTAACACAGTTCATGACTTTGTACAGTATGAAGGGAGGAACATCGCTGCCCTATGTTTACATTTTTCTTGAAAGTATAAATACCGCAGTATATACTCCACACTTTTCCTTTCCGGAGAGTCCACATACGTGAATGTCACAACAAGCTGTTAACAGCTGAGAAGAAAAAGCAGAGCCCATGTTCAACTGTTGTACGCTTTTATCCCGACAGATGCAGTTCTTTTAAACACGCCACCTCCCGTGGGCGTCTGAGCAGAGACTTTTGCCTCTGGATTTGTTGTGAACCTCCTGATCATCAACGAGCTGAAAACCCACAGCGGCGCTCTGTAGGTCGCTTCAACTTTTTGGCTTCAACTTTTGGCACGACACTGAAAGAATGGACTCTGGGAAAGCAGCATTCTGCAGCGCGGTACGATATTCCCCTGCTTTTCTTTACAAATAGTTCAATGCTTAAATATATTACAGTCTCTTTTACAGTACATATATTTACTTCATTGCACCGGTTAACAAACAAAGGGCATCCAGAGAGCCAACGTTCATCGACTTAAGATTTCTGGCAACTGCACCAACATTTAGGATGTACAAAAAAAAAAAAGTACAAATAAGGGAACCTGCTTTGCCTCCAATGAGTTCTACTCGTGTAAATTAAGAACAACGGAATACGAACCGAAGCTTACGAACATGCTCATCTCTACAAACATGGCCTACGGTGCTAACTGCTCCTCCAAGATGAAAGTCCTTTTGTATTCACACACCTGATCCGTATCCACAAGGTCAGTGAATGTCCAGCAGAGAATAAATTAAACCATGAGGTAGTTTAATAGGAGAACATGTGGCTTTTTGGTCACTGAAATCAACCATATCAAGGCTTAAAAAGAAAAAAAAACTATTGTAAAGGTTTGCTTTATGACATGGCATATTCATCCTCAAGTATCTTCAATTCATGGTGTAAAGAGAGATACTGTACTGTAATGCCTTAATAGTACCACAGACATCAAACGAACCTCCTATTAGAAGGACACTTCCAGAAACTCTCAATAAGATACTGCTTATTGAATGTGTGTAAACCAGTAGCACTAATCTTTCTAATTAGGCAGCATACTCAGTAAAAAAAACTAAATTTCTCAACTTATGGCTCCTGCAGGTATTTTCAAATAAGCCAGTTGCATCTGATACAAATGCAGTGTTTGTCGTACAGGTTGACACGTTTGCAGGTTGGATCGTGTTATATATTTTGCCCCCGCAGTCGAGGGACTAACAGTTCACGCAGTATTTTCACAGGAACTTGTAACTGCAAAACCTATAGAGAAATAGCCATCGCAGTTCAAAGACTTAAAGCACAAACACTGTTGTTACTTTTACGTTTCGTGGTGATTTGTTTTACGGTCTGCCAAACAATTTTTTTTTATTTTATTATTTGTTCTGAAATTCTTATCAGCTTGTTTTTCAAATTATGAAAATACTGCACCATTATGATCTTGTTTAAATGTTAAGGTATAATGAAAATGGGTCAGACGTATATTTATTCTCTTCCTTTATGAAAACAATGTATAAAAAAAATTTACATTTGAAACATGTAAAACTGGATATGTGACATTTCTTTGAATGAGGTACAGTATGGCATAGTTTATAATGTTGTCGGGTTCATTTAGATGCCATGACTGTTGTTGCTTTTTTGTCAGACGAGTACATTAAAAAGAACAATGTTTGCAATCAAATTACCTACTTTTTGAAATGGAGAGTAACAGTATTATAGAACAGAATCAATGTGTGTATATTTGGAGAACATAGAGATACCTTTTGATCTTTAGAGCCAGTGTGTAGTCATAGTTTTCACACACTTGCGTGTTTGACGATGTGCAGAGAGTATGGTTGTGCTGCATGTCAAAGTTAACCTGTGGTTTTTAAGGTGGCCATTATACAGATATTCATACTTTTTATGAATGGAAGCAGTTTTTTTCCCAAAACATTTGGTTCTTAAACCTGGTCTAAAAATACATACCTCTTAGAGACGAGCCGGTGATGTTTGTTTGTGGTTTATTTGAATCAACTTCTGTTGAAGAATCATCTGCTATTCCGAGTCATATTGATTATTGTGGCACACGGTGGAGTTCTGTTGGTTGCTTGTCTTAAGCAGTCAAGACCATGCTAGTATTCATATACGTATGAAATGTACTGGATGTTGATTCTTTTTGAATAATGGTATTAACAAGTCCCTTTTATCGAATCACTATTATTTGCAATAAAAGTCTTCATGTTACAATATAAACCCACATCTGAGTTAATGAGCACTCAAAGGGGTTGTCACTAAAATACCACCTCGTCATTCCAGTCTCCCTGCACCCGACGTTCCCCCTGAACACTCAAGAGCAGAAACAAAAAGTCTCATTTTTAGATCGTATAAGTTGTATATTGATGTTTGTTTTGTGTTTCTACAAAATGAAATATGGGCCGTTAAAAAACAACACCACTCTGTAACATTTAGCTTCTTTTTTTTTTAAACGTATCAACGACATTGCAGGAGGATCAGCTACGTAATGAGTCTGTTGATCAATAAACAATCTTACATCCATGTCCAGCCTGGTACGCTGTAGCTCGACGGCAGTGGAGCTACAGCGTGCAGCTCAAGCCAGCAGATGGTCATTGAATAATACTCGCTCAGTTACATTCACATCACCGCTAATATTTTGATCACTTTAATCCGGATCACCACTAAATACAGTTCTACTCTTTATATTCATGGTTGGAATAATGAGAAAGTTATTTTAGGTGAGCAACAGTAAATCGGTCGGCTTTTGCAGAGATTAATTATCAAGTTTTTCAAAGTGGACTTCAAGTTGAATACTGATGAGCAGGCGGCACGGTTACACCGAAGCACACCGGGCAGCAGCAAAGTGCGGCTCGTTGCAAAATTTCATTTTTTCTGCGGCCGGGAGGTGTGTGTTTCAGGCGAGAGGTGGAATTCTTCGTAACATAGGTCAACACGTCACTCTGTTTACTCTCTGGTCCGACTTCGCGGCTGAAAGTCTTCACTATTCTCACCTTTTACTTTGGCCACACACTGCCGCTGCTCTGGTGTGTTTTGGGCGCTAAACCCTGGTGAAGCACTGCTGGGACCTTTCTCCAGGCTTCAGAGGCACGAGGGAAATATCAGTCTGTTTGTACAGTGTTGCCTGAATAATTGAGTCATCTTAATTTTGCTGTATCATGCACATTTGATCCTCTCCCTTCTGCCATCAAACACTACATAAATCCTCCTGAGCCCAGATGGCCAGAAGCCTCAGGATTAACCACCATTTGCACTGCATCCTCATCACTAACGGGAGTGAGTTGCCCAGGATCTGGAGATACATACCAACATAAATCACTGCACATTCAGTCCCATAACACATCAGGGGCCGATTTTACCCTTTTTTCCCACAACAGCACAAGGCTATAAAGTATCCTCTGACCTGAATACACACTCTTGACGAAAAAAATCCACGGTTGTGCGACCTACCTCATAAAAGTTCAGTGGAAAAAGTCATTTTGATGTACAAGCTGAAAAGAGGTCACGCCACCCACCTGCAGAGATCACTGCCTCGCCTCCTGCTCCCAGCTGACAGCGGAGGGGGAAAAATCTCTCCATTTTTAAATTTAAGATAAGAGGATTTAAAAAATTCATGCATGTGCGTATTATTACCACCCCACATTCCCCTCTCTGAATTTTCAAATTGTCCATTTCAAAGCGCCCTCCTCTAATCCCGATGCATCAGAATCATCATGTTCTGTTGCCTTTAATACAAGTGTGGATTTATGAAACAACAGCTGAGTTTTGGAGGGGATAAGCGCTGTACTGAATGTGCCTTTAAAGTGTTTTATCAATCACAACCAACTCTCATATAGAGCATTAATGCTCCAGTATTTTAGGCTGACTGCTCGCTGACAGTTTTCACAAAATTGACTCTGACATGAACTAAACATTCTCTGTGTTAACATGGAAGCAAACTACAGCACTAATTTAGTGTCACAATCATTCTGACCCCGTAACACAGGCAACAAATGAATTATGAACAGTTGAATGTCGTTAAAATTACAATAATTAGGATTAATGCGTGTAAAGCGTAGCCGTGTGTATTTATCTTCTGGGGAACAGGAGGCAGGGTTGAAATTGTCTTCATCCTGGTTTTTATCAGGTCAAACTGTTTCACTTCTGTCGCGTGGGCACGGACCTCTTTGAAAGGCATGTCGATTGATCTTCTCTGTGATTGACAAACGGTACCTGACACCATCTAAAAATGTCCCCGCTCCAGTGAAAACACACGCAGCTTGAGTTGAAACAAACAGCAAGAATTATTTTGCGTTTGTTTTGTACATAACCTCACGACAAAACTCCGCTGTGACACTCGCACCGGAGCGCTGCTGGTAGGAGCACATCCACTGTGTTGCCAATAAAAAGCCGATGTAGGGAGGTGATTCAACATGTTGCGTGTGGCGTCTACAGTCTTAAAAAAACGACAGCCATGCTTTGATGAAGACAATGAGTCGTTTTGTATTGCAACTAATACAAATGTTCAACCTGTGTTCTCTCAGCACATCATGTTTTACAGTGTTTTGTGATTTAATTAACCATCAATGCTGGATGTTTGCAGCTTTTCTGCTTTTCTGGGAAATGCTCTTTTAAAAAAAGAAATCGGCCTTTTTCTTTTCTCTCAAACATTTCATCTGGTACGAAAGATATTGATCAATTTCTCTCCATTTTCTTTGAACTCCCACTGATGGTGTGGCAACTGCAAATGTAGAAGGGAAACATGCGATTCTAAAAAGAAGTTGCATCAAGTGTTTGTCAACCTGTCCCTCATTATTTCCACTGAACTGGAAAAGAAGTTGCCAGCCGATGATGCAGAGCCTGAGATAATGCCTGCCTGGCTTTTAAAGCGAGCGATCTATTCTAAACCAAGTCTCTCTATGGCGCCAAAGTGTTTTCACGTCAAGCTCCGGGGCGATTGTCAGTTTTCGTGAGGGATTGAACGGGTTTGCCAATGAGAGCATGTCATCATTTGACTGACGGTAAATGTAATCCAAGTTCTTTTGTTGTCATGCCCCCAAAAGGCAGATTACACGTTGTGTTATTTACACTGAAAGACGCAGCAAATCAGTTCTTTTGTAGCACCAGTTCATCATATGTGTCCTCAGTGTTGTATTTCAATGGAGTGACCTAGAGTTCAAGGTAACGAGGTTACAGCATTTCTTTTTGTTTGGTTCTGCAAATTGAATATATGTACTTATATTTACTGTTTTCTTTCCTCTTTTTTTTACAAAAACAACTGGAATGAATAATATGAGGGTTGACGGGAACATCCTAAAGTTCTCTCTATGGACACTTATTGCTCTTTTTTTTAAATTTGTTTTATTTTATTTCAATCATTGTTCTGAAAAACAGTCTGGAATTAAAAATGTTTACTCAAATGTGTATGAAGGCCCGTTAGCCACCAGGGATGTAGTTGTACATTTATAGGCTCTAGATCACTGGAATGATATATATGGCTTTAAGTGGCATTGATATATCTATATATAATATATATAAATATATATTGATTCATGTACTTTAATTACTTTAAAGCTTACATTGTGTATAGCACGTATGCAAGTCCATTTTCATCATGTTTGATGTGATTTTGTAGCAGTGGTTTGATACTAATAAATGGCAGTTGATGATGGAATTGTAGATCGTGTTTGTGTTGAACTGATGTGACCTTCACAACAACAAACAACTGTCACGCTTTCAAATGTGTTCAAGAGACGGGATTTGACTGAACTCACTCACACTGGAGCCGCTCTGGAATAGAATCATTTATTCATAACAACATGTTACAGACATGATGTCCAAGTCGTCCATTTAGTGACCAGAAACTTTGTGATTCGAGTTTCACGTGTAAAAACACTTTTAATTGATTCCTTTTTAATATGCATTTAAATGGAAATGTGTACATTTTTTATGTTTTTGTTTGTTAACGTGTATATTTTATGTAAATACTCAAATCCCTGACTTTCAACACTAATTATAAAACATTATTCCATTTCGTCTGTCATTCGCAGCAGGTCAACAATTTGAGAAACACAGAAAGTGTCCTCACAAGAAAAAACAGAAACTATTGTTTGTTCAAATGCCTAAAATAATCTTTGCCTGACAAGTGCATTTTATAAAAATGATGATAACAATCTGTAATATTTATAGAGCACTTTTCAAAAGCTCTTCACAAAAGCAGCAAAAATAAATTAGACGAGTCATAAATCATCAGGTTCAAAAGAAAACAGATAAACAAAGAAAACCTTTTTCAAAGGAAACTCAAGTCCAATCAGAAAGGGCTAAAAGGGTTTTAAGAAGGGGCCGTAAGGACATCGCTGACTCAGCCGACCTGATTTCCTGTTTCCTTCCAACAGTTTATCACCACAATCTTTCCCGAAAACCTCAACCAAACAAACCCAACGCGAGGTTTTTAAAACTCCTGAGCCCGGCTTCAGGCAACGTTAACATGCTGACGCTAAGCAGCTATAATGTTCACCATCAGCATGCTGTAATTTGCTCATTACCACTTTAGCTAAACACAAAGTAGGCTACAGCTGAGGCTGACTTGGATGTCATTAGTTTGTCAGCCGTGACTCTGGGTTGTCCTTGTGTCCCCCCCCCCCTCGTGTGTGTGTGTGTTTGTGTCTGAGTGGTGTGGGCGTGGCGCTCCTCTCCTGGCTTCCAGTTACCTCTGATTACCCACCTGTCTTCCATCGCGCTCATCCCTCTGCAGTATATCAACCCTGCTCCTTCACTCAGTTCCCCACAAGTAGTTGTTGCAACTACAGTTGCAGTTTGTTTTTGGCTGCGCTGTTATGCGAGTTGTCTCTTTGTCCTGTTGTTGGTTTTTTCCTCGTGTCTCCAGGATCGCTACTCTACGACTGCTTTCCGCCGACTCCCCTTTCTGCCTGCCTGCCTCACCAGTTCACCATAATCCTGAGCGATCGCACCAGCCAGGCTCTCACTCTCATCAGCTTACCTCAACCTCTCGCGGTCCTCTTCACCCTCGGCTCCAACACCACATCCTTCATTCACTCCACATTCTGCTTGTGTTTGCGTTCGGCTTCACCCATTACTGATCGGAATGGATCATCAAAGTTACAATCATTCTCAGCAGTAAACTGAAAAGAATTCTACGAAATTACAAAACAACTGATCTCTTAAAACATAAGCTGCATTCATATGCCGAGTCCGTAGGCAACGGGACAATAGTCTGGTATCAGAAGCGTTCTGGTTTCTATCTGTATCGACGACTCACGTTAGCAGGTGAACAGTTTGTGTGGAAAGCAAAAGACGCGGAACTTTGTCCATCGTTTGATGATGAAGCCCATCAACGATCACAAAATGGCCTACAGATAATGCTCCAGTAGATAACCGATCAACTTTAAGTAGAACGCTGCTATAAGTAGCAGTTGCCACTAGCAACAGAAGCACTTCTAGGACCTTTTTATTCATGTCGGATTAAAACTTAAACATCAAAGTCATGTATCAATCCTAACTAACTCCTTGAATCAGGACGACAAAACGCTGACTGAGAACTTATTTCCAAAGTCAAGAATTAATGCTCCTCAAATTAATCAAGTCGTGTTTTTTATCCCTGAACATAACCAATAGTGTTAATCAAACCTGAACCACAGCATTCAAAAATATATGTCGTTTTGAATCCCTCTGCATCTGATGCTGACACACCAAGTCACCCTTCAGCATGTCTGAGACGCACCAAGCTTTCAACTTATTCCAATGGAAGTCTTTTCATCAGCCTAACCAAGTGTTTATGTTGCCTGAACCGAACCGTAATAACTTAGCAAACCTATGGAGGAAGCTTCTTTGAAAAGTCACTGTGTGTATACTGAGTGGACTCTCCTGACGTCCCTGACGCTAGAAGGGTAACCTCGAGTGTCATCGTTTGAAACTTGCGGCCTCTGACGAAGCGTCGGTCTTTGACAAGTTGGAAGTGAGATCGGCTTCAATATTCTCACCATATCTAACCAGTCAAAGTTATGCCATGAAAGTTATGGGCTGTCCTGGCCGCACTGTTCCACCCTGACAGCTCTTTTTCTTCTTTTTTTTGCCAGCTCCTGTGAAAGCCAGTCGCAGTGGCAACGGGGAGTTTGATAGGATGACAAATGGTTCAATTCAGTGGCTTGAATTATTGACTGTAACCAAAATGTAAGGACAGAATTCCTATGGGACGAGAGTTGAGTGGAGAGCTGCTCTACACTCTTAATTGCCCCCCCCCCTAAACTGCGTAAATCCAAGAGCCTTGAACAACAGGTCTGGTCACACTGCTTAATTGCGGTGTTGTTGTTTTTTTGAAATTGGCATAGCCTGTCTACCCTCTCACCTGAGGAAGACGACTGAGGCAAGTGCAGACTTTGAGGCTCTGGAGAAAAATATGCAAATGTGAGGAGATGTGGTTTATGATCCAGAACTATACTCTGCTCTGAGATGGAACAATAAGTGACGGCAGCCGAAGTCAGGAAGGAAGAATGTGCCGAGTATTTGTGAAATAAAAGTGAAAATAATGAGACCTGCATCCCAAGCGGATCCCTGCTCTCAGGTGGCAATTAGGAGGAGCGTCACAAGCTGGATGGCCATTTGGATGTAATGCCCTGAGATTTTGGTGAAGCAGCTGGTAAGAACAAAAGGTGTCGCTTTGCATTTATTTTAACGATCGCGGCTAACGTCATTACACTTGGTTCTGTAACAACCCTGTTGCCTATAGAAATTGCGGGTAGATGCTAATTTGCAACAGAAAATATGTCTTGAGAGAACAACGTAATGCTGCTTGGATTAGATGGTTTTTTTTATCACATAATGAGGGAACGCTGCTAATGAACAAAATGTTAATAACCTCAATCCAAATCCTTCTCCTGTGTGGTCCCTCTGTTACCGAGACTCAACTCGGGCAGCAGGCCCACTCTCTGTCTTCAACCACCATCCCAGTGACAAGTGGCATCCACATTCACCATTGTGCTGGAGAGGCTGTGTCACCACAACCGTCTTTTGTAAGAGTTGTCCAAAACTAGTAAAGTACTTGAAAGGCATACTTGATGAAATCAGAACAGTTTTCAAAACCAATGTGCTTCTTTACACGACATGAACCAGCTGCTGTTCCTTTTGGAAACAAAGAATATATTTGAAGATGTCTATTGTTAATTGGGAGTAAAATGTGTTCTCTTTGCTGGTTACAAAACCAACCAACCACAATCAGACAGGAGGTCAAGACTTATATTTTAAACGTGCTCAAAAACACAACAGCACATACAAACGGCCCATTATTATCCACAGACGGACTCCAGTCAACACAAATCGAACCAAAGAAGGACAAATGTACCAGAAAATAATCCCATATTATTACTTTACCAGCAGATCCACTGATTGTACCTTTTGTATTTTGATTTTCGAGTGTGTGTGTGTGTAGGCATGCATATGCGTGCATGTACATGTAGGTACAATATGTATGCACATCTCATCATCTACATCATTTTTATTTTTTTACATGCATATCTTAAACAGTCAAATCTTCACCCACCCTGTTGTGTCACCTCCCAGACTCCTATTCCAAGACTCCAGCATGTGCGTGTGCGTTTTGCACTCTTCAACATTTCAATGCATCTTGATAAAACGACACGAGTGCCTCGTTGTACGTGTATTACGTGGCCACCAGCGCTATTCTGCCTCCATTCTCACGCAAAGTAAACGTACAGAAGCGGAGACATATTGCGCTGTTCTAACCCTACAATAAACACACAATCAGCACACACTTTGCAGTGTCATCAAGATGTAGTCAAATTCAAACACACATAACCATAAAAGTAAGCCTGGCGGTTATAAGGTCATCAAAAGTGTGCCTGCAGCCACCTTCCTGAGATGAAAAATAAATGAAACACTGAGCTGATTCGCCTCCCGTTCCGCAACTCCATCTGTCACTCCCAGCGACTTATTCTGCGCAAGAGTGCTTTCCTGCATGACCTCCATCACAGCGTGCAAGACGAACGAGGTGGGTCTGCTCTCTGTCCTCTGTCTTCTCTGTGCCAAGGCAGCAGGGGCACCGGAGCGTCCAGAACACCTGCAAACTGAGAGTAATGAGGCAGCAGGACGCGCGGCCGCCCATCCTCCCTGCACTAATCAATCCGGCTCGCCATTAAGGGAACCGAGGAGAAGTGCAGCTCGTCAGAGAAAGTTGCAGCTTCATACCTCCATAAACCCTCGTGTGGTCATCTGTAGTCTCCATAAGATGCTCATTCGTTTTATGTTTACGCTGCACATCCCCCTGACCACATCTCTAGCTTTTTGATTGTTTTTAGTTGAATTTAAGTTCCAGACACAATTTCTGAAATGCATTTTAACCTCCTTTTTTCTTTTTTGTTTGAGTCCAGACAAACCGTTGTTGGAGCCAAAAACACACCACACAGAACTCCTCGTGAGCACAGGAAGGAGTTTACAGAACATTCATTGTTTGTTAAATGACTTTGTGCAATTATCAAGAGTCTAAGGTTGGACAACTGAATGACTTTTGCTTAAATAAGTGTATTTAATGTCATTGAATCAACTTTGAATCATCAGTATGTATGTGAAAAGTATTAAACTGAGTCTGTTAAGGCAGAGGTCTTCAACAGGGGGTCCGCGACCCCTAGGGGGTCCGCGGAGGTACTGCAGGGGGTCCGCAATATCTTTGGTTGATTCGACAATTTTTATTTATTTTTTTCCCAAACATGAATGTGTCCATCATTTTAATAGTTCAGTATTGTATGAAAGATAACACGTATCTTTATGCATGGCAGTGGCACTAATAGGCCGTCACTCATTTTCATTTCCACATTTATGTTTAAAATTACAACATCAGTTTGAATAGCTTGTGTGCATGATTGTCATGCAATTGACAGACAATGTTGATATTGACATTGTATCAGCTGACAAGGTATGTTGATAAATGTCAGTGGCACGGCCACCCTACTCACTGTACCTTGCACATGTTTAAAATAAAAACATGAATATATGATATAATATATTATTTGAATAGCTTAGTATTGAATGCACAATAAAGAGGTATGTTTATACATGGCACTAGGCCCAGTTTAATATAAAACACAATTTTATACAACATAGTCGGGGGTCCCTGTTCCATCTCTCTATCAGTTTGGGGGTCCTTGACCTGAAAAACGTTAAAGACCCCTGTGTTAAGGTGTATTTAATCTTACGGTTTAAATACAGATGCTTACAGTACTCACTTCCTGAGAGATTATTTTTTTCCCCGAACAACCTCCAGCAGTGGTTTTCATCTTAATTCATGAATGGAGAATGCAAAAAGATGTTTTCCATTCAATTGAAACGTCCATCTCCTCTCTTTTCCACCCCTTCAATCTTTTAAAGTCTCCTTTTTTTTTGTTGCTTTTCCGTTCTCCTCCTGCCAACCTCCAAGACAGAAGCCAGAAATGCAGTGGGAAAAGACACGCTGTCACACGGTGCACATCCCACAGAAAATAATCATGCCACCGTGTCATTACCCAACCTCGACTCTCTCCGAGCAATCGCATTCAAAGAGCATTTTTCAGGCGCTCCCTTCCCAGCACAACTAGTAAGCATGGCTAATCGGAATTTAATCAGCAGCAAGAGAGGACAGCAGGCATAATGCAACAGATGATAAATAGAAGAAAGATGCAAATTGTATTTATTTTAGACAAGCCGTGCTGACAAGCCTGATAATACCTCCTCATGCAGTTTCTCCCTGAAGCTTCCTTTTGAT
Source organism: Melanostigma gelatinosum (assembly GCF_949748355.1). Classification (NCBI taxonomy): domain Eukaryota; kingdom Metazoa; phylum Chordata; class Actinopteri; order Perciformes; family Zoarcidae; genus Melanostigma; species Melanostigma gelatinosum. Next base: position 22,704,762 of record NC_136637.1, read on the forward strand.
GGCTCCGAAGTGGTATATGTACCATATTTCACAACCTATCATTTATGGAATAAATTGTGTTATTCGTAGAAACGTTTTCATTTTTTTCTTTTCTCTTGTCAGTGGTGTCGGAGCGCCATGGCAGGAGGTCTAAATTAATAAAGAGCAATATAAATTGCTGCAGCCATTACAAACCGACATTATTTCAAAATGCTCAGCATGTCCACGTATTTTAAGACAAAATTGTTCCTTTCGCGCTCTCCTCTAGTGTTAACGGAAGGTGACCCAAAAGAGGATGATTGTAGAGTGACGTTTCTTGCAATGAATCATTGTAAAGCATGCGTAGTCAGCCTACACATGACGCACATTTGGTATTTCATCTCAACAAGATCCCATTCTGGATTTCAACAAAGGTACAAAAGTGTCCCATGAATCTATCCAGGGACAAAATCCCATGTTTGGTCCCAATTATCCATTCACAGTTGGCTTCACACCACGGCCACGGTGACATTTAGAGTTTAATTACATTCATTTACAGGTTCATTTCATTTCTAGATGCCAAAATATGTCACTTTTTAATTTAGTATCAAATGTCCGTCACAACTGCAGCACCCAAACTTTACATTTGATAAAAGAATTGTAAGTAGCAGGATCTGTATTGAGAGTGGAGTTTACACGTTCCTGACATGAGAGACAGCAGGTGACAAATTAATCTCACAACAACATCAAGGGAACCGGAATTACACAATTCTAATTCATGCTGAAGATAGAAAATTTGAACTGTGGAGGCCGCCACCAATAAAGAAAACTAGGCTCGATAATTTCACCTTCTAAATATTCCATTCAATGGCACATGTAGAGACCGATAAACATTCACACCTACGGGCAATTTTGAGTCTCCAAATAAGCTGAGCTGCATGTCTTTGGACTGTGGGAGGAAGCCGGAGAACCCACGCTGCTATGGGGAGAACGTGCAGACTCCACACAGAAGGACCACCAGGATCGGGGATCGGGGATGGAACCCCGCCCCTCTTGCTGTGAGGTGACACTGCTAGCCACTGCACCACCGTGCAGCCCCCAAATGACATCAGCTGACAGGAAGTAAACATGGGCCCAAGCTGTTGCCGAGCAGCGGAACTCCTTTGAAACGGTCTCTATAGAGAGGTGATTACACAATGTAATTAAATGGTTATTGCTGAAACATTTCAGACAACAAATAGTATCATGAACAAGGCTTGATTTCGTGAATATTTTGAGGATTATAACTTGAAGGACTTCTTGCTCGTGTTGCTGAAAGAATGATCCAGAACAAATACACTGATTGGACCCTGTGATGAGAGGCCAATTGGATGCACTTTTATCCTTTGCTTTGCCTCTGAAAGGGCTTCATTTTGCCAGCTGAATCGACGTATCACGCTGATCAAGCAGCCATTCCGTCCTGCAGCCCAGGTGCATCTGTGGCCCAGAGTAACACAGCATGTCATTAGCACTAATACAGCTGTCAAGGGAGCTGCACAACTGTTGCCTGCACAAGACTGCAGCTGAGGTAGATGCTTGTTATGCTCATCCCTTTCGTAACTTTCTTGTTTTTCCTCGACAGCTTGAATCTGGCTGATACCTTAGCTGTCAGTGCAACTGTACAGAGCAGCATCCCTGCAGAGGCATCGCTAATCAAGTCTGGTTTTGGTCCTCAAAAGCGAGCAGTTGGACTTCGCTGAATAGCTTCAGATCTGTCGACACTGTCACACATCTCCTTGAACTGGCAGTCCATGCAAGGAGGTAATTAGATGAATCCTGGCACCGCACGCACACCGTGCTTCATATAGTATGACCCTACATTTTAAAAGCACAGCGAGAGCTTCATATAATCTCAAAAGTGTTGAATAGATAATAGCGTTAAGTCGGATATGCACCTTCATCGGACTCCCCTCCAGGTAGAGCGCGTCAAGAAAATGGAAGAATTCATTTTGGAACAGCTTCCAGCTACACGCTGCTGCAGATTTCCGGTTTGACGTTGATGTATAATCCCACATAAACACCGAAGAATTAAAAATAATAGAACGCCACCCTCTCTCTCTGGCTCAGAGGCATACTACGTCTTCAGCAAGCATCCAGATATCTAAATGAAGATGAGCTAAGTGGAATCTATACTCCGCATATTGGTCTGAGAACAAATGCGACAGAGAGGAGGCTTGCTGCACGACATCCTGCTGAGATAACACAAGTCTCGCTGTCCAGATTTCTTTTTTTTTTTTCTTCTTTCAGAACGGCATTGTGGGCAAAAAACAAAACAACCACAGGACTGTATTTCAGACAACTGAAAGCAAACACAGGAGACAATCCTCTCATTGATCGAACTAAGATGCTCCACATCTTGACTTGTCTTTTTAGTGTCCTAGTTCAAGTGAAGTTGTAAAAAACGTGACTTCAGATGTGAAACCGCTCGGCCCACGGGGAAACGACGCTGATAGTTGTGTGTGTTTGGATGATTAAGATGGTTCCAGAGAGCAACTTGTGCCTCTATGCGCTGGTAGCGTTCTGTTGATTAGAAAGCCATTCATTGGAATGGCTTTTCCGCTCCCTTTGTTAACTAGGCACTTCTCTGTACAAGAAAATGGCACCCAAATGAATGGCATGCTGTTAAAGGGAAATAATAGCTCAATTGCAAAACAAAGAAGACGCATAAAGGTTTGAGACAAGGAGATTTGTTTTCTCAGCACGCTGCTCACATGTCGGCGTGTTTTCAAAAAACGAGTATGCTCGGCACAATGCAAAAATGGTTAAAAACGAGTTTTCCACATGCCGGCTCACCGCCAAGCCTCCAGGGTCATGCCTTTTATTAGTTATTAGTAATTGTTTCAAAACAGACGGGAATGTATCGACCTGTGGGAAGACTGGCCTTCAAAACTTTCTGCTCGTTTTGGGTGACTCATCGGATGGGCCGGCACTTTCTGAACAAATCCATTACCTGCTTTTATCAGATAAAGAGCACAAATGGCTTTTCTCAACGTAAGAGCTGTCCTTGTGACATCCTACACATTCAGCAGAAGATACAAAGGGATTTATGAGGTGCCCAAATGGAGCGTTTGATCTCAGTGACCCCAAACCAGGATATTTTTTTTTATTTTTCTTAAAATATAACCCAAGTCAGCATGTCTAATAAATTCAAATCGCGGTATATGTTGCAGGTTAAATGCCGTTTTGAATTCGACTATAACTTCGCTTGCTTTCCTGAGAGTAAGTGTCGTACTTTCTAAGCAGAAATGGTAATGAAAGGAAGTAACTTGATCACATTATTTTGAGAAGGTTGGATTAGTCGGTTCAACAAAGCATCAGCTTATACCAGTACCTCTAAAACTCCGTAATTACGACTTTTATTAACTCGTTACATCTCATTTGGATCGCGTGACATTGCCAGGCAATGAGCTGAGACTCCAGGAGGTTACTGCATCACACAAAAACCTCAAAACAGAAGTGTTGAACTATTGGCTTTATGTTTTGTACATATTAAACAAACAAGGCATAATATGTTGGACGGTGCTATCAGCAGGTTTTTGTTACAATTTGAGAAACCTAGATTAGCTGTCGGTGTGTCAACTTGTTGCACAATGCAGTGAAGAGGTTTTGAGAGCAACAAGCACATTTAACAGCTGCCTTTCGTAGCCTAAGGTGTTTCAGTGTTTCTCAAAAAACAAAGACCCCGACATGAACTCTGCTGTGTTTCTCTTTGTTAAAACAGACTACCGGCCCTTTCCTCACAATGCAAACTGGCATTTTGCAGGCAACATTTGATGATGTGGGAACGTGCGGAGCTGGTGGGCTGAAAGGTTCCCTGCCGCTGTTACAGAGACAGAACAATCCCACGGGGGAATAGTGTTCTCCTCCCACTCTGCTGTTTCCATCTCAGAACTTGGCCAACTCTCCCTCTAGAGAAACCTCAACAGAAAAACAAGGTGACCAGAGAGGCAACCCGCAGTACAAAATGACTCACCACGCAGTTTACCTCCAGACAGAGCTTTTTATACCATCTGCAACTCTCCGACACGTGCGCTGGCTGGCTTTGTGGCAGAACTTGACATTTCCAAGTAATTACAGGTGTGTCTCGTTATTGGCCGTCTGAGTTGAGGCTGTTTTCTCTTGACACTGCCATATGTTTAAAGATAAAACACAATTTAATTGCTTTGTGACTTTCATGTGAGGCCTGCATGGATATGCTCATGTCTTAACTTTCCACCTGGACATATGCTTCACTGTGCTGCAGGTGTGTTGCGTAAACAGCAGTCACGTCTCTCAACATGCGAGAGCTGTTTGCAACAAACGCATCTCGCCTGGTGCAGATTGGGCACGGAGAATTACAAATCACCCAATCCTAACTCTGATCTCTGTTCAGGCAACATACTGCCACTGTTTTCATGTTTTGATCCATCGTCTTAAGATAGACTGATAACAGCCTGAGATGGAAGATGCTAGCATGGGGTCTTCGGGTGCAAAACTCCCCCAGAACGCCCCCCCCTTAGAAGTTTGCATCTCCACCATCAACACATCAAGTGTCTTCGCTAAGATGTCACAGATATGACAGGTGATAATTTACAATGGCAGCTGCAGGGTGGAGGACAGAGCGCTGGCACAATCTCCATCGATTGCATCTGTGTGTGTGCGTCCCTTTATGGCACAGATAAGCAGGAGGATGTTGGTTTTAGCACTGTCTTGGTACACGGCGTACATCTCATCTCTGCTTGACAGCCTGTTATGAGCTCTCTCTCCGAACACGTCATTGACAAGTGTCTTAAGCGGCCCGTGTCTCCTTGAACTGACAATAAATGACTCTGTCCTCTTGAAAGCTGAACAATAAAAATGATTTATACCACTCAAAAGTCCTCCGGGTGATTCATGGCTCGCTGCATGTATAGCTGTAGCTATAGCATTAAATGCATAAGCAGCTGAGCGAATGTGTGGTGAGGCTGGGGTACGACTCAGTGTGAGACCATGCGTGGATGCGTGTCTGCTTGCCTCAGATGAAGAGCCCTCTCTGGCATTGAGGGGGATGATGACGGGGATCACAAAGATAAACCAACTCGTCAAGCCGGGCCGTGCGTTCGCGAACCTGCTGTCAACTTCGATGACAGACACACCACTTGAAATCTGTGTTGTACAAATGTGCATTTGCATAGAGAAATTGTTCAGGTTGATATTTTCCCGTATTAGGGCAGCGCTGTAAGACACAAACAAAAAGTGACAGAGCAACAAATATGATGTCAGTTGTAGTCTACTCATGTGGTTTATTTGCCATGAAATGAAAAAACAATGTTTGTGCTAAGACTAGATTGCAGAAGTCAATGCTGTGTGTGAAGTATGACTGAATATTTAACAAATGTAACTCTCTCCGCATTCTGTTGTTAATTTGGACGAAAAGACTATTTTAAGGTCAACTCAATTAGCCTGCATCAGTTTTCCCAAATTGGAAACTCATTTGCATTTGCTTTTCAGTATTCTGAAACCCGTCAGCTGTGGATAATTTGTAATGCGGTCGTAGGTGCCAAAGCTTAGATATTTCTTAATTACAGCATAATTGATGGCTAATGTTTTGTAGCAGGCAGGAGAGTTGTTGTTAGTGGTGCAGTGGCATGAAAAGGAGGAAGTAAGACTTGACTATGCTTGAGCAGCTGAAGTTATTATTTCATTCGACCTTGGGATACACGTGTGCTGCTGTGTTTTGGAAAATCACAAAGAGATTGTGTTTACATGGTAATCGGCATTCAAAGTGCACGGGTCATGATCAGGAGAATTAATCTGATTAACATTATCATTATTTTATTGTCTGATAAATTGGCTGTCTTGGCAAATGCTCCCTGAGGAGAGACACGTGGGAAATAGCAAAGTGCAGAAAGCCTGGAAGTGAAAGTGGCTCTGCTGGGGTGATCACATTAAAATGTCTTTGTCAGTCATGCTTAGACGTTCACACGTGGACAAGGACAGTGGAAAATTAAGGTTACAGTGTAAATTGAGAAGACCATGAAGAAACTACTTAGTCAGGTGATCAATTAGTATTATGATGTTGTTCATGTGGCTATAGAGTCGTCTAATGTAAATCTAAATCGAATGAAATACCTTATAATTATGAGAAAACGTTAAGTGGTCAGTCAAAACGCTGCTGGCCACCGTTCCGTTGAAATGCTGTTGATAGTAACAGCTTGGGTCAGCTGTTGACTTCCTGTCAGCTGTTGTGAGGAAATAAACCCGGCCCTATTTACAAGAGTGTGTTAAACAGAGAGGGCATCTTCACAAGCTGCAAGAACAAACGCAAGTAGATCACAGTGAAATAACGTTAACTGTATGGAAAAGTTAGGTGAAGTTTGGTCCAATTGATATGGGTCATTTGTGATCAGCACTAAGATACCTTCAGTCTGCGTATTCCCAAAGCTCGGAGAAAGAGGCGAGACTTTTCTTTTCCTTAATTAAGATAAGGGAAGATAACGCAAGCCTTTATCTACAGCTAAAATAGAAACTATACAGGAGCAATTAAAGAGAAAATTACAAGACAAAGGTGACTAAACCACCTCACCTATACATTCCCTGGGAACTCCTCCTATGGACTCTCATGAATTATCATTTATAAGTAGATTATAATGCATAGTGCTCTACCGTGACCCACAAAGCTTGCATCAGTACATGCGACCAACTCTTCAAAGTGGAGGATCAGGCAGTAGAAAATTCAAGCAGTACAATATCATTAAAAGCTGCCATTCTCCGGTGTTACAGTACACCTGTGAGGATGCAGCAATCTTTGGGCGAAAAGGATTTTTATTTTTTTCCGGCAGGTGTAAGGCGCACAAGCAACAGTTTATGTTCCTTTCATTCCGAGTCCTCATTGAGTCACAACAAAGTGCATTTGTGTGGTAAAGTCTTTCCTGTCAATTCTACTTTCGAGAGAAGAACCAAGAGTCTTCAGCAGAAGAGCTCTCGCACACAATCTGTGTGTTGCTTTCCAGCGTGTTGCACTGGCTGCGAGGCCGTATTACAGTTCATCCTCTGTGTTTGTTTCATGCAAAAATTGGTGACGAGGATGCGGTGTCGCGGCGGACACAGTTTAAAATCAATAAACGGATGGAAAATATTTGCCCACAACGTGTCCTTCAGATCAAAGTCTCTGTTCCGAGCTTTGAGCATTGATCCTGCCGAATGTTTGTCAGAACAAGTCCTTTTGTCGCCTGGACCGGATTCAACAAAATCACCAATAAATGAATGACAACAGATTTTATTTACAATCAACTCTATGGTATGTTTAATAATGAAGATTATTAACACTGTACCAATTTACAGATAATTTACTGATCATTAAACAGCTGTTTCCATATTTACTGGAGGGATAGAACAGCTGGACAGATGAAGCAGGGAACTGTGCGATTGGATCAGCTTGTTTCATGGCCACCGACTGACTGCGCTCTATATTCACAGGTCACTTCACTCTGATCGGAACATTTACAGGAAACATCTCACAGAATAACAAGCTTCCTATAAACTCTAAATGTACATGTGGAACTAGAAGCAGTGCAGAAACAGTGTTTTCAGTTGTATAAAGTGATAATGAATCCTTTTTATGGATGTATAATTAAATGGACAGTTACCACCGAGCTCACTGTTGCTCTCCCCATTCCATGTGTTGTGTTATTTCTTTGTTTTTTATTACGCAGCCTGTGGGGTCTGTGGCTCGTTAATGATTTCAAGGCGGCTGCGTAGACTGAATGACGACCTCTTGGCCTCACCGCAGTCTCTTCCCCAGCACCTTTACATAATAAGCAGTTAATCGCACTCCACCACTCTCTCTCATTCACTCTCCTCGACTGTAATTTAACCCCAGGATGGGCTGACCTGAAGACCCTGACGGAAAGCTGCTGACTGATGGCATGATTCATAGTTGCCCATAATAATTGGTTCATCTCTGGCCAGTGGAAGACTCAGAGGACAATATGTATAGTTTGTTGGCGTGATTGAAAACAATAACTGTGCACACGCAAATAAACCAGATGGTCTGGCATTTTGTCTGGACAAGGTCCCCCATATGTTTGTCATGAGAGGCTTCAAGGGCTGCAGTCACATAGATCTCTGTATTTTGACTTCTTTTTAAGCTTTCATGCCCAAACATTCATTTGACACGTCATCAGCTAAGACCTCCCACATGAATTCGCCTTCCTTACACAACAATAGACAGAGCAGGCACTGTGCTCGATCTTAATTTAGGGTGTTGGAGCATCATCCTTCCTGCTTATCTCCTGCACTGCCATCCCAATATTCACAACACTTCTCCATCTCCACTTACAGAATGCAAACTATTTTAAAACTTGTTCATATGAAACACTGTAGAGTGTGTTGCTTATTCTAGGAGGTACCTGGGCGTCCTGGGTGTATATTACTCATGCGTCTCATTGCTTTTCAATTAGAGGTGAAAGAGCAGAGCTGAGAATGAGCTACGAATGAGCTACGAATGAGCTACGAATGAGCTACGAATGAGCTACGAATGAGCTACGAATGAGCTTTATATAATGGTTTGCTACTGTAGACGCTGAAATCAAGTGGAAAGCCGAAACAATGCAGCGTAATGAATGAGGCACACAGTACAATAGATGTTTGACAGAAATAGAAATGTATCAGTGCACACACTGCTGTCCATCTTTCTGCTTCATGCGTGAATACGTAACCAGATATTTTTGTGTCAAGCATTGAAATGACTGCAATGACACATTGTGCACAAAGTACATTCAAAATGTGTCATTTCAAGACAGAGACACTGCATCTCCTGCATCACAAACTCAGTCCCTCTGTGTGAAGAGGAATCTGGTCTGAAGCATATAGCCATGCTACACATGAGTGTAAATCCTGTATGCTTGTGTTGTGAGTAGAATAGATGAAAACTGTGTTGAGCTTAACATGTCTGTCGGTGTGTTTCTGCCCTGTATAAATGAGCACAACAGTCATGCAGGCATTATCCACAGCCACTCAGTTTTACTACAAATGGAGGCCCACCAGGTCTTAATTGAATAATGAATAATGAATAATGCCAAAGCAGAAACGGTTGAATTGTACAGGCTGGAAACCTTAAACTGGACTGCTGGCTCTAAAGGTTAATACAAGTTTATCAAAACTATACTGCAGTTTGTCTTAACGACCTTTTTGTCATTTACTTGATTTGTGATTACGTGCGTTGGAATTGAAGCACTACTTGCATATTGATATTGATTTCTCATGAACCACATGCACAGGGTTACTGTGGCATACATTTTACAGTTAGAATTAAAACCAACAGGCCTCTCTTTATTGTTTACATTTTCCAAAATGAATAACAAAGTTTTAATTTGCATTTCTTTTGTTTTCCCAAAAATGTGCTGAACTGTGATCCTAAAACCAGGTGGATAGCAAACCATGAGTTTTGAGTACCGTCATACTCCTCACCTTTAAATCCCTCTACGCTCATTTGGAAATTATTCGTCAAACATACCGGGAGCGGAGCTTTGAGTCAATACATACAGCAATCCTGTCACCAGACAAGTACGACGATATTGAAAGATTTTGCAAAACTCTTTGTCGATGTTCAACTTTTAAAAAAGTTCCCCACAAAATCTGTGCACGGTAACTACGGTGGGGTCAAGATTAGGCAACTAAAACACTGTCAAGCTTAGAGAAAGGTTTAAAAAAAAGTCTGCATCAAAGCTACAGTTGGTAACTTTAATAAAACATGTTTTTTCTTTTACTCAAACTGTCACTATATCCTGACAGTGAGACAGATAATCTGTAAAACAAATCTGGTTCCTGCTCCTTTTAGAGCTCCGAATGGTATTTGCAAGAGTCTACTGCGTCCAATGGAAAACAATCAGAGTCTCTAATTCAGGGTCAATCACTGCTCATGAACTCCAGTCAAACTAGTCAGCGCTGCTCAAATATGAATCAATATTCTGTTACTCCATGGCCTTTCTCGCCTCATGTTTTCAGAAGCATGTTTTAGCGTAGCGTTTCGGATTGAAATTAGAAGGTTTGTGACCCTTTCGCCATGTTCAAAACAGTAAACCCTAAACCAAGCACCGCTCACCCGTCGGATTCAACTTTCTCATTTTCCATTTTACAAATCATGAGCATCGCGAGCAGTGATTGACAGCTGCGTTACAGACTCCTCTGCTCTGATTGGCTGCTTTCCTTCGGCGCAGTGAAATCTGTGAATCTGTACTGTCAGGAAAAAGTGACAGTTTGAGCACATATGACAAAAAGTTATTCTTATTAACGCTAGCAACTGTAGCTTTAAGTGCAGGTCTGTGACAGGATGCAAACTCTGGACAACAGGAGAGTGGAATGTGGTACTTGCTCATCCACCACCATTACCATCCACACCCTCACTTTCTTCTTCTTGCTTTGGCACTGAACGTTGGCATTGGGTGGTATGAACATAATTCATGATACTGATACTGGCCTGTGCTACCAAGGAACATTTTTGTATTTTGTAGAGATTGAGATGTGTTCTCTCTCCCTAAATGATCCAAATTGTTGCAGTACTTGCACAATTTTTGCACAGTATGATGCCACTTCCATTCATTTCTCTAACCATCCCTACTGTATGATTAAAAATGTTCAAAGAAGAGCTGAAAATGCAGTCGCACTGTAATAAAAGGCCCTTATGGATTCGCAGAGAGGGGGCAGATACCTCTGCTGGCAAGATTGGTGTAATCAAGGTATTCAGAACATCACAATTCAGCAACAATAGAATCGACCACGTGTAGCCGTAGATGTGAGAGGAGTTCAGCGCCTCAATTTTCGAGGACAAAGCAGCCATTTATGCTTTGTTCTGCAGAGGGTGAATTTGACTTCAGCGATGAGATGTTGCCTGTGTAGAATTATGGGTATTGTAGTTGATGTTGAGTTATGCTGAGCTAAGGGGATTGCGCTGCAGGCATCCTTCCTTCTCTCAGTTATGCAAGGTATATGTGTATTTGTTTTTGGTTCAAAACATGAATATGAACGGCAGAAGATTTGAGGATAAATGTATCATTGTTACTGGAAGGAAGCAGTAGGAAGGAATGATTTGGTTTCTCTTCCACAAGTCACTGTAAGGAGAACAGAAATGAGAATGTGAGGCTATGGAGACAGCTCAGGCTTTTGATCAGCGCATCTCAGAATGGCATATTGTGGCCAGTGGATGATGTGGGAGTTGAGTGACAGGAAGTGATCCATGCATCCAGGAAGAGCGATGGAAGGAAGGCTTTGTCACATCTGTTACTCACAGCCCCCCTGTCAAAATGTAAACTGGTGCATATATTTATTCATATGTTTATCGATTTACCAAGTAGCAACAATAACTGTGAGTCAACCAAACTTTCCTCCGAGTGTGAAAGGAACACCTTCACTGTCACAAACACGTGGTCTTCACGAAAGGCTGGACGCACTGTCACTTTAACAAGCAACCGCTGAGTCGATTGACAAGACGAGCCTTCACCTTCCAACCTGGCAGCCAATCAGGACAAAGACAAATGAAGATGGTGGTGCTGTGGCAATAATGTCATCTCTCTGAGAAAATTCTACAGTACAACCAACAGCAGGCAGTCGTCCCAAAGACGATATGAGATTGATTCCAATTAACAGTACGCTGAGGAGAGTTAGACCCGTGGAGCTGTGGATGTTTTGATGAGCAGGTCCCTATGTTGTTTGTAAGTCATGCAGGCAAATGAGAATGCTAAGGCCTCTTTACGCTGATTCACAGCTGCCCCAGACAAAATTTGACAATTGCGAGAGAAGCGTGGTCAAATTTAAAAATTGTGGTCTTTGATTGCTCTGTGCAGCAAGTTCAGAGGTTTGGCAACCAAAGACAGTCTGCGTCAAATTACGAGCCAATTCTCCCATTGTGACTGCTACTTCAACCCCACGTCTACAAACCAAACAAGCACAATCCGTCACGAAATGATGCAGACTACACTTCAAAATCAACGTGTTCATGTTGCCATTGTTTTCCCTGGCTAGGGCCACACTCCTCCACTTTTGATGCACATAAATGCCAGCATTGTCGTCAAAGCTTTGTTTATTGTTTGGCTACATTTTCAACACATGAGAGCAGCACAGATTGATGGTAGATTAGTAAATATTCTTTCTGTTTTTCTTTCTATAGTCTGAGAAAGATTGTGCCGAAGTCTGTATCAAACCAATCTCGCACAGCACACGGAAGAAGAAAATAGTGCTAGCGAGCAAACATGCATGTAAACAATGCAGGTTTCAAAATGATTTCATGATTTCATTGCTCTATGAGTTAGAAAATGCGTTCAACATATTTGTCAGGCGTCGATGATACGTTTTGTTGGGAACATTGAATGGAAACATCTAACGTTCAAGTAAAAGACACGTCATTATGAATTTGTTTAAAGTGTCAAATATATTCATTTCAATTACAATCTAATGTTTCAAATAGAGTGGATCGAACGCAATAACCTAATGAATGCACGTCTGAGACAGAAATGTATAAAACATGTCAGACTATTATGTAGTTTCATTCAATCTCTGACAGCCACGGGCATCTAGTTGTTGTAAATGTCAAAAGTGTTGTAATCATTTTTCTCTCCTAAAAGCATTTTGATGTCTTTGGTAATGAAAGAAGGCAACAAGGAGACACGCCAGTCGCTTGTGGCTTTTCACTTCAAATGTGTTGATGGTCAAAGACACCAGAGATAATAAAAAACATTCGAAAAAAAATACCACTCAATGTGACTGTGTGGTGGTGATTTGTCAAATCCAGGCATTCTTTGGGATTATTCCCTGACTGGGTAGTAAATCACTCCAATGGATAATTAATAACTCTCGCGAGGACAAAAAGTAGAGTAAACTATCAGACAGTTCCCATCTCAAAACTGTTTCTCTGTGTGCGATCGGATTGTGACACATTGGCAAATATTTTGTCACTCAACTCTTCTGATGTTCCTCATCTGCATGCCTTCCCATGCATCCAAAAAACAGCTGCGATGTCAATGCACGAGAAAAGCGCTCGAGCAACAGCAGATCTGATATAATAGCATTTTATTTTTCCGAAAAGAGCTGCTGCAGTTGTATGAAGCAAATGTCGACTGTAATAAAACAATAAAATGTTGTACTGTGCAAAGATGAATACAGTGTAATGGATTTTATTTTGTCTGATTTCGTTTCAGTTTTGCACAAATGTATGATTGTTAGAGAGGAAAATTGACATTAAAACAAGAAAATGAATTGATGATGGAGCCACAATACGGCATCACCATGCTTAAATAGTATGTTGAAGACACAATGCATACACGCATACACACTAAATATACTGAATTGCTTCAGAATATGACCATATCTTATGGGGAAAATATGCTTATCATATTTCAGCTTCTTTAAGGCTAAAACAAGATGTCAAGAAAAATACAGCAGAGACGTGTAACCTTAACATGCCCTCAGGTGAAACACTCATGAGCATCCGTACAGTACATATATCCAAGAAAGAGGAGAGTATGCTCCCTGAATGAAAGAAACATGGCAAATACAGCATTGTTTGGTGTGACTGGAGAAATAATCATCCTCTCCCACTGGCCTGGTAATCCTCAGGCGGATAATTAAAAAGTGTTTGACACAGTCGGAAAAAAGGGTGGAAAACAGATTCAAACAAATAAATACGAGAGGAGAAGGGAAGGCGCTCTGTGCAGATCCCGGGGGGATCCATTAAAGAATGTTTTCTTGAATTGAGGTTAGGTGCATTGATCTCTGTCGAAGCCGGCACAGCTGAGAGTTACCACTCCCTGCCTGCGACTCTGACTCATTTCATACATTATTCCAATTAAATCACTGCGGCCCGCCTGGCTGCCTGCCTTTATGTTTTCTAGGAAAGCTGGAATTGGCACCTGCCACATTAACTCCACTGTCATCAAAAATGACTAAAAGAGAAACAAAAAAAGGAAAAACAAAATGGATAACTACGGTGATGTTTTTTCTACAGCAGCAGTAGAAACGATCGAACGTCCACCACGTCGTCCATGATAGATTAGACACATTAGGGACACGCTAATAGGTGTGCTGTCCTGTACAGTTGGCCTGTGTGCCATTGTATGATGCATTGACTGGTGTGAACACAGCCATTGTTTTTGTTGCCATTTGTACAGAATGTGAAAGGAAAGCCCATTCCTTTGAGTTAGTTTGGGGACATTCTTTGGCCATTACAGGCGATTGATTGGAACATTCACAGATACTGTAAGACGAGTCAACCATGGAAGACTTTATTCTGGAAAACGTATGTATTGTTTTGGAGCTTTCGGTTGTGTCACATGGTCTTGCCCAGCTCATGGAGTTCGCCCAGTTTTCATAAAACTAGACTTGTGGTGAGAACGTTTTGACTTAAAGAATAAACTTTAAATGTTTTGTTTGTGTATCTGTCACATGTGCATTCCGTCTATTTATCTACTGTACGTTCTGATTTGTAAGGGAATATTCATAAGGCCTGCATCATTGGGTTGTCTCATGGGTTGACAACCGAAGCTTTTTGATATATGGTGGCTGGAAAAGCCACGGTGGTAAGTAAATCCTCTAATAATCTAAATAAATAGAATCTGCCTTTCTCCATGTTTTTCCTTTGTTTGATTCATTCATGTTTAGTGTTTCCTGCTTTATTTTGGTACTCACCTCTCCTCTTCTTCCAGATCACTTCTCTTCCTGCCTTTGTGGGTTTCCCCGCCGGTTTTGGATGTCAGCCCCGCCCCGATTAGTTTCCCCTGTCCCTCGTTAGCCTTGCATACGCCTCACCTCCTGCTCACCTGTTCCCACTTCCCAATCAGTCATTCACTACATATACCAGCCCAGTTGCTTTGCTGTTTGACAGTTTGTCTTTGTCGTCTTTCATTGGGGGCATTGCCAGTTACCTGCCTGCGTCTTAGATTCTCAGGTTAACTTCACCAGTTAAACTTGCTTCTGAATCTGCATTTTGTGTTCTTCTCCTGCAACCTGCACTCCAAACCACGACATGGCACTTGACAAAAAGTCAGAAGATCACAAAAGATATTACAATTCATCCTCTTGGGACCATGAATGTCAAAGTTTAATGGCAATCCATCCAATAATTGATAAGATATAACAGAGGGGTGGACCGACAGACCGACTGACAAACACGCCAACATCCCTAGAGTTACACCGCTGGCTAAAGATGCATCAATCATGTACCAATATACCTTAGAAATCTCCCAGGACCTCACCTGGTGCAAGCAATGCTGACTGTGAAACCTCTTTGGGTTCAAACCGACCTGCATGTTGCTTTATGGATGAAAACAACTTGGAACAGCAATATGCCGCTTAACTGCCACACACAAATTTCAGTGTCAAACGAGCAGAAAAATGGAGGCATTACAGCCGCCGCTCAGTAACACAAAAACAAATTGTTTCAGTTGTTTCCCACAGGAGCAATATGCATGAAGCTAAATGACAGCAGGATCAAATTGCCCTTTTCAGCCTGTTCCTTTCACCTTACCACACTCATCCAACAGGCACAAACAACAGCAAAGACACACCATAGCACAATAGTGCAATCAGACCAAGCGATGTGATTACAGGCACGAAATGTATTTTCATGTTTCTTGTCAGACTCGAGGCCGATGCGAGGAGCAGCGTGTGCAGAGAGTCTGATGCACGGTCGGGTCACTAAACCAGGCAGATTTCCGCCCGGCAGACAGACTTTACATAAACGTGATTCATCAAGCAGCTTTTACCGATGTGACTTCAGTGGCCCAGCGAGAATTGGCTGGACACAACACACACATCAAACATCTTCTCTTGTCTGTGCGAGGGATTAAAGTAAACGCTTGCCATTGTGAGTGTTTGATTTCAATAACAAATATTTAGGAAAGGACAATCGGTCACAACTCCACGAAGAGTATTGAAATCGAGATATCCCTTTGTGGAGCTCAGATATTCTGCCACACAGTGAGATGATACTTTAGAGATTTTTTTTTTCCTCCTCTCTTTCTCTGAAATAAAGGAACATTGATCCAGCTTGCTGAAATTAATGCAAGACAGAAGAGAAAGACGGTGAGGGAGACAAAAAAACAAGACTGAATCAGCTGGAAAGGGCAGCAGGGTGGAACATTTGACTGAGAAGCAGCTTTTTAATGCACTTTGCTGTTGTCTTAGTAGAAACGCGGTGCCTCCTGGTCCCATATATCTATTGATCCCATGTGGCAGGATGGAGATGTTAAGAAAAGAGGGGATGGACCGAGAGGACAAGTCAAAGAGATGGTAATGGTCAGAACGAGAAGATGGAGGGGAGTGATAGATGGACGGGAAAGAGGCACCGATCCACACACAGTAAACTATAGATTGAGGGCGTATGCTGAAGCCTGTCTGTAATGAGCACGCACACACAAGGTTAACTGCAGCTTTGACTGGAGGAGAACACAGCTCAGCACATCATTGTCTGCTTATGGGAGCAGGTTGCATTGCCAGTGCTGCACGAGTAGTTGCTCTACACTGAGAGAGAGGAAATAAATAAACGATGCACATGCTGGTGGGAGGCATTCATTAATGTAAGGGGGGGGGGGGGGCATGTTTAGCTGCTGCATGTAATTTACGTGTTCTATTTATGGCCAAGTAAGCTCAGCCAATTACTGTGTGAACAGCCTTCTTAGGATTCTCTGTGTCGTAAATATGCAAATGCCGCTGTCTTTTGATTCTGCTTGTTTTTGCATCTTAAACTGGCTTTTCTTTTGCCTTTGTGTTTTGATGCTTTTAATGGTTTTATGTGAAGCACTTTGAATTACCCTTTTGAAATGTGCTGTAGAAATAAACTTGCCTTGCCTTTGCGCAGCACACAGAGACGACTCACTGCTTCTGTGTGACATGCATTTGATAACGTCATTTTTCTTTCATGGATTATTATCCTCCATTGACTCAACTGTAATCACATTACAGGCAATCTAGTGAGTCATTTGACCTCCGTATTCATAATAGGGACGGAGCTGTAATCTAATGTTATGCAATCTAATGTTTGATATAATTACATCTATTGCCTGCTCTTGACAACACAAAGCCTAAAACGACCATAGCTCCTGGCAGAGGCCTAACACAATATGAAATACATGTGAAAAATCAGCAAAAAGTTGCACCATATACATGTCAAACAGCTTATATGTGTTTATAAAGATGAAAAAGAGGGAAAAAACAAATCCAAGATTCTCCTTGCGTCCCTACTTTCAGCATGCATCTGCAGACTTCCTGCTCGTGAAAACGAATGGAAAATGCATACGGGATTTCAGCGGAGGCTCCGATCCATTTTAATCCTGAAGGCAATTACGGCGTGGGGTTTTAGGGTCAGTAGTGCTGCTGATTGATGGGAAGAAAAAGTCACTTTAACAAAGTGCCTTGAACTTTAACCACCTGGCTGCAGCACAAAGGGTGTTGCTTGATGTGCCGAGACAAAAGCGTTAATGCTTTTTTAATGCATTCAATGAAAGAATACAAAATGGAGAATTAATGCTTGTGCCTCTGATAGATCCTATGTGTCAATATTACTGATGCCTTTTGAATTATAAATGAATTCCTGAATTTCTATGGATCATTTGCTCCTCTTGCCTGAGATGAACCCAGTAATGTCTTCCCCAGCAGCAGCAGCACTGATGACACACATTTGAAAGTGGACGGTGTCATTGACCTGAAAAGCCAGGTTTGTATGTGGGGAGAATCGTTCGCTTCACTGTTTTCTTCTTGCTCCCTTTTTAAGAGCCATTCTCCGTATCCTAGCAACAGGACTCAATCGCCCCCTCCGTCCTGTAGAGTCGGTGACGGGGAGCGAGGGCGAGCGCATGGGACCCGTACTGTCTCCTGCCACTGTCGCACATGCTGGTCAGATTCAGCTTCGGTCCAAATAGATAGCTTTATGTAACAGCGAGGCCTTAATTCAGTAGAAAGTAATAGTTTTAATTCACCGAGTATCTCCATTTTATACCACAATATACTTTTACTTCCTTTTAATTCAGGAGGGAACAATTGCACTCTCCCTTCATCTGACAACTATATATGACAGATTCTGACTTTACATACAAAACAAATTATTAATGTATAAACTATGATGCATTGTTCCACATTGCACCACTCAAAAGTGTATAAAGTACCGTAGTTAAAACAATTGCTTTATCTCAACCAACTGCAACATTAAAATGCTACTGACACGTTAATTCAACAATAATCATAATCCCATAACATGATATATAGTGTGACATGTTGAAAGCAGCCATTCTGTATTGCCAGCATCAGCGTTTTTGCATTAGGGGCCTGTGGGGCACAGCCGTCGTACAGAAGGTTATTGGCTTTTCTTTATACTAGACGCAATGATGGCAAACTCATTGTATACTTCGTAAAAATGTTTGTAATTTTACATCATAATCTGAATGAAATCTCTTCTTAGTTTGTAGTTTGTGTAAATTTGTCTTCGTGCCTGATGCTGCTTCCCGGTTTCCGCGAGTCGTACATCGCATGTGGATAATGACATCAAGTTGGCTTACTGGGAACAACGAACGTTGCCTCTCATCTTGACGTTGCGTACAGACGTAGCATTGAACAATACAATCGTCAAACTGAAGAAAACATATGTCCTTGGCAGAATCATAACCTGTGTAAAACTTTGGGGAAAGTGCGACATTGCCTTGCGTGGACATGACGAGTCTACCTGCGCGTTAAACCCTGGCACTTTTAGATGGACTATGTGTGAGGTGGACTTCAGGCTATGGTACCATTACGATGCTCGACCCTATTTCAAGTGCACTGGTTAACAATGCAGTGACTGAGGTTTTGGGAACTTATGTTACTAAATATCTGCTTTATATGAGAGACCATAAACAGAGTATTTCTAGTTCCTGCAGCAGCAAACACAAAAGTCAGTTTTACTTGAAACAAAAAAACACTCCTATCCGGATGCCCATTGTGGTACAAAAAAAAGGTACAATTTTGCTTACCCGAGGGGAAGTCATAGAGCTCAACATAGCAGTATTTGCATCATGCGTCACTTATTGAACCCAACAGGCAATGAACTGAAGTTGGAAATAAAACTGGAACGACATGCAGAGCTTATCAGCGTCTGAAGAACGACGTGGTACTGTTTGAACCTTTTCTTAATGACCCCTGTGCATTTGAAGTAAGCCCTTTCAGCAGACCCTTCCTGTGATCCACCTCTAGTCCCAGTGCACATTATCAGGCAGAGTGAATCAACGGGACAGCAATCTGCCAAGCTCCGGCACAAAGCCCCTGTGATTCCATGTAGAATGAATCACAAAACACTCCAAGCATGTTTTCTAATCAATCTGTGGCGTCAAAGCTCTGCCCCTTCCTTTCAGGTCTGCAATCACCAACCATCACATTTGTTGCAGTGAAGACGGACAAAAGTGCACAATAAAAAGGGGGGAAATGAAGAATGTTTGCCTGCTAGTATGGCATAATGTGAAGCAATCATTAGAGGGTGTAAAAGGGCCGCGTGATTGCTCAGTAACTGAATGGTTCTGCAATGTTGCGTCAGGCCAAGATGTCCCCTCCTGTTGAGTCATCAGCTGAGGCGCTGATTTGCACTTGTTTCCTGACTCCTACAGAGTGGGCATGTAGTGACCCCACTGCAGAAAACAGTAAGAAAGCAACTGTAGTGCTCCCCCGGGGTATATGAAAAAGAAACAGCTGATAGTTATTATGCATCTTGCCAAGACAATCAAATTCACTGTATGAAATAGCATTTTAGTTTCTTTCTTTTGGGCAGATGATTTTGAGAGGGCACTTGAAAAAATAGTCTCTGCCTCCACTACAGCCTCAAAACAGTTTAGCTTTGTCTCTGGATGCATTTACACCTAAGGGTCCAGTTGAACTATTGAACCAATGAGAGGATGATGTGTAGTTTCCAATTTTCAAACTTCTCTGGTTTGCATTCAAAAAGGCAAAACTAAAACAGTCCAGGACTTAGTAAAGAAAAGTAATTTGCTGGAAATATCATACAGTTGGCTTGAAGTGTGTGATGTGCTTTTCTACGATGTGAGAATAGTGTGTGGGTGAAGCATTAAGTTGTTAGTTTGACTAATGTAACAACTGTCTAGTTAGTTAGCTTGCTAGCTAGATATTTAATTCCACCATGCTTTCATGCTACACTGTTTAGAGAAAATAAGCAGAACAGCGGGCTGGGTCTAAAAGGTACTACTGGCAGTAGCAAATGCACAAATTGGCCAGTCAGGAAAACGCGAGCGTTTTTTAAACAGTAAAATTACACATAAATGGTACGCTTCCTGCCATTGACTCAAATGCTGTTCTTAGACATGAACTACTGCAGAGATCCCTGGACAGCAGTCAAAGACCATCCCTTTGAGGTGCACCAGAGAGCCAAGGGGGTAAAGCGCTCCATGGTTCGGATCAACTGGCCGAAAGGTTGGTGTGAATACGCCCTCAGATCTGTTTTTATAGGTTTGTTCACATGAATTTAACTACTCGTCCATTATAGGGATGAGAAAGTCAAGACCACGGCATTTGACTTTTTCTAACTACTTTTCTTGGAGAATCATGCACTTCTGGACGTTCTATGGATTTTCTGCGCTTCCGTAGAGTTTGTGTCGATAAACAGCCTTTCCTCTCAAGGATATTGGATGCTCACAAACCACAGGTACAATCACAACTTATTATTTTCTCCAAGATGTCAAAGAACATAGATTAGCCATCACCATGCCACAGTCCCGAACTCCCAGCTCTCAGAATGGTTGGCTGGCATAGTTTAACCTCCACCTTCATGGTGCCACCTGCCCATCAAAACAATCTCATCTTTCATACACCAAGCACAAAGTACGAACATTTAACCTGTCAAGCCTGCAGAGGGGTGAGCACCTATTTAAGATTCGATAGATTCGGGTTTGGAGTTACTGAAAGTAAAAAAACAAATGTTTAAAGCAAGTTACAGATTTTCTCTTGCTTAATGTAAAATGAGTATGCTGAATCTTATACTAATGCTGTAATCTTAATGTGATGTTTTATAACATATTTAGGTCTGAAAAAGTGTCAATTTAGGCCTTTTTTATGAAACGTAAGCTAGTAGCCTCTCTCTGTGCTCCTGTCGCGCACATTTTTCAAAGTATGCTGTTTTCATATAACCGTCGATGCGTGACATAAGCTGCCGATAAACTCTCCCGAGACTTATATCCTTGTGTCGTTTCTAGTTGGCTCAGGCTTTGCATTCACAAGACAGTCTTCATTCTATCTTCCTTTCATTTGCCCCCTCCCCAAAGCTCCGCACAACTCGCAACCCTTATTATTTTTCTAATATTAGATAGCTGTTATCTACAATGAGAGAGGAAATAATCAACATAAACAGAGTTAGCAATTAGCACTAAAACGTTCACTTCATTTGCATGCAGCAATGTTGCAGCAACGTATATTCTGCTGGTAAGCTCTGGCCACACAAATACACACAGCCACAACCAAATGATGATACAAGTATTTCATGTTCTAGTGTTGCATGGTACACAAATTATACGAAGATATTACATGATTACAAAAATATCTCAAACATTACCTGGGTGTTACTCTAACTAAGAGGTTTTTAGTACTGTGCCAGATGTTTATATCTGTTTCTCTTTTTGTCGACGCAAAACTTTACAGCCTTTACATTTTTGACATAAAAAATGAAGGCTGAGTGGCCTGATTTGGCGTCGTGGCTGGTGTGGTCCCGCAAAATGGTCCCCAGTTTAATAAAGTGATTACATCTTGTGTGAGACTGTACTGTACTGAAAGCCCATTGGGTTAACCCATAAAATATAAAAAATATGCAATGTGTGAAAATTTGTCACGAATATCAAAAGATGTAATTTGGGTAAATCTACAAAAAATATTAAAAAAATATTTCTGCAGTTGAAAATTACATTTATTACATGAAATTAAATGATACAATGAGGTAGTTGTTAAATTACAAAACCACTTCCCCCCCAACATCAGCAGGTGATCAAACAACCCGACCACACTACTTTCAATCACGTCACCTGACAAAATATTGACATGCTACTCACAAATGGCGGATCGATATTGTAATTACAAGCTTTAAATTGCATACAGAAGGCAGGACATGTAGCAGCACTAGTTTGTAATTGAATGTCGCCCAAAACATTGCTCTAAATATTTTGCACAGTGAAACAAGAACAACAACAAAGTAACAACTAATAAGAGAGAGAGAAGTGAACAACTTACAAAGAATTTTCTGAAGCGTAGATTTGTTTTGCTTGTGAGCCCACTAATTATACTGTGCTTGCATATCCTGTGCATAAACGACATATGCATAATACAATCATATTATAATCAATTCGATTTTTATAATTGGATTTTTGTTGACCTCATAACATATCAAGTTGCTTGCTGTGTGAATACACAGTTATATTGTCCTTTCAAACCACTTTGGTTGTGTTCTTTATATTTAGTGTCGCCCCAGTGGATACATAGATCCGTTTCTTTTTAGATCTGGGTCTGCTTTCAGAGACCTAAAATCAAACCAATTAATTGCCCCATATTTATATCAGTGACCCAGATGTTATGTTAATAATGTCATGGAACCAAATTAGCCTCATACAGTACACAATGCTCTGAAAAGCCTCTTTAGTTGTGTTATTAAATTATTTTATTTGCTTAAATTCAGATTCAATGGGGTTTGTCTTTGAGTGCCTGTTCATAAAAGCATTGCTTTAATCATGATATATGTGTGTCTTGATGGGACACTCCCATGCTTTCTTTTAGCTCTTTTTGCCCTTGACCAATTCAAATGCCTCAGTGTACAGCCCTTGATCCTTATAAGTGCCCTGCTAGTCAGTCTAGGTGCCATGCGGGTCTCTCTGGTCGCTTTATTGCTGCTGTCACATGACCCGATGAGAAAAATGAGCCCCTTAACCTCGACCTGTGGAAGAGATGTCCCTTTTTCATTTTAGGCACTGTCCCTCAGAGAGTCTATGCACACCAGTGATCCCATTAGATAAAAATAAATCAGGTCACTCTGGCTCCTCCCAGAGATGAATTGCAATAGTCCACTGTCCCCACATGCGAAGAGCTGATCACCGCTAAAAGACGTTAACACTGTTTAGGGCAACCAAACCCTCCACAGCAGAGAGCTGTCGTCTTTTGCCGAGTCAAAGCACAATGGAAAAGATAGACAGCTTGTATAGTAAAACAAAAGAAGATCAAACAGCACATAATGCTTGTTGAGTGTGGTTTGTGTTGTTTCAATCTCAGCGAATGTTAAGTAGAAGTTTCTTTAGGCCTTCTGTCCACCTAATGGTCCTCAATGCAATGGCTAACATCGTTAGTCATGCTGCTGATTGGGTTCAATAACTTTCCCATATAACGGTAGCTGAATGGGCTTCTCTGGTCGAGGATCTGATGAAGGCTGTTTGACTGTAGCACCACGCCTGTCATTTTGTGCATTTGTAAAGGGACTCTTGACAAGTGTCACGTAGTCCTAAGAACTACTGCCTTCATGGTCGTAGAAACAAAAGCTCTGCTGTGGGAGGAAGCCAAAGAGAGAGCCCTTTGGTGCCCTCAAAACAGTTTTGGCAAACACGAAGATGACATAGGGAAGAGCTATGCTTTGCCCGCATACAGTAGTCAGCAACGATGGGGAACATCTGACATTGACTGGATACACAA
Organism: Melanostigma gelatinosum; assembly: GCF_949748355.1. NCBI lineage: Eukaryota > Metazoa > Chordata > Actinopteri > Perciformes > Zoarcidae > Melanostigma > Melanostigma gelatinosum. The sequence continues at coordinate 22,728,399 of NC_136637.1, forward strand.
AAACATTTTGAAGAACCCATTTCTCCAACGCAGTCTCTCTCCTGCCAAATGCAAGCTTCCATGTGTAGCAGCACGGAGAAGCAGTTTGATGCTGGTTGCAGCACTTTCTCTGCATCTCTGTCAGACACATTGAGTTGCTTTGACGTGTGAAGAAAATGTGAAGGCAATCAGGTCAGATATTATATATATATATATATACTGTATATACATCCAGTAGCTGAACCAAAAACTTGCGTCTTCACCAGAGAAAAAGCATCCAACTTCCAAAATGTACAAAGTAAATAATAACTTTCAAACGTACAAACAAAAATGAATCAACAATGACAGTAATGTGGTTTTATCTTTCACTGAAGAGTGGCTTTAACTGTGATCAATTATCAAACAGTTATTGCAATTGTAGCTTATTAACAAGAATCAAAAGACTAGTTGGAAAAATCTTAAGGTTACGTAACTACAGCTGTGTACATTCATCATAAAGTAAGTGTATGCATACGTCTTTGTGTTTCAACTTCCAGCCTGTGTGTGTGTGTGTGTGTGTGTGTGTGTGTGTGTGTGTGTGTGTGTGTGTGTGTGTGTGTGTGTGTGTGTGTGTGTGTGTGTGTGTGTGTGTGTGTGTGTGTGTGTGTGTGTGTGTGTGTGTGTGTGTGTGTGTATCGTCTTCCTTTAGTGGGGAGACATTGAAAGTAGGGCTCATAAGCTCCTCCACAACAAAGGTGTTTTAATTGTTCACATTTCTTTCCACAAATCCACTCCTACACCAGTTTTAAATGATCATTTTAGGGACCAACAGTATTTGTTTTCTAACAGCACATACCATGTTGACTCCACACTCAACTTAACTGTCTGTTAAAATGAGAATTATTTTTTTTTTTCAATCAAGCATCTTGTTAACACACCGTCACCAGACATAGACAATCTCAGCTTAAAGCCAGTGGACAAGCAATGCAGAATCAGTACAACAAGCATGCTAATACACGTCCTCAAGAAGTGTTAAGAACGTGTGTGTTAATGCTGTTTTTCTGTAACTTACACTCCACTTAAGATGTGTGAATGCAAAGGGTATAAATATATGCATTTTTGAATATTTTCATCTGTTGCAGTTTTAAGTATTTGGCCTGAGGGAAGTGTCTAAAAGAAATGGTGAAGGGGATGCGATGATCCTCAAAGGATGTTAACTGCCAGCCCACTAACTGCCTCCAGGAGAAGGCTGCCAGGGAGTGGAGTTGGCAGTCGTCCTGATTTTGGTTTCTGAATTATTTTGGTGAGTGAATCAAAAGATTGACTCAATTCAAAAGGGACTGCAAGACCTGGATTACTGTGGCCCTAAAGCGTTTCAAGTTTCCCGGGATGTTTTTTTCCCTTTAATGATTATTTTGCGCTTTTTGCTTTTATTAGAAAGTCAACAGTAAAGAAGCAGTCAGGAAGCACGGGCTGACAGAAGGGGATTTTCTTGCTATACGCAGGTGCTTGGCTGAAATTGATCTGTGAACGTACATGACATGCGCTGTAACAATTCGGCTACCAGGGTGCTCCCATGAGGAGTTTTTCAAAATGTCAATTATTACACAAGACAATTAAGCACTTTTTCTATGCTCTGTGAGACTATCATTGTAAACTATTTGGGTTAACAATGTCAGACTGCGATAGAAAGCTTTATGTTGAAGTGCCTTTCACTCCTCTGTTGGACCAATGCAGTAACGTTGGATGAACCTGCGGTCTGGATTCCAACCCTGCTTTGTGAACACGCCAGCGACAATTTCTGTAACTTTCCAAAAGCTGTCGATTTTCATGCGCTCAACTGGATGCAACAACATGAATGTCTTCAGACTTGCTCGACAACACTTCGTACAAACCCAGCTCTTTTTTTAGCATACGCTGGCCTTTACCCTGCTCCTGACCTTTTGATGCTGCTCTGCTTTTGTTCAGAGGGAGAACACAAGCTTCGATACTGACTCTATGAGATCACAATTCAATCTGTGAATAATTACTCTAATCATGAAGCTTATATTGTTGACTTTTTCAGTCAGATACGTGTTCATAATTGTACAGTGCAGGTTACCATCATGCAACCAAATGAACCAAATTTTGTCTAGTTTGAAGGAGTCAATAATGTCCCTTTGCCACATGCATTCATGTCACAAAATGATGTGTGAAAAGTCAGTCTTCTAATTTCTCAGTCAGGTGGGGTCAGTGTTAAAAGTTCTAGCATTTAGCATTTGGCTAGGTGCATCATGGAAATTGTTTTTAGCATTGTTTTCTTGCTGTTGCTGGGAAGAGCCCATTTGATGCTGAAGTTAAAAATATTTTCAACTGAGCACAGTGAACATGCTTAGTGCATCTCATTCCTCCCTTTAGTAAACATTGAGAGAAAGAATAAAGCTCTGTAACAAGAGGTCCCAGCAGACCTGCAGCCTGACGGCTCAGTGGGTTCGCCAGCAGTTGAGCTGACTCAATCTGTTTGACTTTCTCTGTGGGCCACATGGAGCCCTGGGCAGGCAACAAGGTCCTTGGGCTTGGCCCACACTGATCTGAAAATCCAGTGCTGGACTGTTGGCCAACTCTTAAATATTTGGTTTTAATTACTGCCACAACCTTTACTCTGGCAGGTTACTGTTGAAACATAATCCTCAAGGGGCTGCACAGCAAGGGCATCACACCATTATTCAACCATAGAGGGGATGGCAGCCATTCCCTTACCCGGGCATTTTTTATGTGAGAAATGGGACACAGCCAACGCAGACTATATGGGCTGCCTTTGACAAAGAGCAATAGAAAATAGTGAGATGAGAGACACTCCATAACCCTTAATTATACAGCAGCTAAGTTCGACGGAGGAGCGCCGCTTATCTCTCTGGTGGGGTTGGTGGATTTTTGAACTTCTCATTTGATTACTTGCCCTGTTCACCTGTCTGCCTCAACAGCCCACAGCTGCACGAATGAAGGTGCACACTGTTCCTCTTACAGATACAGAGACGATTTTATAATTTTACCTCTTATTGTCCATGGTAAGATAGGGGAGGAGAGAGAAATCCTGTTCTAGATCAGCCGCCTAAGGGTAACATCTGCCTGTGTGCGAGTCTCCTCCTCAGCAGGGTCCTGACAATGACTGTATGGGACATTTTCCTGTTCACTCTTGCATTAATTACCCATTAGCATCGCTGAGGTAAAAAAAAACAACCTAAATGCATTTTCAATTTGTGATTTATTTAGAATACTTTGCACAAGAGATTGTTTGTTATTTTTCCCCGAGGCTGCAGCATCCCATGATGCAAACGGAATGTTTCATAGTGAGGGCCGGGGAAATGTGCCCTCGGCACACATTTTTTAAAACTGCCAATGGGATGTAACAAACTTTTTGGCACAGGTAGATACAGAATGCTAGGTGTGATCAAAACATTTCTCATCACACTTTATAATGCAGTCTTTGGTACTTGCATGAGCAATGTTGTAGCCTGATCAAGCCTAAAATCTACTATCTTTATGAAATGTGCTAATATGTTGTGTTTGTTGTTCTGCTTTCACAGCATTACCCATAAACAACCTCTCTCTTTTTTTGCTGTGGGGAAATCATTACCCCCCTGTGTAAGGCAAGTCTATTTGTATAGCACATTTCAACAACAAGGTAATTCAAAGTGTTTCACATAAAACCATTAAAAGCATCAAAACATAAGGCAAAAGAAAAGGAGATTTAAAAACAATTAAGAACATTCATTAAAACATTAAAAAACAGTGCAAGAAATAAAATGCATTAGTAAAATGCAGAAATGCAGGAAATTGATTAATATATTAATTGAATGTGGTTCAATTAAAGGCAGCAGCAAACAGAAAGGTCTTCAATCTTGATTTAAAGGAGCTGAGGGTCTCAGCAGACCTGCAGCTTTCTGGGACTTTGTTCCAGAGATGTGGAGCAGAAAAACTGAACGCTGCTTCTCCATGTTTAGTTCTGACTCTGGGAACAGAAAGTAGACCGGTCCCAGACGACCTGAGGGGTCGGGATGGTTCATAAGGTAGCAGCAGATCAGAGATGTATTTTGGCCCTAAACCATTCAGTGCTTTGTAAACCAACAGCAGGATTTTAAAGTCAATTCTTTGTTGGACAGGAAGCCAGTGCAAAGACCTCAGAACTGGAGTGATGTGATCCACCCTCCTGGTCTTAGTGAGGACTCGAGCTGCAGCTGCTAAGAGACAAAAAGCTTTCAGGTGGAAACACGGCTCCTGTTTTTGTTACCTCTTTCCAAAACCAGTGTGTACCACACTCACAACTACGATCCCACAAATCACACTCCTAGGTTAGCCTTGAGTACGGGGAGTGTGTTTGCTAAGGGGGTAAATATCGTCTATACCAGTGATCCTATCACTTTCTGATTAAAAATGTCAGAGAGGCCCTGGAGGTGACAGATTGCTGGCATCCCTGGGTATTTTTGGTACAGGGACATGTGCAGCATGCCTCGGAGACACCGAGGGAGGAGTGTACAGGAGAGAGGGAGGGAAAAATGGAAAGCATATAGAAGGAGGGAACTGGGAGCAAGAGCTGCTCATCGATGGCCTGTGGCTAGTCTTCATCGTCGACTACCTGGGCCGTGCTCCGGAGCTCATCTGTGTCAGGCAGAGAGGCCTGATACTCTCAGCGTGATTGTAAAAGGCTCATTGCAAAATGTGAGAGGTAGCAAACGACAGCAATTACAGAACCAGCACACGTGAGATGTTTCGTACTTTACAGAATCAGGTGGGTTTACCTCCATATTGACACCACTTTACTCCAGGTGGAACCAATGACGCACATGGAACAAACCCCATGAGACTGCCGTGACACTATGGGGGCTTGAGACGCTGCCAGAGTTCATCAAGGCGCCCTCCAAACCAGATCCATCTGTTCCTACTGGTCACTTGACTCTGACTTGTCATTCAAGGGGCAGCACAAACAGTCATACCGTCTGTTTGTGCTTGCCACTTAGAAAGGTTTAGACCTTCTGTTTGATGTTTTAAGAAACACTTTCCCACAGATAGATAGATATTTCAGAATCACATATTAATTAATTTTTTGGGTTCTCAGAGGTCCATGCTCATTATTATTTGTTATTATTATTATTATTAAATCAGTGTGTTTTGTGGAGCTCCAAACAATGAAACTATTCAGATTTAAGACTTGGATTATACGAAACGAGTTGTGTGAGTGTTTGTCACCTGATGTTTTGATTTGGTTAAACAATTTACTTAAACTCTCATCAAGACTTTATTCCGTTTATTTGACAACACGTTTAGCATAGAGGCTTGCGAGAAAAACTCAATGCAACACGGGGTGAGTAATTGACATACAAATGGTCATTATGTGGGTGAAGAATTCCTTTAACTCTTGCACTCCTTGTGTCCTGCCCAGCAACAGAAGTACTGACTGGCAATGTCTGCGTCACATGATCCAGTGTCTGAGTGAAACTGGCAGAAGTTGGAGTTGAGTTTCGTGGCATGAAGCAATCCTCTGAGATCTCACTCACATATGGACAAAAATGGCGTCACAGATGACAGGCAGAGCAGTCTATGCAGTCTGCAGCCATGTGCTTGTTGATGTCTTGGGGAAATCCATTTCAGAGATGTGGGGGATAAACATTGCAACGGGATAATCCCAGATTATTTCCATGGGGATTGCTTGGTATACTCAAGTGCCCCAGATTGAAATGTGTCAAAGTGATCTAATCGCCTCTTTGGACGAGGACCAACCTCCCTTTCAAGACTGATAACACATTTTACATGTGGCATATTTCGATAAGCAATGAGGACCGCCCAGGTCTAGTCATATCAGAATAGTTAGGATGGTAAAAATTAAACATGACAAGTTTTATGGATAATATTTGATAATCGGCAATGTAGGATGTGGAGGACATTTTGCAAGTTGGAGCTTTACATTGTCAACAACACGCAGAAAGACCAAACACAAGCAAGGGAAGAAAAGAGATACAAAGAGATACACTTGGCAGGGATGAAGAGAAAGTTCCATGTATAATTACTGTACCCAGACACACACACATACAGGGGTAAAAAAAGAAGAAATAACCATCAGACCAGGTGAAATGACTAAAGCTAAATTAATGATCAGTTTCGGATTGATTAGTTCATAACAAAGAGTGCATTCGGTGTGGCTTTTCAATCGTGCAGAGCTGTCAAACCCTGACAAGGCCGCTCCACATCTAAGGCACCATCGCGGAGAGCTCACAGGCTTTTATTGCTGTCAGCGAGCCCTGAGCAAAGCAGACACTCGCCTTTCAAACTCATACGCCAACTGATGTGATGAATTCATCAAAGGCATTGTAATGAGACGGAGATGTGAGAAACCAACGCTCTCTCGCGTTCAGCGTTTTCTACTCTTCCCCCATACAACCAACATGATATGGAGTTAGCTCATGATGGAATCAGAATGAACTGTGAGTGCGTATTTCAGACTGAACGTGTGTCAGGATTGCCACAGAGGACAGTCGCAACAGCTGTGAATGTTTGGATGTGGTTTACTGGGCCTTGGCCAAGTTGACAGCCATGTCAGTTGCTCTGTGCTGCACACACACACACACACACACACACACACACACACACACACACACACACACACACACACACACACACGCACTCAAAACACAAAATTAAATGCCAGGGAGAAACAGACACACTAACACTCAAACATCTCATACAATCACATGTGCACACACAAACCGGACAACACAATGCAAGACAATATACAGTATCTGGTTCAATCTTGCAAAAAATGTATGATATACCACACACTATGTACTTAAAAGCCAATTAAAACATGATATTATGTATCTTTTATTATGAATTGAACACTCATTAGGAGTATGTTTTCGGGGTCTTTAGGCCATTTAATTCGAGTGTCCAAATTCTATATGGTGCAAAACGAAGAAAATGCAATCCATCACAATTGATCGATGTGAAAATTACAGTTGTTGCACCCGTCAGTGAAAAATGATGGCAAATGGCAGCGTAAGTGTTCAAATCTGTCAGCATGCCTTCATGGGAACCTGCTCTGTGATGAAGAGAAAATAAGCTGGGAGCACTAGTGGCAAGTGGATTGGTGACATATGGAGCATCACACAGAGGTTAAAGAGCAGTCAGTTACTTCAGTGGAGACAGCAATAGATATCTGGCGAATCCTGACATTTAATATCAGTTATCAGAGTGGAAGTTGATGGGAATACCGACAGAAACCACGGTGTCTCTATTGGGTGGTAAAACTGATGATTATAGGCCAGTGGCTTTAATTTAAATATTTAGGGAGGATCAGGCAGCAACTACGTAGGGTGGAGGAGCCTTGCTTCCAAAAGAAATGGAAGCGAAAAAGTGACACTATTTCTACAATACCTTGTTTCAAAGCACTTAGAAAGTTATGAAGTGGACAGGTTCCTGGACTGGTGTGACGAGCATCATTTGCACATCGAAACATAGTTCTGTTGCCATGAATTACATCAGACAAGTCACTTATTTTAAATATTTACTGTAGGGTTCCAAATTGATATGCGAGAATCCATCAGCGTCTCCATTTCCTTCTGAGACTTAGAGATGTTGGTGTCTGCAGGAATATTGTGCTCATTCTTTAAGCTTCCATTAAGGATTCTACCAGCAGTTATAGGTACGATGGCATGGGAGATAATGTAAACACCCCAACCCCCCCCCCCCCCCAAGACATTTTTGAGCAGCCTACTATTCCGCAGGCCAACAGGATTTTATCTGAAGTAGGTACAGAATCATTACAAGCATTTATCTGTTAAAACCTTTCAATGGGAAACTCCTGGAGGACAGACAGAGGAGTAAGCAGACACTATTTGCAGATTTTTGCTTGTGAGCATTTAAATTGAGGCATGTTTGTTTGCTTATATTTCATGCACTTTGGTATGTAGGTTGTGCTTTCAGATGTAATTTTGCAGTTTTTAATAGTGTGAACTAATTTGCTGGTTATTTTATCTCAGGCCAGTGTCTGCATGTGTGTCTTTATTAATGTGTTTAATTGTGATGTTTGGTTTTAATGCAGCAATTCCCGTATTCCAAGACAATTTTGAGTAATCGGACAAAGTAAGAAAAAGAAAGAAAAACTACTCAAAGAGCTCCATACAGCCGCAAAAAGAAAGGTAAGATAACTGCAGACGATGAAAACGTGGAACACCTAAAGAATATCAAAAATGAGTATAAAGAATTTTAAGCATTGTTTTGCTTTTTATATTTGAAGTTCAAATTAATGGTTTGACATTTTGCAAAACACTGATTAACTTTCTTCCTGAGACTTAGATGAGAAGATTGTTACCACTCTTCTATAAGTTTGTTGGATATAAGGAAACCCAGCAGCCTGTTAGCTCAAAGGCTGGAAGCAGCTAGCCTGGCTCTGCAAACCAGTGCATCTCAAGCTCTCTAATTAACACAAATGAATTACCGCTAATGAACACCAATTCACTAAATAATTCATATTTTTTTCTCATTAGTTTAATTTGTGCAAAAAGAAGACTAGTTTTGATTTTATAAAGTGTATATGTGCTAGGCTAGCCTATCTCTCACAGGGACTCCCTAGCCGAGCGTCTGTTTGCCAGGCAACAGGCAGAGACTCCATTGGTCAGTGACATGCTGGTGGATTGATGTATGTCGGTGCATTCATTGCATCTTTTCCTGTAGTACAAAACAATTGCTAAGATAATTAGTATACCAGTGCATATCATTTCTACACGTGTGTATATAATTAGCATGTGTATGGATGTGGGATTTTGTTATTATGGTCCACAGTAATAACACTCCACGCTCTGTATCAATGTGAGTGTGATATTCAGGGAGAAAGAACTGTATTTAACTGTCCATATTAATAATTCACCTTCAGCACAAATATCCAATACTCCTGTGTCTAAATTGGCATTGGTGTGAGTGAATCGGACTTCTGGGAAAAGACACTGTATTTAAGTGTCCACATTGACAACTCGTCACAATCACAGACTAAACCTCATTTTGTAACAATATGATGGGATATTTATGGAAATACAGGGAATAAATCATAAATTTCAGCCATCACTTGCCTATAATGGCACCTATGAAATACATTATACTGACATCTGTATCTGTTTGAGTGGAATACAGAGAGACAAGGTGTCGGCATGAATAGGAAAGCTCTGTCTGTACTTTTTCCATTGATAATTATACACCCTCATGGACATTCATGCGGCATGAATGACTTTGAATATGACTGGATGTTTATGGGATTGAGAGAATAATGACAATAGTGTCTGCTCAGTGATTAGGCATCCATATTTATAATTCACCACAGCCATGGACTTCAACTGAACCTGTATCTGTATCAACATGACAAGAAGTCATTTGGGAATCAGCAGAGGATATCTATTGTGTCAGGCTGTTACAGTCTGAAAGGAATAAGGTTTGACTTCATGAATAGGTTTTCATATTCATAATTGGCCATGCCCTGTGTCTCTGTGTAGTTTTCTTTGCATGCTTATCACAATAACATAGCGTGATAATCGGCTGTTATCTCTAACCTCAAACCTGTCATTTCAACAGAGATTGTTAGAGAGTGAAATAGCTAGCCGGATAGCCCGTCACTATATTCCACGCACACACCCGCTCTCAGATAGAATATGAAATAAGAGGCTTCACAACTATTTAATAACCCAATGTACCAATGTTGACGAAAGCATATTCTCACTTACCTTGTCATCTAAAGCGCGTTGTGGTAAACTCAAGTAGTTTGAAATTATAAAAACTGTAGAGACATCAATATTAATAAACAAGCCTGCAGGCCGACGCATCAACAGCGTCCTCTTGTGGTGGCATGGATTTAGAAGACGGCCTCGTCCGCTTGTTGTCTGAGTCCAACTGTCCCAGATTTGTGTCTCTTTGCCAGGATGCCTTGACATCTGCCAGACACAATTGCGCCCAGCTGTCTCGAAAGGTGGAAGCAATGTGGCATGATTTGCAAGGAAGTTTGGTACCGAGATGTGCAAGAAGGAAACTCAGTCTCCAACAATTGGACTGTACATCATTAGGCAATATCTATTCTCATGTCCGTCAAGAAAACAAGCATGCCAGCCTTATTCTGCACAACTTCTACCAGTTGAATTATAAAAGAATAGAGTACTGTATTACCAACTGTGTCTCCCTCTTACACTATGTTTCTATTCATCAACTAACAACAAAATCCACACAGTTGCTCAGCAACCCCATTCATGCTTTAGGATCCAACCATTCATTTTAAGAGTGAAAACAGTTGCGAAGCAGACAGATCTCATAAATGTCAAGTAGTTGACCTGCAATTGTTACTCTGTTAAATACCAGTCACAATACAGCACATGTGTTTCACTCTGCCTGCTCTCTGCGTCTATCTCTGTAGAATATCTATATTTCTACCATTATCTCTACCTACACAACACTTGCTTTGACTTTTTTCTCCTCTAATTATTTCTCTACATCCTCTGTGTTGATATCTCGATGTGTGTGTGTGTGTGTGTGTGTGTGTCAAGTCATCCCCAATGACCTTGCATCCTCATTATTCTTTGCAGCCAGGCCCTTCAAAGCAAGCTGTGGGACGGCAGAGTGGAAATGACGAAGCTGTGTCTGATCTCTCACTGATTCCTGCTCTGACTGATATGTACATACTGCCTGCTCGCGCTAATATAGTCAACATTATTACGAGGGTCGGGAGAGGAACACCTTTAAAGTCATTCTCAAAAGAGCATGCTGTGTTTCCAGCGATGTAAATAATTTACAACATCTTGCAACGCATTTGCTAATATCACTCGTAAGTCAGTGGGCTAGGCCGTGTTTTTCCCACCATGACTCCAACAGGCTTTGGGTCTCTTAAAGTCAAAGCTAAAAGTATGATTCTGCTTTACATGCTTGGTGGTCTCTCAGAAAGCATTAATTCATAGATGAGGCATGGGACTTTGGACTGATTTTAGTAGAAGGGTTAATGGCTCAGAAGGTGCTCTTGATTCTGATCAGTATAAAAGATGTGGGCACAATTCTCATTTAGCAAATAGTCATTCTAGCTCTTTAATATTACCTCTGTGCCATTTCCCCTGGCATCCAGCAGAGATGATTTTATGAGCTGGGTTTTTATTCAGCGCAGATATACGCCTTGTAGCCCTCCCCCTCTCCTTCTCTTTCACACATATTGCCCTTCCTCGCTCTGTCCGCCTCTCTGTTACCTCCTCTCTCATTCTGACAGGCATGACATGGAAGTGGTGAGACCCACTTCTGTGCACGCGCTGGTTGTGGGCTGTGCTGCTGAGTGGCTGGCACACCACAGCACCTCTGCCTCAGGAGATAGAGCCATTTGAATTGTATTCCTCAGCCCACAGAGCGCTACACCGGATATTATCAACAAATGGGCAGCAGTATGAAGAATCTGACACATCGGTTCAATTTGACATCTAATTTAAATAGAGGAGTCAACATTTTTGCTGTGGATGCGTATGATGAGTGTGTCTTGTTTGCGTGTTCGTGGGTATTGGGCCATGGTTGCAGCAGTTCCCGACTCTGTCCATGTTGCAATGCAAGTGTGCTGTAAAAGATGTGCAAAACGGGTCATTCTGCTTCCCCCACTTTCCCTGCAGCTCGTATCAGGTAATTACCGGCTCACCCTTGAAATACCAACATGGTGGTGGTACACTGGTGATGGTGGAAAGGCGACAAAGGTCATCTTGTAATTATGACTTCTTCCTTGTGGCTTTATTGTCTGCGCATAATCAGCTCCATCAGGGCTGAAATAATTGATTCTCAATTTATGCAAATGGTATGGATCTGGAGCGTACCGGAGCAAATACTCAGCCATGTTGTCTTTCGGGCGTGACATTTAAAATGGAATGAAGAAAGTGTTCAATACCAATCAGATAGCAGGATGTTTTTGCTCTGGCCTCGGTGACAGCCTTGAGTCGAGGCACCAGGTTGCACTGTACTAACCAGACCAGACACCGAACGGCAATGAGACCTTCAGATGTATTTCACCAGTGCCTGTTAAGTGACCTTTACTATTGTGTATCAACTGATGGAGGTAAATTAGATCGCACTCATGCATGCAGAGCCTTACCAATTAATCCTCCCACCAACCGGGCTGTGTGAGGCTCCGAACACAGACCCACATAGACGAGACAGACACAAACAGACTTGCTTGCAATGTCACTGGCAGGCTTTATATAAACATATCAGACCAATGCCTCACATCTACTTCTGAATCCCACAGTTCTTTCATGTCAATCACCTGTCAGTCCACGGCTGATAGGCTGTCAGCAGCCCAGCAGGCTGCCCGTAGCAGGGAAAGGTAGCACTCACTCATGGGAATTCAAGTTTTCCAGTTACTATTCATGACATGAGCAAATCACTTGTACACCCAGCGCCCCCTCCGTGAAGAGCCGTTAAATGTAATAGATGTAGTAAAAATGACGTGATATTTGTATGAGGCTGTTTAAACATCTGAGTCCAATCTGCTTTAGCTGCCAGCCACCAGTTCTCACTGTGCCAAATGGGCACTTACAAATGGTCAGTTAACAAAACCTGCACACCAAGGAGCTTCTGCCATATTGTTCACTGGACAGCACTCCCCCCAGAGGAATCCCCTCAAACAAAGGTAACACGGTGGAGAGGAATGCCATGACGGCTCTATCTCATTCCTCCCTGCCACTCACACATCAATCACAGCCCGCCGACCTCAGATCCGAACAGCTCCTTGGATGCAATTCGTCACAGGTCCTTAGGCTCTGACATGCTTCTTAAAAGCTCAACTAATCTGCCGAACATAACGGTCTCAGATTTCCTTGGTGGTTGTTAATCAAAATGATCTGCTCTGTGTCCAAGAAATGACCAGTGGTCAGTATGAGGATGGACGTTGCAATTAAGTACATCGTTAAGCTAATGGGAATGGATGGGCACAGATGTTGGGAGGATTTTTGACACTTTGAAGAAATGCTGCTTTTTAAAAAAGGGAAAGATGATGTTGGGAATGATTAATGAGCGCTCTACTTTTTTCTAGAAAAGCATACATCTATGACAATATGGCAAAGGAAAATGTGAGTGAAAAATCTCAATCTTTGGGGAGTTTTGATTCTCCTTTAATATTTTAAGTCTCATTCTTAGAGTCCTTTAGCATGAACTTTTCAATCCGGCACAAAATTACTCATGAATAAGCACCTACATTATTCAGTGACTGGTGCGTTATTCACCAGCGTGCATGGTGGAGGAATACTCCAGCAAGGGAGGACACATGCCACCCCTTCAAGAGCAATTGCCACTTTCAGTGAGCCCTCCATGGGAGCAAGCCGCTGAGAGGTGGGTTGTGATGGGCCCAATTTAATGCTCCATTATGCAAATGTGCCATCTCAATTGACCATCACTCTGGTAATAGGACGGGCTGACTGGGTGTGAGGAGCAAGTGTGTGTGTGTGTGGGGGGGGGGGTGCTTTTTAATCTGTAAAAAAACATCAGACCAAAGTCCCAGGTGCAAAGAATAAGCGAGGTGAGTAAAAACATGAAGAAATGCATCACAACTTCCACCAATGAGGCGTGACGGAGACTGACTGAATGGCTGTCTTGGTGACCTCTCGAACAACCAGCCACGTTTAAACGTCACCTGTCTTGGCAATCCTCAGATGTAACAATAAAATCCAGCATTTGCATGATGAGTTTTAGCGTGATAACATTTTCACACTTACTGTATATTCATTTGGGGTACGGTTTTTCCCTCCAAAGCCGACTCCATTGTAAAATTCAGGAAATGCAGGAAAGTCAGAGTATGGGAGAATTCATTTTGTCAGTGCCTAATTGCATTTATTGGCCATGCCTGGCACCTCCTAATCCTGGATTATGATGATGCATTAACAGCTGTGACTGGCTGTTTACAAGGCATTTATTAGCCGGTGTCAACATAACGAGACAAATTCCACCTATCACATTAATCACCCCACTGCCAGAACTGTGTCACTGCCAGGAGCAGAGCCAGATGACGAATATAGGCCAAGGCTGTGCTGAAGCTGCTTCCCATTTTCCCGCATTAGCCATTGTTATACGGCAATCAGATTACCTCCTCAGTAACTGTCAGCCCGGCAGTGAGACGGTGACGTGAAACTTGAAGTGAATAAAGAGCAATGAATTGGGGGAGGTTAAAGATAACGGGAGAAGAAATGTGGGATCAAATGCACGGTTGAGTGCGTGAAACCAGAAAAACTATTTCCCCACACAATGCTTCTAATTGAAGTCAGGTCACTTAATTACAGTCTATCTACCGAGTATTGTTTACTGTGAACCCATCTCCTCTTTCTTTTTCTCTGTCAATCTCTCAATCTCCCCTCTGTCTACCTCTATTTCATTTTCTCTCCTCTGCCACAAGAATACACAGTCTGTGGAGGGGGAAATATTAGCAAATGTGAAATTGAGAAGATGGTTTCATGAATTATGTTTCATAATTGATTAAAGGCTGATTCAGTATGAAGCATCTTCACGGTTATATTACCATCAAATGAATATAAACAGCTTTGGCACAAAACAATAAGCATGTTACGATATTTTTCATTACACTCAATTGAGCTATAGTAAAAGGGTTACACAATAGTGTCCGATGGAACTAGTATTCTTTTGACACAAAGGGGTGCCGGGTGAGTGATACTTTATTTTGCCTGGGGTTGGAGCAGGAGCGACATTGATTTCTTTCCTTTTCAAGTGATCCCCCCCCAAAAGTGATGTGCAGCAATTAAACAAGAGTTTGCGAGACAGACCTGACAAAATAATTTGAGAAATGACATTGGAGAACGTCCCGCTGGCCTTGCTGTCATGGAAGCAAATGGTATAGACATCGCATTTTGTACAGACTCACAGGAATCATCGAATGTAAACACTATCTGTGGGGTTGTCTGATTCCATTTGGAGAACGTCTGGTCTCGGACTTCGTGCCAGCATCGCTCCTCCAGTTTTCGGGTCAGTCAGGATCGGCTGGACCTGACGCATTAATATTGTCGGTGAGGAATGCTCTAGGTCTCCTGCTATTTCAAAGTATGGCTGTTTCAAGAATGTGATGATGAAAATGTTCTTCTTCATGGTGATTTTTACCGCGCTTCAGAACATGAGCATTATGTGACTAAAATAAATGTGTAAATTGGCTTCAAACTATCAGCACCAGTGGATGAATGCTTGACATGCACTTACACAATCAAAACTGATGATCCAGTGGAACTCGCTCCATCTTGCATTTTATTACTGCTAAACAGTGGATTTATTAGCGACTATAATTTTTTTTTTTACACATGTAGATTGCTTTTACAACAAGTGGTGAGACTGGATTGTAAAATGTGTGCTCTCTGGCTCCCCAAATGAATGTGCTTCAGTGATAAGGACCGGATGAGAGGATGTGAGATACGGCACAATGCAGCGGCGCATCTCCCAGCGCAAGCTGTTCCACTGTGCAGTAGTCTGTGTTATATAACTCTGATGGGGTTCGCTGGCATACAGTTCACCCCCCACCGCTAAAGTGTGAACACAGGGCCAGCTCCCTTGGTTTCCGTTGGACTGTCCTCTGACAAATGTGCAGAAACAAATTGACATACAGACATGCCTCATGAGGGCAGAGAAGTGGATTTGTTTGGCGCGTGGGAAATACATGTCGTCCTCTTGATTAATGCGGAATCATGACACTGAGATAAGAGCGGTGGGTGGAGTGCACCAACGTCCACCGGCCTCCAACACCCTCACAGCACCCATTTTCTCGGGGAACAGCTCCCTGCCATCTGTCAGTATTGGAAAGCCCTTGTGGCTTGCTCCAGGTTTTTCCAAACCTATATACACGGCTGCCTTTCCCTGTCTGAGACTCTGCTGTGCATGAACCTTCAGCCGTAACAGCCACTGGGCTTGAAAACGGTGTCAGCCAAGCCAAAGCCTCATTGACACCATGACAAATCTCCCTTAGTAGTGTTATTGACCCTGGACATAATCAGCTGTGGGCTGTACATTGGCCAGAAAAGGAAACGGTGAAGTTAAGAGAGCACTTTAATGTAATTGGACGTTGTTTACCGAAGTGCTATTTAATCGCCGGACTCCTCGCTGAATCTTTCATGAAACTCTGTGCCGCAAACAAACATACAACAGCATTGGCAATGTCTCCTTATTAGTTATTCATGGCTGCATTTGCTTCATATCTCTGCTCACTCTTTTTTTGTGCAACACTGAACGCTAGAGCAGAAAGGACATCCTCAGCTGAAACTTGAGAGTGTAGATGGCTCCTGTATTATCAGTGAGAGGAATAGATGCTTCCTTTATGAAAAAAAATGACTTCAATGAAGTCAAGAAAACTCATAACAGAACGGAGAGGATGCCTCATCTTCAACAAACAACAATATGTGTGTATGGAGGCTGTTGTTTTCATGCAATATCACACTTCTGGCTTCTGCATGCAAATGATATCAACGGTTCAAGAGTAATTTCCTTTAAATGCGCCTCTCTCCCCTCTCCTTTTTTTTGCTGGCCTCTAGTCATAATAAACCCAGTGTTGGGCTCATAAATCAAGTGCATGTCTCCCTAACAGATACATGATGATTAAAACGATGTATGATTAAAAAGTCTTGTTCAGTTCATCTCTAGTGTACTCAATTAAATAAACCCCATCTTGTCCAAGACATAAACGACATGCATCAACAAATATTTCAGCCGGCAACAGGAAAAGAGGACAAAGAAAAGAAAGACTGCAGTTGAAACACTGAAATGGCTACTTGTGTGGCCTCCGGTTCATGGACCAGCTGTGGCAGCGACCTCCTCGTCTTTGACTTTGACCAACAGCAGATTGGGTGGACAAGGGCGCTTCTAGAGCACCCTAAGCTCTGCTGTCTACCTAGTTATAGCTTTTGTTAAGTATTTTCACAGTGCAACTTAAAGCGTTTCCTTCTAGCGTTTACATCCCAACATATGGAGTGCATCTTAACTATCCTGATATTTAGAGCAGTACAATTATTTAAATTATGAAATGTGTCAGTGTCAAGGGACTGACCCTTTTCTTGCAAGGTCCAATCTGATTGACAGTTATTTTTGAAAAACATCTAATAATGATAATATAATTTGTGATGCACAGTGATATGTTGGATATGAAATGTAATAGCATATCAGTTGTCTGATATGTGGCATATGTCCAGAACATTTGATTAATCTATAAATACTACTACACCTGGCAAGTTAACAGTAATCATCTCTTAAATGTGAAAGTGACAGTAAAAGAAGAGCATATTCTTTAAAACTCACAAAATAAATTTGAATCCAAATTCAATCATAATTGCCCCTGCTTTGGATAGCTATGCGAAAGACTACTACAGTTTAATTTGTATGTTGAATTCAGAGAAATACATGCAAGCACACACACTCTAGCCCGTCTTAAAAGTTACTTTTCACATTACCTTACACAGCCCTGATTTAGATAAACAAGCAGAATCATTGTGAACCTGTGAGCAGCAGACATAGACCAAAACAAAACAGGAGGGTTTATGAACGTGTGCAGTGTTAAGCGTTGGCATTAATTGCCATCTAGTGGCCAATACTGGTATTGCAGTAAAACAAGAAATATCAAAGTTTCATACTCCTATATTGGGATTCTGAGTGAATAATATTCATCATTACCAACAGATCTTAAATCAGTCATGAGCTACATGACAGTCACTGGACATCCACCGTCTCAGTCTCAGTATCTTCCATCATATTGTACTCAAAGGAGGTTCACCATTGTAAAGTGAATGCAGACTTTCAGTTTGTTTTTAATCCCAATATTAATTATTTACCCCTCTGTCTATTAAGCCTAATTCCCTCTTTTTCAATAAAAAGTATTTGATAAGGAAAACAAAATATGATTGGCTATAGGCTACCTAGAGGGACGTAAAGTTTGTCATATAGCAGGTTTATAGCCACAGTGTAATCTGCATTGCTGAGAACTTGCATATTTGTTCATTAGACATAACTTTACTGTTTCCCTTTATTTATTTAGTAGCTGACAGAATTATTTAAGGGTAATGCCACACCACCACATTTGAAGGGGACGATTATCTTACTATTTTACATCGTTCGTTTGTCAATGTTGCGTTCGTGTCTTCGAGTGGGGGTGGAAAAAGCAACTTATTGTGACAATACTTTCGTTAAAACATGCAGTAAAGTGACTTATTAAAATACATCCGAGTGTAATTGATTTAGATCACGGAAAGCAAGAAAGTGATTATTTTTGGTCAAGGTTTGGCGCAAAATAATTTCCAAAGAAAATCCAAAGAAAGGCGAGTTCATAGTGTTACTGGATGAACCTGAAGGCACCAGCGGAGGGAGGAGGAGGAGTTTGGCTAACCGATAGCTGCTGCATGAACATTGTGAGCACACCCTGCCAACGAGCCAGTGTTAGCTAAAGGCCACAAACATGTCGGGGAAGAGTTTTCGAGTAAGCGACGGGGACTGGATTTGTCCTGATAAGAAGTGAGTGCTGCGCTCATTTAAAATATATATTTCACGCACTAGCTGGTTAAATGTAGCAGCATCTTTTTGCTTTAATTTCTGGTCGTGCTAACATGCAAACGGTGGTTAGCTTGGGCCTTCTAGCATTTCACGCTGACTAGTTGAGTAAAAGAGCTTACATTTACCTTATTCTTTTAATTCATTGAGTGCCATGTATGCAAAATAAACACGGGAAATAAATAAAACATTTAGGGTCGGAAATGTTTTGGATTTACGTGACAGGGAGTCTCCACAATAGTTATCAGTGTGCACAACAGACTCATAAGATAGCAAGCTAGCTATCGTTAGCTTCTGTGGGGTTGGGTGGGAGTCCCCACTCACTATTGTGGGCGGTGTTTACAATGTTGTAGAAGCCAAGTTGTCATGAATTTAGAGTCTAATTTAGGTAGAGCAGTGTCATGTTACACAGGAACTGCATGAAAAACGTCTTCCATGAACGACAAGCCAGCTGCAGTCGTCAGTGCACAGGCCTTTTACACAGACTGTCTGACAGACTACAAGCTAACGCTGTGGCACATGCACCATGAATAAACATACACTACTCATCTTGTAGCACACTCTGCCTGAATGATGAAGTAACAAGCTCACGTCCTATCTGTATATATAATGTATTTATTGTTTATGCTTTTGCAGGTGTGGAAACGTGAACTTTGCGAGAAGAACAAGTTGTAACAGATGTGGTAGGGGTGAGTCCTTTATTCTAATTATTCTATTTTGCAGACGCTTATTACAAAGCGTCAAAAATAAGCTGTATTAACTACCGTTGTTTTGCTTCCACAGAGAAAACCACAGAGGCAAAGATGATGAAAGCCGGAGGAACAGAGATTGGGAAAACTCTGGCTGAGAAGAGCAGAGGCCTCTTCAGTGCAAATGATTGGCAATGCAAAACGTACGTGTTTATTGTAAATTACCAAGATGTTTGGTGAAACAGACACTGGTGCAAATAGACACCGATTTTCCTAATGAGTAAAATACATGAGAAAACATGCATTTTAGCAAGTCAAACATTGTTTTTTGTCATTTTGAAATGTGTCGAGATATTACAGATTTATATTGTCCTCTCCTCCTGTCCTCATACAGATGCGGCAATGTCAATTGGGCTAGGAGGTCAGAGTGCAATATGTGTAACACCCCGAAATATGCCAAGCTTGAAGAGAGAACAGGTAACCCAACAAATATATAGTTTGCCAGGTTTTTGATGTGCCTTTTGAAAGACGGATGTTGATTGCCATTTTTATTTCCTCTTTGCCTTTCAGGTTATGGTGGAGGTTTCAATGAAAGGGAGAATGTGGAATACATTGAACGGGAGGAATCCGATGGGGAATATGATGAAGTGAGTTCTACCTGACCATTTACTGTTTTGATAATAGAAACAATGCAGCTGAAAGTAGCATGCAAACGTTTAGCAGGTAGAACTTGTGTCCTGAAAGTATTTAATTAAAATGTCTTGGTCAAAGGTCATTTTCATTGATACGGTTGTTTCTCTTTTTAATGTCCAAGTTTGGTCGGAAAAAGAAAAAGTTTCGTGGAAGGTCCGGCAGCACGCCGCCCTCAAAAGAAGGCGAAAAGGAAGAAGTAGCTAAAGGTCCAGATGATGAGGAAGATGAAGAGGATGAAGAAGATGGTGACCTTTCCAAATACAAATTGGATGTAAGTTCTGGAGCTGGAAATTCATAAATAAAAGTACTATAATATTTGCCAACAACGGAATATTATACACTTCCTCTGTAGGATGATGAGGATGAGGATGAAGAGGAGGGAGGAGGAGGAGGAGATGCCAAGGGAGACCTGTCAAAGTACGACCTCGATGCCAGCGATGAGGAGGAAAAGCCAGCTAAGAAAAAGGGCAGCCGCTCTGGTTCGTCCCGTTCATCTTCGCGCTCCTCCAGTTCACAGTCGAGGTCCAGGTAAAGGGTACAGGTCAAGGGTAACTCCAGGCAAAATGTCAGTATCAGCTCAATCTTCCTTCTGATTTACTGATCAACATAAATTACATGTCGCACCTGCTAATTTGTTGTTGTTGTTTTTTTTCCTCAACCCCTCCCCGTCTGTGACTGAATACTTTTTCTGCATATTGTTTTGAAACGCCAATGACTTGCACTTGTTGCCTCTACATGTTTTAGTTGTCTTTCTATTTAATGGGTTGTTTCTCCAAACCTGTTTATGCTCATTTAGTCAATCAGAATATTTGCTCATCCGTTTTGCTATACAGTAAGGCAAGAACAGCTTTACTTGAATACTCAACATTTATATGCAGTTAAATCTGTCTTTGTGTTGCCGTGTGAACCATCAACCGGTTTTTCTTGTTCAGGAAATATTGGAAAGGTTCTGTTTTTTGTCTTTCAGGTCCCGCTCTAGAAGCTCATCCAGTTCCAGGTCTGGATCTCGCTCGAGGTCCCACTCCAGGTGAATGAGGTGACATGCACTCTCTCCCTTAGAGAGTGTATGTATGGGGCCCTGTTCCTTAGCTTAAGTTTGAACAAAGACTGGATCCGGCTTACAGTCCTCTTTCTCACTCTGCAGATAGTCATGTTGGTCTGAAATCATGAGGAAAATACTTAAAATGCCCTGAAGGTTTTCAATAATTTTGATATACGGTTCTTTCAACTTTCGATTAGGCCCGAGAGCTTAATAAGTACACGGAATGGGAACTACCTGAACTAAATTTGAATGTTACCAGAGGCTCAAAAGTCTGAACAGGCATCTGGGGTCTTCATCAAGCATCTCACAGTGGTGCTGGCTTTCATTATGTCCAGAGGAAGCTAAACATTCTCTTCAGAGTCTTGGTTCAAATGTTCTCAGCACCACTAAACTACAGTTAAGTGCTCTTAATCAGAGAAGCTTGATAAATACCCACACTGTTGGGACTCTGTCTTGACCTTACTGACCTCGGTGCTTGGTTTTCCTCCAAAAGATCCAGCTCCAAGTCTGGAAAGGCCTCCTCTCCCCAGAAGAAGTCCCGCTCACCTTCCGCCTCACCTGAGAGGGCACAGAAGCGCAGTCGCTCCAGGTCCTCATCTGGAGAGAGAAAGCGGAGAAAGCGTTCTAGATCACATTCGTCCGAAAGGTTTGGGTTTCTGTGGAATACCACAATGGCACTGTCTAATATTAGCCGTCTGTCGCCTCGCTTAAGGGAGTTCAGATTTACCGAAATATGTTCACATTTTGCCTCGTTATATTGTTTTGACTGTGTCCTTGTCTTTACTGTGCATAAGTGAGAGTTAATTGCTGAACTTGCTGACCTCCTTCTTCTTCCCATGGTGTTTGTGTGATTTCAGGCGCCGTGGCCAGTCCTCTGGATCATCCGATTCTGGCTCCAGTTCAAAAAAGAAATAACTTAATTACAGCCTTTTAAAACCAGTAAAGGAACCTTAGTAGAAAAGTGCATGTTGTGTTTCAAGGATACAACTACATCATTTCAGTATGCTGTCCATTTTCCTAGAAGAGTCTAATTTCCTTCAAAAGCGACCGCGGCAACATGGCTTCCCTCTGCCGTTACCCATCATTACAAGCTCCCTTTTCAAAACCACATACATCCCGATCTGTGACTGTGTGTGTAACTGCAGGTGTCCAATAGACATAAATGTTTGGTCCCATAGAAAATCAGATATACTGTGAAGAGGCTGTGTGCCGTTTTAAACCCATATCGTCGTGGCAGTACATGTTATTCAACTCATCTGTGGGGAAATTGAAGTAAATATTTTTAGATTACTTTTATTTGACCACTTCATTTTTTTTTTTAATGGATGCTTTCTTTTTTTAAATCGACGGTGAAGTACTTAAGCACCAATTTACAATAACAGACAGCAATGAATTTTGGCCCTGTTGTATTTTCTTCATAAATATATATTTTGCTTTTTGTTTTCACGGTAAGTATTTTACTTTATGATATTGCTTGTTTTAACTAAATTGCAGTCAATTCAACATTCTTTGGTTTAGGTGTTTACTGGTTTTTTCTTTAAACAGTTGTCACCAGTTTTAACACTCAATTATTCCTCTTAATTTGTCTCTTGGGAAACTATTACATTAAAAAATAATATTTGTGCTCCAGATTAGTACACCCAGAATAACCAACACCGTACAGTATATCCAGATTCATGGTCGTGTGGCAATACTACTTTATTGGTGAAACAACTCAAATGTACACTTGTAAATAAACTCGTGTTGAAATGGTTTCTTGCTCCTCCCTTGTACCTTTTTATTTTTCCACGGTGAGGCTTGTAAGTAGACCTGGTATGTCGAGCACTGTTTGAACCCTCCTGACGTGTTCGTTTCTTCCCCCTTACTTTAGTGTTCCCGGCCAAATTTGACCGATCTGTTTTAACTGCTCTTACATCAACACATTAATCATCACCAAATTGTATTTAACACCTTTTTAAGCTGTGAACAATGTCTCAGACTAGTGGTTTACATGAATAACTGCTGTGAATAGACACTGAAACTGTTGGAAGGACATTGTTGAATATAGGCCTCCCGGACTCCGCATCCCCCAGACCGTTATACTCCTGCTAGAATCAACAGTACCTGGTCCAATGCTCCACGTGTCCCCAAACACACGCCTCTCCTCCAGGTTTGTCATGTCCAGTATAATACCCTCAATGGACTCTGATAAAAAAGAGTTGGAAGCTGGACTTGAAGTCATCCACACGAGTTGTTGCATAACGTGTTGGCCCTGGCGTCGTTATGGTTTCATCTCGCTCTGCCTCCTTTGTCCTGAGGATGAATACCAGAGCAAGTTGCCACCCTTGGACTGGAATGTCACCTCTGGTGCCACTTCCTCGCCATCGGTTGAGTCTCATGATAGTCCGGATCGAAATCAGGATCAATGTCTTCAATTTCTGAGACATCTTCCTCTATCTCTGGTTCAATCGGTTCAAAAATTAGGTCCAGCGCCTCTGACAGAAAATGGCCTCATTAGTGGCCTACTCATTGTGTTCACAGAGTAAAATGAGAGCAAGGCACAAATAAGTGTTATCGTTATTCACAATCTGACTATATGATATAGTCTGGCAAATTTTGACTTCAAACTAATTATAATAGCCCTCAATGTTGAGGTACTGAGCAGTTGAATATAGAATGGGCTCCACACTTTAGTGTTGTCATTCTCACATCGGTCAACAGGTGGCACTTCTTACTCGTATTGTGCTGAGTTTAGGAGAGGGACCTCGGGATCAACACATCGATGTCCTTAATATAGTGGGTAATTGCTCCAGGCCAAAAGTCACATCAGTGAATTGCAGACTTATCTTACCTTCAGGGTCTGCTACAACATGCCGCGGACAGCACTCAAACTGGGTAAAATCGTTTTTACTGCAACATTTTGGACAGATGTTGGCCGGCATTAGCCTGCTGCAAGATGCTGATGGTGATACTGTGCTGAGAAAGGAACCCGACCTACACGTGACTGTGGAGCCTACTGGTAGTTAATAGACTAGGTTGTAAAGTAGGCCTATAATATGTTTTTTTCCGTGATAGGAGTCTAATCTAAACTCATTAACAGTCGTATATATTGCTGTGATAAATGATGCAGACTAGGCCTACCACAATTGACGTATATGTGAATTTCCTCATCACCAACCAGAGGTAGCCGTATTGCTTAATCCCACAAACCCGTCTGTTTTCAGACGCTCAATGACAATGTTTCAGTGATTTATCTGATTAAGAGTCGAAGAGCCGGTTTGTTTCTTTCCCTATCATTAGACAAATCTGCCTGTCTGTGCTCACTTCACTAAAATGTGATGATAATATCTAGGAAATCGACTCGTGCGGGTCCGAAGCAGGTGCGTCTGCGATAGTGTTACACTTAAGTTCCGTACGTAGTCTCTACTTCTAAATAGACATTTAATGATCTCAGATCAGAATATCGCAGATGCCCGACAAGGTTTCTAAAAGTCAGGTTTATAATTCCAAAGTGTGTTCAGAAGTTTGCATCCTCTGGTCGCGTCACAGTCCCGCCTCCAGCGCGTAAAAGACCCGACGCGGTTTTTACGCACTGCATTCAGTTGAAGCAATTTGACGAGGATGCCGGACACACGCACACGGTTCATCAGCTGCACGTAGACTTGTACTTTTCGAAATGTTGAATAAGGACGGCTGTGATTCTTTGGAGGGCTTGCAAATCACAATTGGAGAGATGTTGGATTTTAACGTCTCCAAGTCATTGCGCGAAGGCAATGCCACCAATAATTCCAGTTGTGGATCCGTATCAGTTGGTTTCCCCATAACCATGATGATAACCGGCATGGTGGGCAACTCATTAGCTCTCATGCTGGTGTATATCTCGTACAAAAAGAAGGAAAATAAAAGGAAACGGTCTTTCTTGCTCTGCATTGGATCGCTGGCGTTAACGGACCTTTTTGGACAGCTTTTGACAAGTCCAATAGTGATATCAGTTTACCAAGCTGGTCTGAAATGGGACCGTATCGACTCATCGGGCAAATTGTGCGCTTTTTTCGGTGTGTGCATGACAACTTTTGGCCTGTGTTCTCTCTTTTTGGCTAGCGCCATGGCAATTGAAAGGGCTTTGGCGATAACAAACCCCCACTGGTATTCCAATAACATGAAGACAAGTGTGACAAAGCAGACTTTGGCTGTCATATGGTGTCTTGTTTTGCTCTTTGCGCTGCTGCCCACTGCAGGGGTCGGTGAGTACACACGCCAGTGGCCGGGCACCTGGTGCTTTATCAGCACGGGGGACAGGAGCAATATGTTTTTCGCCATCACTTTCGCTGTTCTTGGGATTTTCTCACTGCTTGTTACAATTTTCTGCAATGTAGTGACGATCCGGGGCTTAATTATCCGGTGTAAAACAAAGTCTGGCACGTCTCAGTCTTCAAAGCAGTGGGAACGGCTGACCACGGAGACCGTCATTCAACTGTTGGGGGTTATGTGCGTCCTGCTGATATGCTGGTCTCCTCTGCTGGTATGTGTCTATATGGGCGATTGCACCCATACTTTCTTACAATCAATAGTCCCATGGCTGAATGAAACTAATGAATACTTTATTTGTGTATCTTCTAATAATGCCTTCATACTTTCTCTTGAAGTGGCATTCACTGACAGCTGTGTACTAACATGATAAATTGCCCTGTGTCATAATTCACAGTTTAATTGGGTTTTATTGTCAGCTGCCTGTCACAAGCAGCTGTGGATGTCTGGAGATGCTTCATCTCCCTTTGGCAGGATTGCAACACTGCACACACCACACTTTTCTGTTTCCCTCAATCACTCATTCATTCAGTCACCCTCCGTTACTCTAATTCTCTTCTCTCTGCCCCACAAACACAAACCAGTCAGATAAATGATGTCATGTATGATTCTTTTGCCATGTAGCCATTTTCCATTCTGGAACAATCCACTTAGCTGAGTCCTGTTTGGGGGGGTCTGCTCAGTGTGCTATGAGGTCATATCAAACACATATTTAATAGTCCCACCAGGGACATTAATAGAAACCACTGTGTCAGCAGTGATGGCAGAGCGAGTTCCTAGAAAGTGAACATTATTCTGTTTATTTGTACATTTAGTTTGATACAGTATCTACTCAGAGTTATCTTGAGAATAGTGACATTGAATATAAAAACTATTATCTCCCAGCCAACAAGTGTGCATAATACACATTGATCTCTGAGAGGCTTTCTCAATGGTACATTTTCACTGAATAACAGAATGTGTCTTCATTGTCGTATTGGTTCATACAACTTGTGCCTGCCTCTCTCCTCAGGTGCTCATGCTGAGGATGATCTCCAACCAGGTATCCTCACACGACTGCAAATCAATCGCGAGCCGGGACGTCCAGTTAGATTGTAACTTTTTTCTGACAGCGATCCGCTTGGCCTCCCTCAACCAGATTCTTGACCCGTGGGTTTATCTGCTGCTCAGGGAGATCCTCTTCCGCAAGTTTTGCATCGTGGCTAATGCAGTGTCCAACTGCTCCATAGAGGAACGGAAGGGGACCCAGTCGGCCTTGGATGCCCTTAACAAGCAAAAGCAAGACAGCATCAAACCTTCATAAACCACAATGTAGCTAAGTCAACATTTGACAGGGAATGCTATCTTGTGACGTTGAAGTTAGGGACACATTGGATGGATGTGAAAATGGATATTGTCTTGGATGTGTCGGGAAAAACATGGGGACAACCTTTATCTCCATGTCGTCCACAGAAAGATATTGTGCAATGGGAGACAAGGTTATAGTCTTAATAGGAAGCAGCCAAGTCTGATCTGGGCGCATTTGTTTTGCTTAAAACAAATTCCATTTAAAGTCACCTAACCAGCATAAGGATGCATGACCGTGTCACCTCTTGCATTTGGCTGCAGTGTGGGGGCAAGGAATCTCCTCATTGCTAGTTTTCAGTTCTGATAACATCTTCCAGACCCAAAAACTGAACATGGGTGACTCTAAATTGACTTAAATGGAAGTGATGCATCACATGCTCATTTTAGTTTGTGAACTGAGTCATTGCTTTTAACAACTTGCAGCCATAAACCAGTTAAAGGAGAAGTTGTGTTTTTTTGTGACTGTCTGTAAATTAAGAAATAAACTGTAAATGTGCTTATATTAAGTGGTAGATAGCATTGCCATATCTTACATGAAATGTAACCATGGCGGCCATTCAAAAGAAAGTTGTTGATAACAAGATTATTTATTAGTGTCTGTAGTAATAGGAAGTGAGTCGTTTCTGAATGCTGACAAAGCATACCTGCTTGGTATCAATTGTTGTACATTTTATAATATATTGTACGTGGTGTTCCTCGGCGAGCAGCCAGGACGATGAAAATGTGAAGCTTTTCATTTGTCTCCGCTCTCCCTCCTGAATATGAGTGCACTGGTATATTTGTGTGCACATTTTTCTCTGCAATTTACAGCTTCAATTTCACTCTTATGAAGAATTGTGTGTGGGAAATGATTTGGTGTGTTTAACATTATGAGATTATGGATAACAGAGTGGCCTGATACTTACAAGGCTGTCAAAGTGTCGTTGGCAAATCCCTGCGTATTCCATCGGATTCATAGTATTCCTGTTCTGTTACAATACACAGTGTGTAATGACAAGTGTATCTAATTTCACCAGCCAAATGTTTGTGGAGAGGAACACACGTCATTTGTGTCGTCTTTTGTCCAGTTACATCAACATCAGTAGAGAGAGCGGAGGTCTTTGGATACAAGGCTGACGAGAAGAAAAATAATGGAACGCAGGAAGCCATGTCCAAACTGTACAAATCACAATTTAAAAAAGGTTAAAAAACTTGTTGTTCAACTGCTCAACCCAATATATGCGGCTTCACAAGCTATCATCAGTATGTAGGCCGACAGTGTTAGGTATTTACACAGGGGCTGTATCCGCATGTTTAAACATCTTTTTTGAGCGACTGCACGGATTCATGTTTTTAATTCTGGAGTGATCGACTCGGACATCTTGATTGTGTCATTTCGCATTCAAATGTTTGGTTCTTATCAGCCAAATTGTGTCTTTGTAGCCTTGATGCTACCTCTAAATATAAGTAAAAGTTCATTTCTTTTGAATGGGCACAGTGCAATTCACCAGAGGTCTCAGATTTGAAATCAAGGTACTTTTCAATGAGGTGATTTGGTTTTAGTGCCAGATGACTTAATGCCATTTACCAAGAGTGCACTCGGAAATCCATTTATTTTACAGTGATGTAGATATAATCTTTTATTTTCAGCTACGTACGCACCGATGTACACTCTGCTTTGCCCGGGCCTGCCTTTGCCTCTCATGTGAGAATGCATACAAGCTCAGTGATAAAGCTCAGTGATAACGACCCTAAAGGAAACTGTTAGCTGCAAAAGCCATGTGTCAAAAAAACAAGTTCTGTTGTTGTCGAGTTTATCTTGTGTCGCTTGAGAAGCTGGTCTGTATTAGAAGACCCACTCAAAAGATTAACTTTGGTTTCGAGCGAAAACAAAAATATCGAAGGAAACAAAGAAATTGTTCAGGCATGTGTTGCACACAAATGAATCATTATTATAAAACTCATTACCAGCTATGAATGTGCAGAAAACACCAGTGTATTGCTCTATAAGTGATGGATTTCCAGTGTTATCACACTAATATGATGACATTTTCATCAATGCTCCACTCATTGAGCTTGTGGCTCTGCATTTTAGGCTTTTATTCCAAGCACATGTTCATCCTGTGCAGCTGTGAATATGTACTTCAGCAGAAACATCTGGGGTTTCGTCCATGCATTTAAAACAATGATTACATTTGTTCTCAGCTTCCATATGAATCTGCGTCATTTAATAATCTCAGTTCCCTGTCCAGGGGAACTGAGACTGAAGCTTCCTGTTCAGAATAATCAGAATAATTACGCAAAGGAATATCCCCATGAAGCTAATTGGCCCTATATTTGGTTTGGAATTTTCCAGTGTGTTACATCCCACCCAACTGGGGAGAGGAAAATGGCAGAATAACAATTCATTCTTTGTAAAGAGAAAATATGACACATTTCCACTCTCTTTAAGGCACGGTGTTTACGAGGAGTGCTTCTTGTGGTTCTGCAGTAGAGTTTCAGTATGAATGTTCATTAGAACCAGGGGAGACACACATGAGATCATAAATTCTGCAAACTCCAGTTTATTGATCCACGCGGTGTAATCTTCATATAGGCGATGGTAGCTTCATTAAGAGGTCAGTTAGAATTGGATTTGCCCTCTAGTCCAAATATATTGCACATTGATCTCAAGCTTGATTGTACGGACTGTGAAGGTTTGCTCACATGCTTGAATCCTGTCCATTTGTACAAGGAACAGGCTATTTCAGCAGGCAATTATACACTCAAGAGTCCTGCATTTACAATGTGTACAAGTGCATACTGATGTTGAAAAAGGCTTTATGAGGTCCAGAGAATCTGGTGTTGACAGCTGGCACCATCTCTCTCACTCAAGTCAGGAATGCATGGAAGTGATTTACTGATTGCCTCATGAGCTGAGGAGTCACTTCATGTCTTGAGATTTCAAGACAAGAGATTGTTTACGATACAAAAATGTTTGATCGTTTGATATTTTGCATTTTTCTACACCCTGTAAAACAATGTAGTATTCAGATGACCCTGTGGAAAAAAATATTGTGCCACAATAATAATTTTGACCATCTCTATAGGTTAACTCTGTGGCATCAGGAATTCACAGACTGGCCCAGATACTGTAGTAAACATGTTGCATGAGCAGTTCACTGATAAGGTACATGATGGTTCTTTGCTGCAATTTGGAGCTGCCACCCAGCCAAGTCGCCTTGCAGAGCATAGAGCAGTCTCTCAAGTCTATTTAAAGAGCTATTATAACATAACAATGGAAACAGGTTTGGCTCACCAGTCATGGCTCCACTCATGAATGTTAACACATACCGGATGCCTATTATATGTCCATCTTCTTATCTTTTGGTCACAATACGCCGCTGCGTTTGAATGTTTAACATTAACTCTTTAAAGTGAAATGTCTCCAAACTCGCCAGCTACATGCTTTCTACTGTTCTGCGCTGTACATTGTTTTATAAGTCGTGTGCCTCCCGGGTGAACTGTGGTTAGGCTGAGCCATATATATAAAATATATTAAAAAATAAAATAAAAAAGAGGAATGGGTGCGTTCTGGTGCATTGTCGAAACTCAAACCATGGAAACACTTGTGTTCGCTGGTTGGCTTTAACACTCTGCTTGTCCTTCGAGAATGATGATTCAACTGAGAATGATGTGAATGTATTTTCATTGGTGGATGTTTCAAACACTTTGAATCTTGTTGCTGCTGTGCATTTCAAACACACGTATAAGCTCCTATTGTTTGTTGGACCTATAGTGCAATGTGTTTCACATGAGTTAATAAATGGAACAATGTGGTACGAAACACTGCATGGATTCATTTCATTGAGAGGTGTGATGCATGAGACTAAGGTTTCTGGATGTTTCTGTTTGGTAGTGCAATTCATATGAATATATATACTGCATTTAATATGCTATATATCATATACAAGACAAACAATATTCATTGTGCTTTATAGCTCATTTT
This sequence comes from Melanostigma gelatinosum, assembly GCF_949748355.1. Lineage (NCBI taxonomy): Eukaryota > Metazoa > Chordata > Actinopteri > Perciformes > Zoarcidae > Melanostigma > Melanostigma gelatinosum. The sequence goes on from NC_136637.1 coordinate 22,758,928, forward strand.
ATTTTCAACTTAAATGGCTTTGCACTGTTGAAACTGAAACGTATAACAATGTCTACTTCAGATAAGCACCTATGTTACTACAACAGTATATTGTTAAAGATAGAGGCACAACGGAGCACCAGCATTTATAGTTTTGCTGAAGAGCAACAACAAAAATGTAAATGATTGTATCATACGTCAGCTCAAAACAATACAATCAAACTATTCAAATTTGTAGAGATTGAAGTATTGAACATTTACCAAATATCAGGTTGCATTGAACATTTTTCATTCGCACATTTATTTAGATTTGATATCACAAAATACTTCAGGTTTCACTTCCTGTTTTATTTCGTAATCTATTTATTTTGTAATCCTATGTTGCTGTGTTGATGGCGTCCCCTCCTTTCTTGTATGCATCACCTGTGTTTTGTCAGTCTCGTCCGCTTTGCTCTGTTCACATTGTTTCGACCACCAGTGGGCTTTCAGCCTGCCCGTCTGTCCCTCACAGTCCTGTCTTTTCTCTGTTGGCTCGTCTTTCAGTCCTCCCTTGGTGCATGGCGTTTTGTTTTTGTACCCTGTCTATTGTTTCTAACTTTTTTTGGATCTCTCTGATTTGTAAGTTCCTTCTGCATTCATTATTTAACAGCACAAATCTGCCTGCCCTTTCTGCATTTGGGTCCTTCCGTTGCTGCCGGCTTTCCAGACTGGCGACACAAGGCTCTGATGAAAGTCTAGAAATAAAACTTTTTAACATTAAATCCTTGCATTGGAGGAAGTGTGAAGAGCCTTCTTTATCTTGACATGTTGACCTTCCTGTACCTCAGAGTTTGGTGTGAGTTTTAAAGTGAATCCTCAAATGCCAGGTACAATATGTAAAGTATATGGTCATGTGCAGGTGCAGCAGCCTCCTCTTTCATGTCAAAACCACGAATTAGGATTTTAAAAGAAGAAGTTCTAACTGTATTTTATTTTCAGTTACCTTGACTCCCCAAGCTCTGCAGTGCAACTACAGTCAGGTAATCCTTAAGCAAGCCATGTGAAGTGTTCAGATGTTTAACCTCCTTAGAAGCACAAAGTAAACTGTGGTGACAATGAAGTGCTCATTTAATATACCCCTCATGAATAAAAGGTAAAAGGCCTTTCCATAGTAGTATAGATGACATTGCTCACCAATTTAGATGCTTTAATTCAATTAGTCATGAATAATGTAAATCGCTGGACTCAATCTCCGGGATCTAAGCACCATGTAGCCATTTTACTGCTGAGTCAGGGCATTTGCCGGCATTTGAAAAATTCCGGTCGGACCATTAAAGCTTTATCCTGCCATTATTTATCATGAGGAAAGCACAGAGACAAGCACTTTGATGTCGTAACATATAGCGCTATGTTGGTGTTTTAATATGAATTATAGATATAAAACTCTCCATAGAGGGTTTGTAAAGGCTGTAGAAATAGGAAGACAAAATCCATGTATAAATTGATGTGCAAATTGCCTCTTTTTGTAGCTTGTGAAGGTGAAAACATGCAGGTGTGGAGCTACAATTGTGTGTTTCTTTAATTCATTGGTCTATTCTTGTTTTTTAGTGAAGTGTCTCTATAATAAGAAATGTGCAGGACCAGGAACATAAACATTTCCCAATCACCAAGTGTTTTAAAAAAAAGCACTGTTCAAGTGATTTATTCAGTCTCACGTCTTTAAGCATGCAAAGCACTCACACAACAGAAACGTCTTAATATATCTCGAAAATATCTTCACCAAGTTGGTCTTTGATTTAAAGGAAATATATCTAAAAATGTTTCTATAGTCTGGACTGTGGCCTTGAAGGATGTCAGTAGACCACTGCTGCTTTTATTTATGTAATGCTCTCTCCTTCCACAGACCATTATGCTAAGAGAGATAAATGTCTGTTCACTCTAAATGACATAATTGCTCCTCTAGGGCCTCTCTCGGAAGAGCGGCGGCATGACTTTAACCGAATTAATCAGGTTGCTGATGGATGCTTCTACTTTACCTCGCTTATGCTTTTAATGTATACTTTGAATGTATGGACCAGGTCTTTGTTGACAGAGTGTGGATTGTGGGAATAAGGCAAGCCAATGCTGCTGGGCATTGGATGAAGCATTCTCAGGTCAGATAAGCAGCCAGGGTGAGCCACAAGGTCACCTGCTGCCTGCAGACAGGATCCAGCAGCCCCTGAACACAATTACTCTGCTGCTGTGGAAAGGATTGGGCTGCATGTCCTCAGGCAATGACCCATTATGTCCCCAAATATAGCGGTTGAAAAGGTATGTGATGTTGGCGTATGCTCTCAATGAATGACAATGAGGATGAAATATGTAATGCTTGTTTACTCAATCACCCGTGAGTGGAGACTTGATTTCCAGTGGGACCGAACACATACGCAAAAATGGCAAAATAGAAAGTGTCAACAGATGCTGGCGATCGTTTAAGCACATTTAAATAACCTCCCTCATAATTTGATGTATATAGACTGTTTCATTGAAAGTCCGTTTTTCTCTCAATCTCACATCTGATTTATGTGTTTTATGAGCATGGGGAGAATTGTGGTCAGTCTTTGCGAGAACCCTATCAGTTTCTACCCCGCAGTCTGTCACTGTTGCTCTCTGCTGTTTAAACTTAAACTAATGAAGACATAAATCCATCCAACGCCGGCATGGCACTTCCAGTCCAGCACAGACACTCACCTATGGTCAACAGTTCTCTCATTTTTGGAGTCAAGCATGTATCCTAAAAAACATGTCATGTTACGCTATCACCCTGTTAATGTAGCTTCGGAGATAGGCCCACTGACGGGTAATGTAGTACTCTGTACAATGAATATGCCAATTATTAGTGACACTTTCACGAAGTAGACTGATGCAGAGAATACTTTTAGCAACCATTTGAAAGCTTAAAGATCTTCTTTAATATCTTGGCAAGCCAATAGCAATTGTGTACCTTTTTTGTATTTGTCCACATGGTTGCAATAAAAACCCTGTAAGAAGATGAGCACAATACAAGGTAATTATAACTTCAATAAACTAAAGTGTCAATAATGCAAAAGAAAATGCATGTAGGCCAGGGGTCTCAAACTCCCGGCCCGCCACGTCATTTTATGTGGCCCGCGAATCCACCAGCAAAAAAAAATAAAAAAAGTAAAAAATATTTTTTTGTTTTTGTTTTTTTTAAAGTTAGACTTGATAATAAAAATATCCCCATCGTCTAAATTATGAGATAGAAAGTCATAACTATGATAGAAAGTCATAATTCTGAGATTGAAAGTCAAAATTATGAAATAGAAAGTCAAAATGATGAGATACTTAAACACAGTCACAGAAGCAGCTCTTTGGCTGGTTACTGTACACTTGAAATGGAAATGTATTGTGAGTACATTGAAGGCTACTTTAAACGTGGCTTTACAACACATGAAATACGTCACGTGGGATTGTGCAAACGCACCCTTGAAAGGATTTTAACCATTGAACAAAGTTATTGTAATAACTTGTGTTTGATATTTGTCTTTGATGTTTTCTTTAATAGTTTGATCTTTGAGAGAGTAATGTGGGTTTCTTAACCCTAAATTAAAAGGATTTAAGTTATAATCACAGAAATGTGCTTAAATATATTTTTACATTTATATAACTGCATGTACAATATTTTTACACTTGACTAAACAATAATCAAATGCAGAGAGTTATTTAACAATATGTTAGGAGTAGTTACATTTACAACCGGCCCTTTGTGGGCGACCATGATGCTGATGTGGCCCGGAGTGTAGGCTGTTATTGCAGTTCATTTTGAGTGGAAGGTCACTAAAATGGAAATAAACAATGGATAAAAAAAGTTGCCAGTATTCATGAGGGCAAACATTAAATGGTAACCAGGTATACAGTACAGGACAGTCGTGTGTGTGTGTGTGTGTGTGTGTGTTCAGTGCCCTTGAGGGCAAAGATATGCTAAAAAGGCCCTGTTTGTCTTTTTTATTGTCAACAAAGCTTTTTATGACCTTGTGCCATTTAACATCGATGCAACACACACCTGGAATTCAGACACGATGGGATTCATTTCACCCTCTTTATGTTATTTGATGGAGTGGTATGTAATATAATTAGCAGAGTAAACAGTCTCACTCAGCTGCGCTCAGCTGCGCTCAGTACACACAACAGGTAGACACGGGATTCATGCCACTGATACGCTGCTATGGTAACACTGTTACTTGTTGATGTTGGTCATTCCTGTCGAAGGGAAACTGTCCACGCTGTTGAATGTAATTCGAGAGTATTAAAATGTTTATTTAAATGTGGCATTTTTAATATAGCCCACTAATGAAAGTATTGTAATATTTATGTTTTTGCAGTTTTACGAACTGGCCGATTGTGGTGAAAAAATACTCTGTCACAGTTTTTCTCCATTGTATAGACACAACAAATTAAACTATGTACACATTCCTTTGTTTTTTTTTTCATACTTAAATATTTTATTCATGTTTTTTTTGTTGCAAAGAAAAACAAAATCAAATCCTAAACAAGTAAGAAATAATACTAGCAATTCATGCACCTGGCAAAAGGCCAGGAGGAAATACATTTAAACAAATAGTTAAATTAAACAAAAACAAAAACAAAATACATCAAAACAACCATGCAGCATGCCAACAACATTGTCCGTCACTCGTGTCAACCATAACTTCAGGATCAGATATCAAAATAGTGTATTGGAAGAGTTCTATACACAGCAATATTTATGTAAAGATCTAGATTTGCACAGATGAAGTAGCATCCTGTTTGAAGAGAGTACCTGTCTTCTTAAAAGATAATTCCTTTGACATTCCTTTGTTTTCACTCAAAAATAAATTCCACATCAACCAGGACTAAAATCTTAAGGATTGCCTCTTTTAGGGATCACCAAACTTATTACAATTCCTCCTAAGGGGCCATAAATGTGTGTACCAAATGTAATGGCAATACATCCAACAGTTTTTGATGAATTTCACACAAAACCCCCCCAAAAAATCTACCTTGTGGTGGTGAAGGGAACACCAATAATATTATACAAACTATACAACCACGCTACATTTGAATGTTCATGGATGAATGTAAAAAGAAATGAGTGCAACATCTTCAAGGATGTCAACTGTGAGAGGTATAGGCCCAGTGAACACACTGCTGTTTACATGGGGGAAACCTTAAACTCAGTAACAAAACATGTGGAAACATGGTAAAACATTGTTTCTTGCTCCCAGTTAAAAAGAAAGCAACTTAACAGACTTATCATGATTGAATTTTACTGCAGCCATATTCTCAGGGCAACACTGCAATAAAGACTATTACATAATAATACAATCGTAAGACAAATCACTCGGTGCTATATTCCAGCTTCAAATATTTTTCGGGGATGAGATTCTTTTGCCGTTTTGGACCCTCCAGCTCTGCTCCTTCAACAAAAGTTCTCAACATGTCCTCTAACTTCAATCTGCTGGATGTTAATATTGGCTGCCCCAAAAGACATATCAATCAGATGTTTTCCCACGTGGCTGGGTGTATTGATCTGCAGCTTGAATGGCTTTGAAAATGATGTGCTTTGCATCCTCCACTCTGCTTGGCGCTGCCTGAGCACTTATGGGCCGAATCCAACCACATACATCTTTATAAAAGCACTCTGCCCTCTTCCTCCTTGTCTGCTCCGCTGCCAACCCTGACGGAGGTTCAGTGTCTGTCTTTTCGACCACAGAACAGGAAGGAAAATTGAATTATTAAAACAAATGCCAATATAGGGATTTAAAACTGATATAATTCAGTTTTTTTTAAATGGGTTTTCTATTATTACTAATATGGTCTCAATTGAGGAAAACAACCTTGCTGACCCTGGATAGCAACAACAACACGGGAGGTTCCATGGGAGGTTGCAGTTAATACATGTTGTAGTAAATTACATTTTCTCAGCAGTAAATGCATTTGTGCTCTTTCTATGTTTGAAGTTGGAAGTGCGACAACAAGAGGTGTATTGTTCTCGCTTAAACTAGACAAACAAGTGCCAGAAAGATAAAGCCAATATGCTCGAAACCCTCCAGCTGTGTGGCACAAGGAGGAACTAAATGAGAGGAGTTCAATCAGGTTGTAACAGAAACTGTAATTCTTCCACAATGATTATCCTGCCAATTAATGTACAGCAATTATTTGAAATTGTTTGGGGCGATTACACATTGACTATCTGATTATCGCAGCATGATGCTGCCTGATCACTTCCTATTCATCCGTCTGTTTCTGTGGTGCTATTAATCAAGTATTGTGAAATGGACGAATGCATTGTTGGATTTGATCACTCGGTCGTGAGATTTGCCATAAAGTGCTATTTTGATATACATTATATCATCAATGTTTGAATCTTAATGTTTGATTGCGAACCTTCTGAAACAGCTTTTGGAATCGAATGAAACAATCACTCCACTGATATCCATCCTGTTATTTGCTGTTATGACAGAATGATCCGCTGTGTGTTTTTAGTTGTAAGGGAAATTCTGGGAGAGATTACACCTAAATGTATTCAATTAACAAAACAATTCACTGAATGTGAAGTGCAAGAAAATGAAATGTTGGTGCATGCTTTGAAGAGTGTTTAATGTAGCTTTGAGCAGAGATAAAACTCATTAAAGGCCACTGTCAACAAATTGTTTTCATCAACTAATTACATATGCAAGCTGTGGTAACGATAGCTATCTATCTCCCTGGATGTTGCCTTCATCTTTGTGTGTGTGTGTGTGTGTGTGTGTGTGTGATTTTTAAAATTTATTTACCCTCATGTTTGACTTCTGATTTGAAAAAAAAGGCGACAGACAAAACCCTAAATGGCGATTGGTCGAAATCCTGAATCAGAGGCTTCAAAATCGTAGTCCACAAACCAATGGATGATGTCACGGTGAGCAAGTGCACTTCTTACAGTTCATGGCATCACTCTACTATAACTACCAGTATTATTTCTTTTTCTTTTTGCCTGCTGTTGAGTTCCTTCACTTTGCTTTATTCATGTAAAGTACTCCACAACAACTGTAATGGCTACTCGTCACCACTGAGACGCTTGTTTAGGAGGTTGGATAATAAAGCAACAGCTTTAAATTAAAACGGTTATTACGAATATAATGATCTTGACATAAGTAGAAGGTAAGATGAGCCGTCTCACAGCAACACACAATTTGTGTCATGAGACCTGTAATATAGTGAGAGCCCTTCATTTCACTGAAGCTGTGATGGTTTGTGGGTTTACGGATTAATTTTGTTTTATTACCGAGCACTAAAATCCCATTAAAACTTAACTAAAGGATGACTGCAAACAAGCATGAAGGCCTGTACTCAAAAATGGTGCTTATGGGCTAAGCTAAGCCAAAATTACAGGTGTAGCTGGGTGTCTTACATTTTTGTGCCTAAACAATAACTTTTTAATACCTCACACTGAGAAATATGAAAGTGTTTTAAACTATTTTTTCTGTCTAACATAACCACCAATTATTTTGAGAATCAATTACTCATTAAAGTAATTTCTCAAGCGTAAATGCCAAACATTTGCTGATTTCAGCTTCCCAAATGAGTCTCTTAGTTTATTTGTCTTGTTTGACAGCAAACTGAATATCTCTGGGGTTTGCGCTGTTGGTTTCACAAAACAAGCAATTTCATATTGTCGGTCATCTTTACAACTGGGAAATTGTGATGGTTATTTTTTCACAACCAATCATGTAATGCCTACTTCAATACTTGACAGTTTTTTTTACTATAAACAAAAGTTAGTGTGCACCTGAATATACTGTAGTACCAGACCCATCCCTGAGGAAAAAACGAGACAGTGGTTTAACTTTCCCTGCAAATGTAGAAGTTAATGTAATACAAAATTGATAAACATTACAACAACAGTATGATTACAGAAGACATTTAAACTCCACAGTCTCGCTGTATAAAATGTATACAACTCTCCATTGAGGGTAAATGAAAGTGTGGGAAGACGAGACGAGTGTCTGCTCCGTCTCAATGGTACAAACAACTTCCTGATGCTTGTTGTGAGTGAGAAAAATAAGTGAGAGGAAATAACCTAGGGAGACTAAAAGAACAAAAATCCATACACCAGTTACAAGGCACGTCCTGGAGCCACAGATTGACAGCAATATTGCACTTACATCTGGCTTCATCTTTGGATTTTAAAGAAAAAGAAGAATCTAAAACCAGATCTATAACTTATTTTAGATCATCTTGCATGGCTCAGCATTGCTTATCACATGATTCATAACACGCTCCATTTCAACCCTTTATCCTAAAGGAAATTATGTTTCAATAATGTAACCCCAAGTCTTTTTTTACCACCACCTCCCTCCTTAATGACTATCAGTTATTTTGCATCTTCCCCACAGTGAATGTGATGTGAAGCCTGATGTCTCACGTCAGGCTTCACATCACCCAGTGTGACTTCTTGGCAGGATGTTCTCTTTGTTCAGATGAAATGATGCAGCGTATTAAGTCGATATCAAGAATCACAATTATCTGACTTTGAGCACATTGACTACTGACTGAAACGGATGTACATATCAATTCTCCCCTACCATGGCCATCATGCTTTCAAAGGGCAGTCTGACGTTGTTCAAGAACACAGTGGAGCCACTTCTGCATTTTTAGCCACATGAGAATTCCAAGCGCTCAAGGTTTTTGAGTCTACTGCCAATTTGTGCCGCCCTACAAGGTCTCTCGTGGACTTCATGTCCACTTCGTGTGCAGCTTTGGTCAGCCTACAACTATCTGTTGACATTCCCCGAACACAGAGTGGGTTGCAAGTTTTAAGGAGGATTTCCTGAGAAGTTAGGGTTCGACTGTAAACATATTGCAGTAGTCACAGTGCAAAGACTTGAGTAAAATGGCATTTTCACATGATGAATTGTGTTAAAAGATCCGTTTTTTTAAAGCAACTTCTAAAGGAAATGCCAAAATTGATACATCAACAAATGTTTGTTACTGGTGAAAGCTTCCCATTAAAGCTGTGAGCTGCTTTGACGTTTTTTGAGCATCCTACCTTATTTCTGTCAAACTATTCACAGCACTGTGCTGCTCCGATGACACGTTGGCAGCTTACTGTCTTCAAACTGCTTCAGGTCCCCTAATAGGAGAACTGACACTGCTAACTTTGCAAACTTTCCCCCTGCTCATTTCCAAAAGCAGTATTTAATGGCGTGTGGTGTGAATGGCATTCGTGAAGGAAACTTCACCGAAACCTACACCACATGTTCAGTTGTGAGAGATTGGGGAACATGACGAGGAAACCTCACAGAAAAGAAGAAAATAAAAGTTCAGGATAAGAATAGGAACATGTTTCAGTGTGAGGCTCATTGTCTCTCAATTATAATCTGTGAATTTCAACATTTCAGTCAAAAACGACACGCAATAAATTATTGTGGTTTTGTCCTTCCAAAGCTTTCAGTATCAGTTTTGTTATTTACAGTAGATCAAAAGTATCTTTAGTATCAACATGTCAACAGAGACTCCACTCCACTGCTATCCTCTGTCTGTGTGTCTCTCACACACGGGCAAGGGCTTGACAAGAACGGTGAAGTTAAGGTCACATGTTTCCATAAAGGTGAACAGAAACACAACAGGAGCAGCGCTGCCTCAGTGGGCCACCAGCCCGCTGTCTCTAACCACTGTAGCATTAAAGCATGGTGCTTGCTTTAATGCTACAGTGCTGACAGAAAACAAGCTGAACAAAGTTCCTGCTCACCTGCAATAGCAATGTGCTTTACTACACTGTGACAAAAGTGTGCGGATGAAGCATAGAGTTTTCATGCTTTACTCATTTACTCTCTACGCTTTGTGACATACTCCACCTGCTCCTTTTAGTTGTTACTGTCAAACCTCACCTCAGTGAGTCCGCTTCTTGCCGTGAGCTGGTTTAGTTTATAGATGCTGTCGCCATGGCAACAGTGCACATAACAATGTCAGCCACTCTGACCATCCTTCTACGTGGATTTGAATGGGAATGCCCGTTCTACTCCAATTCTATTTCTACGTGTACAGCCAAACCAAAACCTCACTCTTTGCCAATTAAAGAATTCTTTCGAACCCGGCCTCCCTAATGGCTTTTGACATGTGATCACGAAACAGCACCAAGTCGAACCCCTGAAGGCTGTTGTTTTACTTCAGAAAAGTGTATTCATATTTCATGATGTTAGCAGGGGTGTTGTGTGTGTGTGTGTGTGTGTGTGTGGGGGGGGGGGGGGGTCGTAAAATTGTGAAACCCTTCATGTGCAGCAATGCACAGTGTGGTGGAAAAAAAAATCTTTTTCACCTCCCAGTGAGAAATAATCACGATGGAACTTCTTAAAGTATTAAAAACATATTTAATGAACAGACACTTCAATCAAAATTCTGCTGAATGGATAGAGCTCTTTCCCCACGAATGGTTCGGAGGTCTAACAACAATAAAAAGACAAAGCAGAGTATATATGCGCGTTATCTCGTCTCCTCTCCCTTCACCCTCACAGATGTTGTCGGCCGCTTCACCCACCAAGGTCAGGTTCCCAGCCTTTTCGTGGGAACAGGGTGAGGCTGGTATAGGCAGGTTTAAGCGATACAAGTTATCACTAAAAGAACCATGATACATTTCCACAACACACAGCTGCGTCTCTCTGATGGTGAGTGACAGCTCCCAGCTGAGTTGTAGCTAGTTGTAGAACAAGAAGTTGTGCACCTGTGGTGCACAACTTCTTGTTCTAATGTATAATTAGAACAAGAAGTTATCAAATTAAACAACAAATGACCTCATTGGTCCATGTTCTCCAGAGCAACACACATAAGCATTTTCTGATCTGACACCACTATCGTTAAATTTCGGTTGGTTTAGACACAAAAATAACTTTCGGGAAAGATTATAGTTTGGGTTAAAATAAGTATTTGGTTAAGGTTATTAAAAAACCATGTACACAGCTAAAATAATCCAATATTAACTGTAGAAAAACGGGAAACGAACGGCAGTCTCCCACATTTTAGTTCAGCGTTTGTTGACCCATCCATCCACCCCGACCTCCTCCTGCAGACTCTGTGGCTCTATAATAACGTCAGACTAGTTCCTACTACTCACGGACAAAGGGGCTGGGTAGAGTCTTTGTAACTGTGTTCATTAAAATGTCTTCACCTATGTACACATTTTAAAGGCCTAGCTGACGAAGACGTCTTTCTGTCGTTTGTATTTTTGTATGCTTTTTTAATGCTAAATGACCAATTTCCAAGAAACGTATGAACACAATATTCTAAGTGGTGCTTTTACATGATTCTTTGAGGAGAAACTCAGTTTTACAGATCTGTTGATTAAATCAATTTGCTGACAAAATCGTATGAGTGTTAGTCAACAAGAATTTCTTTAGTCACGGACAGCAACAACAGTTTATGTGTAAAAGTTGAATGTGCCCTTTGGTAACGGGTGGAAAACTGTTACGTTTTGTTGTTGCAGGCAAACACGAGCCGAGCCGCTGTATTATAGCTGGACATTGAGTTTCTGTCTGGTTTCACCTGTGTATTATGTTGTTTATTGTGTTTGAAGTTTTCTTCTGCTGTAAAATTGAATTTTCCGATCTGGGTAAATAAATGACTCGACTGTTGTTTCAGAGGAGGGAAAAGGAAAATGGATCTTGTTGATGAATGTTTTTGCCCGGCAGACGTATCAATATAAAGGCACGGGATCAAATACAGCAGCTCTGCTCTGACAACAAGCCAACCTATTCACCATCTTTATTCAGATGGCATTTTCGAGAGCGTTTGCAGTGACTTCTAATAAACACCATCATGCTAATCAATGAAAACCCATTCCTGTCAGAGGGTTTATTGATTCATGCAGTTCCAAGAAAAAAATGTATTCAATGATGCCATAACATTCAGAAATGAATAAAGACGGGCACATGAGAAGTTAATCTAATGTAGCATTGAAATGCTCTTTAGACTGAGCTCATCCTGCTCGTCTCTAAGTGTGTTCCTCTGGTTTCCGGCTGTTGCTTTCATGTTCTGCCCCCCCCCCCCCCCCCCCCCCGGACTCCTGTTTTACAAAAGCGGCGCATCCTCCTTTGTATTACTTTACTACACACTGCAAAATGGTGGGAACACTTAGTGTAAGATTTTCCCCTTGAGACGAGCCTAAAACAATCTTATCTCAAACAGCAGAAGTTATCTCTTGGTCTGGCAGCTGCAGCAAAGGTGGAAGCCCACATCTCTTATTACATTTACCCCTGCCAAGAGGGCATAATGGCTCCCAGGAGCATTCCTGAAATGTTCCTCTGCTGTTGTGAAAGCAAGGGGGGCAGAGGATAACAACTCATTTTAAAGGATGTATTGCGTGATTGAATTTTAAATGCGTACTTTCGTTTATTTGAGAGCTGCCATGACTATGCAGGTCACATGTGCCAGTTCCAAAACACTGAAACGCCAAGGAAAAGATTTGGTCAAATCCCTTCTGATCACATGGTATTATCCTCCAAACAACCGAACTGAATCAGTTCACTGACATTTGAAAGGTGAACTGAGGCCAGTACCAAAGTAAGATGACTCACTTCTCATTTACCGGTTCTTTTTAATCAATTATTTATGTGTACTAGCCAACATTGTCAGAAAGGAAGGCTGTAAGAAGCACAAAAAATGAAATACATTAAGACACCCATTTGACGATTGAGACAATGAGAAACACTTTTATTGCAACACAGCAATAGACACAATATATCTGTTGAGATTTAACAGGATTATTGGTCAAAACCGAGGTATCAGCAATTATTTTCCAATTTGCTGAGGTTCCTGCCTGACAGAACATATTTTCCAGTCTGTGGTCGTTTGAGACAACAGAGCCACTCAACCCGGGAGGATTTTAATGGTGTGAGTGAGTGGCGGTATATACATTCAACACATTTATAATTGATTGAATGTACAATATAATACATCCATTTGAGTAACACCACAAACTGAGAGTTTAATCAACACCTCCCTGACACAGTCACAACAAAACTGTATTGCTATAAAGGCCTCAGTATGCTTAAGTGCTGGTCCGATTGTCTAATATTGACTGAAACATTTGACACTTTTCTTTTAGAGATACACCGATTGCAATTTTCTAATTTTTAAACATTTGACCTGCCAATTAAGATTTTTGCTGATTCAGATTTTCTGTCAAAGTCGAATTATAAATCGACATCAAGGCAACAGACTAACTTTTTTCACCTCCATCCCAGAAGCGTCCTAAACAATCATTTTAAACGTCCGGAAGTCAGTGTAAACCGTTACAAATTCTTAATGTTATCTCTGACTTTGTTATTGTCATCTATAGTGGTTAATAGTGGCTAATTTTCCCAGAAACAGTGGATTTGACAATTTATCAAAAAATCGTATGACAAACGTGACTCCCTGTTAGTTCAAGGAGCCGATGCCGGGTCTGAATACAACAGGAGTGAGTGCAGGAGGTGTTCACAGCTGAAGAACAATAATTGTGCACCACATAGTTTTCAGTGAAGCATTTTGTTTTCCTCTCAGAAGTGCATTACTGCTGGGGAAAAGGAGCTAGTGGAGCAGTCGTGCTTTATTGTCTTCACCTCACACACACACACAAAAAAAAGCTTCTTTCCTTCTCTGCACCACTGATTAAGCTGCTTACCTTTTCTGAGGGAGGAAGTGAAGCATGCATCAGGATACAGCGAGATACTTTTACAGTCATGTGCTGCAGGCATGTTGCCCGCTTCAATAAATAAAATGTAATGTACATTTCCATCCGTTATTCAGTGATTGATGTAGTCAGCGCATATACATACAAAATATCGCATTCAGGACATCCAGCTCAAGGTTTTATAGGGCAGGCCCCTAAAAGGAGCAGCTGCTGCTTAGTAGTCATCTCACAGCAGTGTTTCCAGGTTTGACGACTAAATTGTTATAATTAAATCAACCAGAACACTTTTCACAGCTAGTCTACACCATGACTCAGCGAAGGAGGACCTCATCCAAATACTCTGTATTTTTTAAAAGCTCTAAAACACAGATTGAATAATGTATGACAGTCTCTGTGGGACCCTGTGGTATATTTGTGGAAGAGCAGAAGGCATGGAATCCGTTAGCTTTATAGTGCAATAGATGTGAATGCTTTTTCAGTCTGCAATAACTACGTGAGGAAGATGGACCCGAATGGCACAGGGCCATTTCGTCTCCTTGGAGCAAACACTAATGGAAACAAGAAACAAAGAAGGAACACAACAGCCAGGAGACGGTTACAGTACAGACATCAACAAACAGTCAAAGAAACACAAAGCTGTAACGCTGCCAGTGCTGAGAAACATCACAAGACGCAGGGTGTATATTGCACACCTGATGCTGAACACCTTCCATAATTGAAACGTTGTAAACAATTGTTCAAAGCTGAGTTGTACTATTGACAAAGTTAACTGGTGCGGTAAAATGAGCTGTTAAAACATCGATCATAAATGAGTCCATTAAGGACACATGATTTTGAGAAAACTTTAAATGATATGATTATGGGAATAAAGTGTCATGTAATATTTTTGATTCAAAGTTATTTACATCGCATAAAATGTATTAAATTACCTAAGTAAATCCAAATCTATTTCATTCAGATATGTTCTAACCTAATCATAACCAGATTTGTGTAAATATTGACACTTTTTCCTTGTCAAATGAATTTGTATTAAATTTCAGTTGCATCACATGTTTTGTGTACATTTTAGTGACCTGTTTAATACATTTTAATCAAAGCTTTGACACTGTTTATTCAATGATAGTATGTGTCAGATGATTTGATCATTTATCAGATATGTCACAGTGCCGGTTCTGTTCGTGTTGTTCAGCAGCTGGGCTTGTTCAGCTCGGGTAACTTGGCCTTCATCGTCTAATTAATTCTCCATGCTCCCCACAGACTTGCACAAAGATGTCTTATTTCCCATCTCATCATGAAAATGTCAGACACTGTCCTTTACTAAAGGAAATAGCTCCATTGAAGATAATTATACTGATACGATTTTCCTGGAACTGTAAGCTTAATAATTCTTCAGAAACCACTCGCAGCATCTCCTTGTATAAATGTCAACATGTTGTCATTTTAACGCCGCTTTCCTCTGGTCCACCTCCACAATGCACAATCTCGCGTTGCTATTTAACTAACAACTCCCTTTTATAATGATTGGTTACACAACACCATTTGTAATGAAAAACATGTGTTTCCACCATTCACACAGAGTGAAACCTCTCACTTCATGGGGGCGGATATTTGCCAACACTGGGGCTTGAACCCTGCTGCGCTTGTTGGATTGTGGAACTACTTTCCTCTCCTCCATGCTGTCTTAGAAGAATGTTGGCAACTGTTCAAACAATGAATTATTACTTTGCACAGCTTGTTCTCTCCTGACAGCACGCTGAATTCGGTATGAAATGTGGGAAAAAAAATCAAATGCTCTCTGAACCTGCACTTCAGAAACACTGCCCTGAGGAAAAACATCACAAAGGACCAGGCTGTCGAAATCAAAATGCAAAGAGGTACTTCGATGTTTGTGACAGCAACAGGTCAGAGAAAACAGCTGTATGAACATAATTACTTATTACTCATCCAACAAATCAGCTTTGTGATGAGCAAATGGCTTGTCCTCAATTGGGAAAAATGTTTCAAACAACAAAAACAATTGCTGTTATCTCCATTTTTGGTTTCAAGCAGCTTGAGCAAAACGATCACCTGTACCAAAACTAGCTCTATGCAAAAGTCACATGCTTATATGCTCAAAATGACAACGCTAACATGCCAGTGTAAAGCAGGTTTACCATATTTAACACCTTCAGTTCAGCATTTTAGTTCTGTCAAGTGTTGAACAAATTCAAATGTTGACCTGATGATGGCCGTAGAAAGTGATGACCATTACTCCTGAGGAGAACATACTTATATTTATCACATTTCTTGACATTCCATCCAAAATATTGAGACATTTCAGGTCTAATCCAGGAATGTGAACCTGCTTGTGGCGTTTGAGGAAAAGTCAGGGGATTCATTCATTAGGTTTCATCCTCTGAGGTCCAAAATATTTCAGTCTGGACAAAGCTGCTGGTTTGGCTAAAAATAAATGTAATGTTACAATGTAATAAATATAAATGTTGAGAAGGATCGGCAAATATCTGTTTTACTATTCTAACTGCCGGTAATGCTGTTTGGTTGTTTTGTCTTTGAGCTTCTTACCATGTAATGAATTTTCCACTTTGTAAACAGTTATAAATAGGCTCAATTTGAACAGCAGTGCTTCATATTTAAGCAGCTACACACCAGTCTGAGCGGCCCAAAACAAGCCGGCTTCAATGTGACATGAATTCCTGACTGAAAGTTAAATGAGCAGTAAGGTTAGCAGAAAGGAAATATGACTCGTTCACTTTTCAAGCCAGTTTGGAGATTGAAATCCTTAATAATCACAGAAGAATGTTGATCTCTCTGGGCAGATGGTTCAATAAAGGAATCAAACACAGCCTTGCATCAGTTTTTATCAGTCCAAACCTTTCATTGGACACGAAAATGTCTGCAAGGCACTAATGCACCGAAGTCACAAAGTAGCAGACCGCTTTTCTAATTGCTTCACAGGGGGAGAAGTCACGGTCCATGGCCAGCTAACCGGTTTGGGTAAACAACTCAAAGTAGTTTTTCGTGCTGTGGTTTCAATGTAAATTATCCTATCTGCTCACATGTTAATGATATTTTCCCTGATTTGCAGGATTCCTCAACCTCAGATTAAGCTACAGCCCCTGTGGCTCTTCGTGTGGAAAAGTCTGGAGAATATCAGTAATCTTGAAACTGTCGAATCTTCCCACGTTGCCAGAGAAGGGAAATGTGACTGTGAATGTTCCCATTTACTGCAGTAAGATAAGCCATCTAGTACTACTTACGGACATTCATCTGCACAGTGAATGAGATACCATCCTCAGCTTACCTGCCCGTGGGCCTTATTGGAGGATGAATGCACTTTGTTGGACTTGAACCCTGCGTAGCAACTCTGGTTGCCCTGGCAACAAATGTTCAGAGGACACAGTTCAGCCTTTGAAATGCTAAGCAACTCGCAGCTTGTCCAAGCACATAGGGTTGTGTGTTGGCTTTTCATATGGAACGGGATTTACTGGAGCAGCTACAGCAATAAATCAATGAAGGCTGGTATAGAAACTATTCACCCAAGTTGTAATAAAATAGCTTTCGCAAATCAAAGTTGACTGCCGCACTGTCCAGAGGGCAGAGATTTCAATTACAGATCGTTAGGCATAAGGCTGTTAGTGACTCATGCGTTTCAGTAAATCATAAACCAATTACATTGAAACAGACGGCCAGCTTGGTGCATGAAGGCCATTGGCTTTGGTTATTGTGCTACCATTAGTGGTGGACCACTGCTGCTCCCGCCTCAGCAATCCCATCGTGTCAGAGACTGTCTGAGTCTATACTACATGAATAAATGAAGAGGAAAAATAAATCAATAAATAGGCAGCAGTATAATTACATCTTGTACAATAGATTTTACATAATGGGATTTCAGTGGCATGTGAAAAAGATTTTATCTTAGTTATGCATTGTACACTCAGCAATCACCAGTAAAATGAACCACAATGAATCTTCTCATCCCTAATTGTCTGTAACTCTTGATATTTCAAGGTGTGTTGTTTTCTCTCTTCATCTACAGTCACTGAGTAAAAGGTCTCATGCTTCTGACCTGAGACTGCACTGAATTGCAATGAGCCTATTCTGAACCGAATGGAAGCTAATTGTGCTGAATCAGATAATTGCAGAATGTACTATCCAGTAAAACCAACGAGTGCTTCTATTTGACAGAATGTGTTGGACCACCTCCAATAGAAATGACATTTCCATGATGCTAAGAGGTTTGCATTGATATGTGACTGTAGTTCGGAGTGTGTGTGGATTGTTTCTCCAAGCTTGAGTACTTCTACAATACCAGACAGCTGCCAACCACTCCCTCTGTGATGAATTCATTGAATTTTCTACTAAAAAATTGATTATATTTGGGATTAAGGAGAAACAAAACCTGGCTTTCAGCAACATAATTTGAATGTATGTGCATAATATTATTGTCCCACAGCAACTGAAAGAAGTCATGAGTTATGTCAAACATGTAAGCGGACTTGTTTGCAGACTTTTCCCGAATTTCTTTTGGAGAAACAAAATTAAAGTGATTATTTTAGCGGCCATCTGAACTTCCTCTTCGGTCTTAATTTCAGTTTTCCGGAGCACGTCATCGCATGTGGAGCTGCAACGATTGGTCGGCAGAAATCAACAGAAAATAATTTTGCAACTATTTTAGTCTTCAATGAAATGCTGAAGCTGCATCCTATTTCCAGGTTCTCTCGGGAGAGGATTTGCCATTTTCTCTATTTTATGTACAGTACCTTGAAAGTAATATATGTTTTTCATATACATTTATACATGTCTTTATACACTGTAGATGTACGTGGTCTGGGTGCATAGTGTAGTAGTAGTATGTATGTATGTATTAAATTGTGTTCTAATGGATCGCGCAGTAGTTACACATAATAGTTACTCAACGGTTTACACTTGACTGATGTGTCCATGATTTTAAATTGAAGGCAGAAACCTGAACCTTTTCCAAATGATGGATGGCATAAAAATGAGAATCGGAGAGTCGGCTGAGAAAGCACAGAGCACAAGAAAACGTACTCTCTATTACTTGTTCGTGAGTCATTCTTGTGTATCTTTTTTGTAGGCGTCTTTGTTAGTTTGGCTGGATTGCTCTATTGTTCTTTGTCTCTAATTCAGGCTGAAAGGGAAACTCCACCGACGTTACACAAGTACAGGTGTTGGGTAATACTATGGCAAATAAAACAAATTGTATCTGTGAAGCACTCTTTTAACATAAATAAAGCCAATATCAGCTCTACTTCTGAAATGTGTTTGTGAAACTAAATTTCCAAACAGCAAACTTTTCCATGAGTCCAACCATTTTGACAGTCCACAAGGTTTAAGTTCTTCAGCCAAACCTGTTCTTAACCACATTTGTCTTGAAGTAAACATGTAATGCATGTGTTTGCATGGCTCGCACTCTGTGTTAACTGTATAATCTAGGAAATAAACCTTATGTTAAGGTTTACTAACTGCTCGGTTAAATGAATGCAGGGCCGAAGCACATGCTGCAGGTCCATAATTAATTGTGACTTTAATGACTGTTGTGGCGATTAGTGCTTCTTGCCCAGAAAAAAAACCAAATGGAGCTGCAGTACTGCAGCCTGGGGATGCAAGAGCTCTTGTTTAAACACATTAGACACAGGCCGAAACCTTGAATATTTTACTGTTCGCTGCACAGACGTGTTCATATACTCATCCATATCAATGTTCCCTCAGCCATAGCTGATCCGCAGTGTCTACCAGATGGCTACAATCAGTCAAGCCAGGACAGGATGAATGCAGACCGCCTTTCATTGGCTGAACTGATAGGGATAATGGGTGTTTTCGCTCAGTAAAAGGTTCTTGCAAATAATGTCGTCAAACGTGTTTTTATATGTTATCGTTTGAATTGATCTTAACAGTGTGCGTCTCAGCTGTTTGAACAAACTCAGTCGCTGGTAACTATGGCTTAGCTTTCAATTTGGCCGCAGGTCGGACATCTGCACACATTTCTGTTTTTCCAGCAACATTTGTACTTTGGAAATAAATGTGTTTTGGGTAAGTGTAGCAACATTGAAAACCTGCATAAATGGAGCACCCAAATATATTGTGAGACGACATCTGCAGCGGTCACATATGGGATTGTTTTGTGAAAGTAATATCAATAATAATACAAATCAATGACCAGCTTGCATAGTTGTTTCCTCTTTTGCATCAATATTGGACTCATATCTTTCCACCTGTATTGTCATTTGAAAATTAGACATATTTCTGACAAATATTCACAACAGTTCCAAATGTTTGTTTTTAAGAAGTAGGAACTATTGTTAAACACCCAGCTGTTCACAAAAACTTAGGGATGAAACTGAAATTTACATTTCGGATCATGTGATACTGTTTTGTTCATTTTCATTTATAGTAGAAATTGGTTTACTTTTACCACAAAACAACGAATAAATCTGTGTATAATATATATACTAACTGACGTGATTTGGTGGGCAGGGATAACATGATAGGTCATCAGATGGGACAACTGCTCTTGTCTTTTCTAAATCGTACTGTATTTGGCCTTGTACGTCACATCTACTGAGAAAGTGCTTAACACATAACACACTGTTGACACACTGTTGACACACTGTTGACAGCATGTATCAGTCTGGTGACTGATGGTGATTACAATGGCTTCTTGTGGCTTCTGAGTCATTCATGTTTATGGCTCAGAGGCCACAGCTGCCAACGTCGGTGTTAAAGTGATAAAGGGCTGAATAGAGTTAAAGTTCTCAGAGGCAGAGATGCTTTCCAGACATGATCACCGAGTTAAACCTAAATAAACGGAGACAAGCCACGGCATTACATAAAATGACTTTCCAACCCACAGCTTCAATCGGAAACTCAGTTAATTCATTCACTGTCAGGAGCGTCACCTCCAAATCTTATCATCATACTGTGATTTAATCCTGCTGCTGCTGGTGGTAATGGTGAGGATGACTATGTTTGGGTGAGTCTGCTGTTCTCTCTCCCTCTTGTCTTGTAATTACATTTTGTAATGGTACGGTATTACAAAAATTGTCAAACTGATGAACTTATAGACCCTTATTACCTTCCACGCATCATAGCTTTATCGGCTTGCTTAAAAACAGACATTTCTTTGAATACGTGTTCTGTACAATCATTTTCCTGAGAATACGATCATTTTAAGCCTCTGGTACGATAGTTTAACATTTCCCATCCAGCAACACTGTACTGCAGAGAAAAGCAGGATAAGAGGACAATCACACTCCAATGTAATAGCTCGGCGGAAGAAATGAAGGGAGAGAAGGAAAAAGCTTCATTAGGCATTTTTTATCAGTTGATCGCAAGTTTTATCGTGTTGACTATCTCTTCTTATCCACAGGGCTTCAGTCTGAAATCAGCTTGAAAACCCATTATGTCAAAAATCCCTCAAACTATTTATTTCAGATAGAATTAGTGTGAGATCTTCTCTCAGGCATGTTCCCTGTTGTAGTAATGTAGCATAACAGCTATATATCAAGTCATTTGTTGATGGGAATAGAGTTTAATAGGCTTAAAAGTCACACACGCAGGTTTATGTTTTACTGTCGAGCGTGAAAGTAATGGCAGGTCAAGCCCACAAATCCATACGTCTGTTCAAGAGAAGAATCCACTTGACAGATATGGGAGTACGACAATATGTGCAGTCTGCCAACGCACATATCACTGTAGGCAAAGGGTTGTCCTCACAAAAATGAACATGCACAATTGACAGAGGATGAGAAAGTGACAGATGTTGAAGAACGCAACATTACTTTGTTGTCAAAAGAATCATAGTCGTACACAGAGATATTCATGGTGGAATCTTTAGGATCAACTGTAATTGACACGGCTTGCACTAGAACTGTGTGTGGACTAACGCAACGTCAGTTATTGAAAATGGGAGACACAAAGAGTGTGAGAGCATTCAAGTTTGGTGAGAGTTGTTCATTCTACAGGGAAAGTGGAAAAACTCAGCCATGATAGGACAGACTAGATGTAAAATTGAAACAGACGTGCGCCTAGCAGATATCCCATTGCTTTTAAGCAAAACTTCACTGAAAAGATAGAGCAAAGCAAAGCCAAAGCCAGCGGTGGGTTTGTCCATGGTCTCAACCTACAATGGAACTGTAGCCGTGGATTTGCATGAGCTAGAGCCGGGAGCGTGGTATCTGCATGCAATTGACCACTTCACACGCCTCAGTGCAGGATCGCCACCACCAAGAAACCCAGCAAGATTGTGAAGCACTTAATCCATTGCTGGATAAGTGTCCATGGTCCTCCACGCAGACTGCATTTGCAGATGCCATTTCCAGTGCAGTCTTCTTGGCTACACTCAGAACTTCCTACAGGTGATTGCACATGCAACAATTTGCCGATTGTGTGTGTAACGGACAATCACTGTCTTCCTGATGCTGTCAAGTCCACCAAAACCGAAACTGAAAAGAGACTGCCTCGAAATCAGGACCGTCAAGGAGCTCGTCCACTCTGGGACCATCCCGCAGAGCATGTGGTCAGCTTCCAAGAAATCGCTCACTGACTGCTTGACAAAGAAGGGGACATTGCACTCGTTCTGCTGAGGGCTCTCAGCGAAGGTGTATGGCAACTTAAAGGCTAAACGAACTAAACAACAAAAGCCTTTCTCGCCTTTCTTAAAACCTGTATTTATCTGTGTACGGTTTTAAAAAACAAATCTTTTTGTTTTGTTTTTCTTTAAAAAGAAAGGGGAGTTTGTTAAGTGCTTAGTTAACTGTGTGAGTCAGTCGTTCTACAGGAGTGCAATGGATGATGTTTCAGCAAAGTTTTGAACATGTACAGCTGTTGTTGGAGTTATCAAACTAACACCAAATTCATCCCAGAAGATGAAAAAAACGAATTTGGTAGGTGTAGAAAACAGCATGAGGCGTGTTAGCAGCAGCATGAAAACATGGTTTCATTTGTCAGTTAACAGCAGCATAATTAAGTACCGAGGTGTTTTGTTTTCATCCAACACGAGCAGCTGACAGTTGTTTAACCTCAGACCAAACTGTGAATAATTGGGCTTCATAGGATTTCCATATAGGGGAGGCCTGCCACTGAAAGGTACCGTTCTGTCTTCACGTTTCTGTTTTTTAACTATCCTGCATATCAGAGTGTGAATATTTTATCAGGCTCTTCATTAGTTCACTTCAACAGGAACTTGAAATAAATCACCTCACTGTTAATCTACAGCCCCGGTTATCAGAGCGTCTTTGAAGTGCAGCTACATTCCCCGCACATGAAATGCTCATCAAGGAGCAGCACTAACATTGGCCTGTGAAACACCAGAGCGAGGTCTTACATGTTTGCTCCCATCTAAAATAAGTGACAGAGCTGTTCAGAGGATCACAGGAATAACATAGAGGTGCAGAAGGTTATTCTGTTCTTAACATGTGCAGCAGTGTCTGCTTCCGCTGGAGCTGCTGATCATTTCAGACTGTGAATTTCTCACGAGACCTTCGTGAACACAAGCCATCTCAAGTGTGAAACGAAAATGGGCTCCATGAAGTGAAATAATTCTCCAATATCAGCTTAACTGGAGATGTGGATGGGCGGACAGATGAAATGGATTTTCTGCCAGGAGACGAATGTACAGCATCTCGCTTCCCCATGCTCGCTGCAATGTGTGACTTCGGTCATGATTGAGTTACTGCTTGAGTCAATGAGTGAAGTTCATGTTCAGTTCTGTTTCACAGGAATGTGTTTAAATAATTAAATAAATGAACGGTCATTTTACACACCAGCAAACACTTCCTGATCTGAAACTGTGACATATTTCTGTCACAGGACTTATATTGAAGGAAGAAAGACAACCTGAAATTAACAATGAACATGCCAGAATTGATTATGTTAATGTGATTAAAATGTTGTCCTCTCTCCTCAGATCAATGGACATAAAATCTATTGGCAACGATCAGCTGAATTGCATCACAAGACACTCTCCTCTCTGCTCCGCTCATGCACGTCCCGGTATAAGCAGCACTCTGAATGGCATAGTAAATTGGTGTTGTCAGATGTTGTCAGGAATGCAAATTCAGCATTAATGGTGTGTGTCTTCCATCCTTGTGAAGTGTCTTTTTTTTCATCATAATGCACATGAAGTAAATAGCTCTTTGTGTAACGGAAATCGATTAAGATCTTAAAAGAGTCATCATGTTAATGAGGAAAAAGCATCACATAAAACATGTATCATACTGACGAGGGGAGGTCATCAAAAAGTCCCCTGATAAAATGAATGTCGGCCTCCAACATGTCTGTAATATCCACGTTTTAATTTAGAAACCAATTGCATGACAGTTCATATTGTTACACGCTTCTGTGTCTGTTATCAATCTCATGATTATTTATAACTTAACATCATAACACAACAGTAATTAGTGACGTTTTCACATCGAGAGGACATGACAAAAAAAACAACAACTAGATTTCAGAGCATTTTCACAGCCACACCTTCTTAAATAACATATTCAACACCAGTGCAGATCTGTCTGTTATAGTAAAGGACCTTATAACTCAGATCAGCCCTATAGGTCCAAGAATTCAGGTTTATGTTGCTGACTCAATTCTAAGCAGCCTGAGCCAAATTCTGTCACAGTTCCCCGGAGCCTTGTTATATGTTAAGGTTTTAAGTTCAAAGCTGCACATGGCAAATTTGCAACAGAACAACTCCATCGCCAGACAAGAGAGTCGACAGAAAACTTGAATTACATTTTGTGAAAAACATGTCATTTTTAATTGTCTACTTTCTCTAAAATATCTGCACACGGAGAAGCGAATATTGCAGAAATTGCAGGTCTGTCAATCGTCACCAACTCCAATATCTTCCAGCTGCATAAAGTGCACATTACGTCTTGCATTGGTACAGCGTTTGGGTGTTGGATGTAAATCGTGAGATGCAGAATTGTCAAATATGAACATAATTTCAAAGGATACCTGGCTGAATTCATTCGCTATCTATTTGTCAAACAGACACACCAGACTGGCTTCGCAGTTTGCTTGTCATTTATGCTCGTCTTCGAAAGGTGCGCCTGTCATCTCATTGCATACACATTTACATGACCTTTATTCAATCAGGTCAAGATTCTCTTTTGCGAAAGAAAGCCGAGTACAGAAGGTTACAGGGAGGGTCACGCAAAATAACAAGGTGAGACATCTTGACAGAGGTTGATTATGGAGACACAATTTCCATTTTCAGTTTTGTGAGAAAAATTGTCCACATCTGAAGAACAGTGCCAATGCAGTGCAGATATTAAATATAGATTTGTATGGAACAACAAACTGATTATTAGACAGAAAAATCAAGTAATTAGGCTACAATTAAATATATCTGATCACAGTAACTCAATTGTAGTTTGCGTTCATTCAATTTAAATTTGAACTTTGATTTGTTGAGTGTGCGTTTGTTATTAACGTCCACATGAAAACCATACGCACCTCCTCCACTCACACTGTCTCTGTCTCGCTGTTTCCTCTCCGGCTGTTCCTCACTCGAACATCCAACATTTTGATCCGCTTTGGCTTCAATCATGTTGATGTGCGTCTTCACACATATCGATTTTGTGCGATACGAACCCATCAAAGGATACTGAAGAGGACGTCAGGCCGTAATAAATCTGCAGCATCTCTCACCAGCGGATGGAAATGTGACAGGCCTGAGAGTGTGAGAGAGCAGGTTTGTGTCTGATGTCATCCAGTACACTTCTCATCTGCCAACACGGATGTGACCATGCAAACATCAGATTGATTCAATTTTGAAAATCACTCGTGAAAAAATCAATAAAAGAGACAGAAGATGCAATTTTGGGCTGTTGCTGTAGCCATTGGAGTGCTAAACTACGATTGTTTTGGCTTTGAGTCAGTTTCATTTCGTTAAGTGTGTAAAGTTAAATGTCTTGAATACAAATATGTTCTGCTTTTAGTCGGTCAAGTCTGAAATTATCATTGTTTCAATCATTTAAAGTGTAACTTCACCCCCATGTCTGAAAAAACAAGGTCATTATTAGAAATAGCTCTTTCACATTGAAGCCAGGAATGTGGAATTTGGCCCAGCCTGAAAATTGAATGAACAACTTTTTAAAGTCATCTGAAGCAGAAAAATCAATCCAGTGTGCTGAGGGTCTGCCTCAGCACACTGACAAGACCGTTTTGATGTAGGAGCACAAATATCAAGCTAAATTATATCCATCTACCTGGCAAAGTCAGTCACAGTCCAGTCAAAATGCCATATGACATAGATTATAGGATTAAAAAACAGCAAGAACAGCTTCAAAGCTATTTGGCGTGGATCACCTGTATCTGTAACTTCGCATATTCATCATTTGTTTCCCTTTTTACTTTTGCAATGTTACCACTTTTACTCACCAACAAGACATTTTTCATGGAATACTGCAGGTCAAGTTTTATCCCAAAAAGGATACTAACTAGCTAACACTCTTTTAAGGGAGAAGGAGGAAGGAGCCACAGATGTAAAGAGACACACTGGGAGAGATTGAGATGAACAAGTAGAGAAGTGGTCTGTGTGCATGTAAACCGGTGTAATGTAGCTGCATAATGTGGCCTTTGATCTCTAACAGGCTAGTGCCTTCTATTCCGGTAACTAGTGTGACAGCCTCAGAGGCCTGTTGCCTTGGTCCTGCTGGCCTGGTACTGTGTGTCTGTGCTTGTGTGTTTCTAGGTCCTTGGCTGGATGGAGCTGAGGTGCCAGCACCCTAATTGGGAACACCTGGCCAGTGTTGAACATATCTGCCAAGTAGAAGGTGAAGGGACCATTTTCAGTTGGGTAACAACTCCGACGTGTGATGTGACTACCGTGTTTCACAGAATTTACAGACTTAATCTGTATATGTCAATCTAACGTGGAAATGTTTGTTGATGTAGATCCACATTAGCATCTGTAAGAACAGCACGGAAATGTATTTACAATACTTCTGTCATTGTTCTTTTGTAAACGGATGCCTTCATTTGTTGATTGATAGATTCTGCCTCAAACACTACAAGAGGCCGTGCTCAGCCTCCACTTGACTTCCCAGCTTTATCGATGATTATTAGTGTAATACGTCTTAATAATAATGGTGTATGTAAGGTGTTGTCTTCACTGGGAAGCGCTTTAAGAAACGGAGAAACTGGATAACTGCAAATACCCAATACAATTTACTTAAGAGAAATTAAACAGCTGGGCCAAACAAACTACACACAATTACACATTTGTATCTTTGAATTTTTATCATTTATATTTCTTTTTCTTAGTTTTACTTGCATTCCCAATATCATTATTTTCACACACTACCAATGCTACAACTCAAAGAACAACTTGGTGGGTAGCCACGAGTGAACATTAGTGACTTGAAATTGATGCGAGCAGCAAGACAGAGCCAGTGGAGAGTAATGGAAAGTGAGTTTTTGGCTGGTTGAAGAAACATTTTGGAACATTTACAGAGGTTTTACTGTGCATGCTGGCAGTGCTGAATGTGTATCATATTATAAAATCAGAAAATTCATCCAAACAATCAGCCTCAAAAACATATTTACAAAGTGATGTCGTTAAGTGCCTTGCTTAAAGGCCCCTTGATGGAAGCTGTGATGGGGAGAGGAGTGTGTCTCATTCACCTCCTTTCTCTTTCGTTTTTAGGAGTTGCATTGGGTGAAATATGAAATATGGAAGTGCACCCATCATATTACGAGTGATTGATTTTATTTACTGTGCTTTATATGTATTTCATATAAATATACTGAACTACATGACTGACACGACTCTGGCTTGTATTCGTCTAATGCCACGACGTGCTCTATATTCTCTTGTTATGACAAACAGCTAATGCATTTTTCCTAAATAGTCATTCAAGAATTATAAACAATTTTAAACAAGTCTCTTCAAACTGTCCCTTTTTAAAGACACTCAGAGTTGTCATCTGATTCAACAAAACATTAATCACAATGTTTTTGTTCGTGGTCTCAGTGTTTGAATGACTGAGGGTCAGACATCGCTCCCCTCTGTCCGCACATCTGTCCATATGGGATGTTTTTATTCCTCATTTTCTTTACTTACTCGATGATGAATTTCCAACAGCAAAGACAAGGACTTCTGGGAAACCAAATGAAACATCAGATTGAGACAGAGAGAGAACACAATCGGCTTTGTCTGTTCTCTCAACAACACAACACACCTCAGAGTATAAATAATTGATACGAAACCTCACCTCGACAGGGTAAGGAGCAGGGGAAGTATTCCCACCAGCTCAACCTGCAGACACATCCATCTCCTCCGTGTTAACACTGACAACGTATTTCCTTACTCAGGATGCACTTTATTTAACTGTCTGATTTGATGGACTCCTGTTGGACCTTGTTCAGATCTTGTGCAGATGGAGGGGTGATAATGAGAAACGAGAGGAAATTTTCTGCTTGATCTATTTCCATGTCGACGGCAGCGTTTCATGCTGAGCTAGTACAGATTTTAGCCCCAGGTAAGGAACATGCATATGTAATGACTTTTGTATGACATGGTGAGAAGGCCTCCACGTCATACAGCGGTGTACATAACATAAAGCAGTGATTTTCAACCGGTGTGCCGCGAGAGATCGTCAGGTGTACCGTGGGAAATTTTCTAATATCACCTAATTAACCATTGTCGGGTGTCTGTGCTGTAATAAAGTGTCGCAGATAATGTAATACTCTTCTATGGCAGTGGGTGGCAGCAGAGGGATTTAAATACCTGTAAAGACAATAGAGTTAGTGCTGCGCGACACGTGACAGTGACAGTTTGGGATCAAAGCAAGACGAGCAAGTGACAGTGATGAAAAACAAAAACAAAAAAAGGTGACAGTGATGGAGAAGTTTTTGAGAAGGGAAAATGCAAATGCCGAACAGGGCCCTGGACAAAATTCTGACCCAGATGAAGGCCCAAGTATGAGTGGTCGACAAAAGAAAAAAAGACAAGACGGTGAGCTCGAGGCAATACAGCGAAAGCTATCTTTCATTTGGATTTACGTTCACCGGGGATGCAACGGCACCGAGTCCGCTGTGCTTGGTGTGTGGTGAGAAGCTATCCAATAGCGCCATGGTGCCAAGCAAGCTTAAACGCCATCTCCAAACGAAACACCCTTCCGTTCAAAACAAGTCGATGGACTATTTTGTACGCTTACGTACAAACAATGAGAAACAGGCAACTGTTTTGAGAAAAACCACAAAGGTAAACGAGAGAGCCCTCAAAGCTAGCTACCTTGTTGCTGAACTCGTAGCTAAAACAAAAAAGTCCCACACCGTGGCAGAAACATTAATACTGCCAGCTTGTAAAGGAGCAAGAGGAACTCATTGAACTGAAACAAGATCGTGGTTTAAAGCTAAACTTTGCTGATCTTCCTTTGGACAGTTTTTGGTTAGCTGTTGCCAAGGAGTTCCCCATTCTGGCCAACAAAGCTATTTTGACATTGCTCCCGTTTTCAACCACATATCTGTGTGAGCTGAGCTTCTCAAGCTTGACAGCGATAAAAACTAAAAACAGAGAGAGACTGAGAGCTGTTGAGGAAGAGCTTCGTGTGTGTCTTTCTGCCATTCCTGCCAGGATATCCATGTTGTGTTCATCGAAACAGGCCCAGGTTTCACACTAAGTGAGTACAAATACATTTAGAAACTATATTATTAACTATATGTATTATATGTACTGTGTTAGTGTCTTTTTGTGTCATTTTGGTTGGTGGTGTGCCCCAGGATTTTGTAAATGTAAAAAGTGTGCCGCGGCTCAAAAAAGGTTGAAAATCACTGACATAAAGCATACAAGCATGAATGTATCTGGTCAGAAACAACACAAAAAAATAGAACTGCATCTCTCTCGTCTTCCATGAGATTTTCTTTTGTGGCTGTTCGACGCCCGCACTGTTTCAAAAAAGGAAGTGACATTTAAATAAAAAATATATGCTGTATATCTTTTTTGAAAATGAAACAAGGCAACTTTCCTTGAGTTGTCTGCTGCTGCTTTCAATCGTAAATCTGTCCGTTTTTTTCAGTTGGCAGTTGAACAGATTTATTTTTTTTGATGAAATGCTGGTGAGAGCTAATGGGGGCATTTCTAGAGTCAATGTGTTTTTTTGAGAATTGGCGTTAAAGCATTTATTTCTGCATCTTTGTCGAGTACATTTGATTATATCTTCTGTTCTGCTGGTGCGTAATGGGTTTTTCCCTTTCCGGTCTTAACATCATTATTTTTAATGGCAGCAGTATTTCAGCAGACATCTACTGACTGAGTCGTACAGTATTACAGAAGAACATCCAAAAATTGCCAAAATGGCTTTTTTTCAGATTGCTGACCTCTGTTTCTGTTCACTTACAAGATCAACACTTGCTGCTGTTTCTGTTTTTCCCACAACAGCAGAAACATTGACAATTAAAAATCAACACAGGACGAATTATTTTCATTCACTTTTGAAATAAGAGTGGTTGAGAGAAGAATGAGAACTGAATAAGTAATTACCGTTTTCTGTTCACCTTATAGCCTGCTGTTAGGATTTCAGTAAGGCGTCTTTATTGATTCAGACATAAGCGTTCTGTGGACTACTTGGCTTTTCTGTTTGCTACAAGTTCTTGTAGCTTTGTTTTAGTAATTTAAGAATATATATATATATATATATATATATATATATATATATATATATATATATATATATATATATATATATACACATATATATTGAGTTAGCCTAGTGCTATTGAGTTAGCGTTTGTGCTAACGTTACTGGGTTAGCTCGCTGAGCAGCGGCCCCCACTCATTCTTTGGCTCAGTGGGTGCTCACGACCGAGTTAACTCCTGGACTTCACTGTCGGTCCATTTGTGTTGTCGTCCATGTTTTTCACTCTGCACTGCTGTTTGTATTTCGTGTCGTCTGTTGCTTACGCGGCAAACAGGCTAAATAGAAGCCAAAAATGTCACTCAAAATGGCATTTTAAGAAATGCGATCGTTCTCTTAGAACTATGAAAACAATTCCTCTGGTCTGAAAACCCAGCCTGTAGTCACCCTCTGGTAAAACTATTCTGTGAAAACTATGGCCCTTTCTTGTCTGTTTTCACTTTGGTCAAACTCAATCATTTTTTTTCTAAAATACACGTCAAGTGTGAGATTAAACTCTGTGTTTGTCTCAGTGTGAGAGCTGGCATTCAGGGCTGCAGGACCATTCATAACAAACCAAGGCATGGCAGACATGCTATAGAAATGAACATCAATGTTGACACTGTACACAAAGTGTAATACTCTAAAGGTCAGCTATACTGGAGCCATTTATGTTTGGTCTCATTCAATATACTCCTCCGGTGTACTTTAATTTGAACAGCTTATACATTAACTACTCTAAAATCAAAGGACTATTTGCCCATTCAACATATATTTTAGTTTTGTAGGATAGGTCATTTCGAGATGAGAATCAATTTGTAAAGGTTTACAGTCTCCCATGCTGTAATCCTGCATTGCTGACAGAGCTAAAAAGAAAGTGCAGTGATTAAATTGACAAACTGCAGGCTGTCTTGAGGGCTTCTGATTTGAATCGTCAATGTGTGGGGCATCCCCTAACAATTACAGTGAGGCTATAACAGACCGGAGCAAACCGTACCCATTTGTTGAGATATGCATTGTTTTGTTTTGTTATCTGTACGAAAAATTGAAGTGTAAAAACAACATGTTGTATTGGCAGTGACTGCTCCTGGCCAAGAAATAGTCTGGCACATAACTGCACGAAAAACTACAATATGTAGTTCATTTAAGTGTCAGGTATAGTCATCACCTGTTCATGGTAAAAAAAAAATCGAATTTTAAAAGGAAAATGTAAAACTGTAAATAGGAGCAAGTAGGACATTTTTCCAGAGACTGCTGTACTCACCACTCTTGCGTCTTTCGCCTCTCTCATCTCTTTGGTATGTTTTAGTAATATACTGTAGTTCTCAAAGACTGTCCAGACTGATAAACACGACTGTGCTGTTTGCAGTTGATGTCACTTCACAGGATTTCTGGGAAGCAAAGTCAATATTTCAAACTCCTGCTGCCACAGTCACTGACACACAGCACGCCGCCCTCCAAGCTCTTCACCTCTTATCTAAAGATTTGCTGACATTAATGTCATCTATGACTTCCGATGGAGTGCAGACGGCCTAATGCAAGTGGGTGGTTTCTTTTTTTTCCATCTGTGACGCATCTGCGAACAGATTGAAGTCACGCATTGGAAGTCAAAACGGCAACTTTATGTTTATATTGAAGATATTCTCATATCCATATTTGTTAATTTAACAAACGAAAGCTCATACAGCCACATCTTAACCTCTCGCGCCTCCACTTGGTTGTATCATCAGAGACTTTTACTTGTTTGAGGCTCAACTGATGAAGATATATTCTCCAAAATAGGCCCTGGCTGACTGAAGGGAACTGACAAACACTGAAAACCTTTAATGAAGTCTGCTTCTTACACTGCTCATCTGTTTTTAAAGAGGGATGGTTGAGAGGAAGTGAGAGACAGACACTCGACTGCAAACTGACTTTAATGGATTTCTCAGTTACATAAATGACATTGATCGCAAGTGGTGTGTCCCAAATGAAGCATATTATTGGGTAGTTATGTGACTGCAGGGGGAGCGCTGACGGTATAGTGCCTTAGTGAAACATTTTCTCTGCAGTTTAAAAAAATAAAACATGATTCCTGACCTGGGGGAAATTTAGCTTTTGTCGTTGACCCAAATGCTTTGACATAAGTTCAAGAACGCACAGTCATCAAACATGATTCATTAGAAACATTTAGGCAAAATATTCCTGTAACAGCCTACAGTTGTTACTATAAAAAAAAAGAAACCTTCAACATCATCATTGCTGGGAAATTGTCCTCCAAACATGGCAAATGTCCAGAGTCGTCTCAAAGGTGAGGAATAGGATTCCTCTTCAGGACAAGGCATACACCTAATGAATCATAACATCACTCAATATTCTGCAACCAGATACACAAGATTTCTATGCATCATGTTTGAATGAAGAGTTTGTTCTTAATCGAATTATTTAAATGGTTCTGAAAAGCCTCTTAAAATCGCTTAGCAGAAGTTCACAGTAAAGAGAAAATATTTCTGACCTTTGACAGTAGGTGGCAGCATTAGCTACGCCTGTATGAGACTGCTTAGCCTGACTGAGGTAAACGATACACGTCTACATTTGTTGACAAGGAAATATGCCAGCTAGAGTGACGAAATTATTGATACAGATTACAGCTGCACTCTGAGCAGTGACATTTGGAGACCGTTCTGTGCATCAAAAGGATTCTACCTGAAGTACACACATTTTATAGCAAGATTATACACGATAATAGAGTTTGGTGTTTTTCCTGCAGTAACTTATACAGCATAAGTCTTTATTGAATAGTAATATGTCCCATTAACACCGTCCAAAGATCATACATAGCAAATCCAGCATAAAATAACAGCTAAAATAGCCATCAAAACAATTATTAAAAACAATTGTGTCAATTATCCACAGAGAGCATGATTTGTATTTCGCAAAGAACAAGTTGTTCCCTGATAGTTGAATCTTGTGCACTGAATTTAGGTTCCAAGTGTTGATCTGCGATGATTTGAGACTTCAGCTCGCTCCAGTCTTCTTACGCACTTGGATTGATCCAACCTCGGCCTCGAGCTTGGCCTGTTGACATTTCACTTCATCTTTGGGTGCTATTAAAAGACAACAGGAAAAGAAAAAACAAAGTGAAATAAATCCTCCGTAACCATCCAGCAAGCAGCAGACGGACCTGAGAATACAGTTGATAAAATGCTAAGATTTTTCTGAAATGACACACAATCACATAGTTGAAAAAACAACAACAACTGAGGCAGGATGCCAAAATATCTGCACTAAAGGAAAGTCAAAGGCCAGTTAACAGAGCAGCCCACTACAGAGAAAACTGATCAATAAAACACCACAGACCCAGCATTTTACAGCTACGTACAAATGTCAGACCCATTGGAGAGTGTGAAATGATAAATGATGATGATTCAATAAAAATAGTGTTTTATGAAACCACCACCACCACTTTGTCAAGAGAGAAAGAAAGACAAACGGTGCAATAAACCCTCAGCCGCCTTTGGAGTAGGGAGAGAGGTAATAAAAATGCAGATGTCTGGACTGGATCAGGCCAGATCTGAGGGCCAGCAGTACACAAGTGAGAAAAACTGAACTTTAAAAATGGATTCGTGGAACACGGGAGAATCTCTGATGAGCCATGCAGCTATTAAATCAACTTAAAGTATTTTTAAGACATCATGAGTCTGTTTTTGGGACTCTATGAACATGTTTCCAAATGTTAAGAGGGTAACACAAAGAGTGACATTGGGAGATGCTCACTCTTTGAGCTCATCGACTGAGCCATAACAGTTATCACACAAAAATGCTGAGTCACAATGACTGCGTCAACTTCCCCCAAACGAAAACAGATACACCCGAATATGACATGCTAGCAAAATCAGAACAAACTGCAAACACAATAGCAATAGAAGAAAACGACAAAAAGAGCACTTCATTCAACTTACCCCAGACTGCAGGGATCTGGTCATGCAGCAAAGGGGGTTCATCAGCCCTCCACAAGTTCACAGCGTGCAACCACTACTTAACTCAATCCTGGTCTGAAACTCTTCCTGGCCTGGCTCTCCCTAAATATTCCCAAGACAATTGCTACTTCTTCTCCAGGCCGGATTAGTCTTTTGAAAGCTGTGCTGTAGATGTTGTAAGATTTTATTTTTATATATATATATATATAGAGATGTAAGATTAGATAGATAGATAGATGTAAGGTAAGATTAGATAGATGGAGGTGAGAGAGAGAGCGATAGATGGAGGTGAGAGAGAGAGAGGTGAGAGAGAGAGAGAGGTGAGAGAGAGAGAGAGAGAGAGAGAGATATGGCTTGTTGAATCATGTTTGCTGATCTCGGTTATATGTCAGTTTGTGTGTTGGCACTCCAGATACCTAAACGTATGTGCAAACTGCTAAAAAGGTACATTTTTCATGATATCTCCTCTTTAAAGCAGGTATTTTGAAACACCTGAATCATGTTTGCTCTGTAGTTATTCTGTATCGATCAAATCAGTGCTCTCATTTTGAATTTCTGAAAAACTAATAGTATGAGGTAGATTCCTATCACTTATTGAGAGAGCTGAAAATGATTCCAGACTCTCATAAACTTGGGGTCATAATTTAATCTTTTGAATATTAACAGAAACCACAGTGGTTTGTAAGAGATGTTACTTACAGCAGCAGCCAGCGCTTGTCTCAGGTCTTCGATGATGTCTTCCTCATCCTCCAGTCCCACAGAGAGTCTGATGAGTGTGTCACTGATCCCCAGGACAGCCCTCTCGTTTTCTGGCACTGATGCATGGGTCATAATCGCCCTACATTATGACAGAAGACAGCACCACTTACATGAGTCATGAACAAAGACATCCTGCTGTTTTAACAGAGATCAGTGCTTAGAGCAGAGACAATGGAAATAAAGTGTCTCAATTAAAATCAGAGTCTCATAGGGATGCTTTATTCTAGGTATCTGCTGCGCCCTTGTGGCGCTACTCTGACATTACATCTTAGATTACAGTCTGGAAGTTTCAGTTTGAGGTAAGAAACCTGCTCCACGGGAAAAACAGACTTCAGACTTAAGGCCCAGATCTAGTACCATCTGCTATCCTGTTACATCTTAGATTACAGTCTGGAAGTTTCAGTTTGAGGTAAGAAACCTGCTCCACGGGAAAAACAGACTTCAGACTCAAGGCCCAGATCTAGTACCATCTGCTATCCTGAAATCTTGTGCTAATGATCTTGCCCCTAGTTATCGCGATCCTTTTGAAGGGTCCCTTGCACAGCAGAGGCCTCGAACACCTATGCAAGAGTTTTGTTTGTCGTTTACAATTCAGCTTTTAATACTATTCTCCCATCCAGGCTGTGTGACAAACTTTCATATGGGAGTTTAACAGTTCTTGTGTAAATTAGCCCTCGACTTCTTATTGGAGAGGTCGCAGGTGGTCAAACGTAACAAAAGTTCAATTGCTGATGTGAAGGATTCTCCAAATCCTTTATCACTGGTGGATTGGTGAAATGTAAACTACATTGAATTAAAAGTTTCCAAAGCCAAGGAATTAGTAGAGCACTGTCACAGAAGCTGTGGGGATGACCTAAACTTGAGCAACAACAGAATTTATTGGACAGCTACAATTTCTTGGAAGTGATAATCTACTTCACTTTGAAATGGGAACAACACCACAGTTATTATTGTTATTATTATTATTATTATTATTGATGATGATGGTAGGAAAGCACAAACTACTTTTTTTTTTTTTATAAATGTGGCATATCCTGTGATGGTTTGGTGCAATTTTCAACATGTCAGCTGAGAACAGAAGACAGCTGATCAAAGTGCTGCGTGCTACAACCAGAATTATTGGCTGTGATCTTCCACCGCTACAGGAAATCAAGACTAGACTGCAAAAGAGGGGCCTTGAAGTTTGAAAAGACTGAGACGCATTAACACCAGGTTTCAGAACAGCACAGTCTGTACCCTGAAGCGCTCAACCTCCTACAACACTACCAACAGCACAGCAGGCCAAATTGCACAACAGTGCAGATGTTTTTAATGTACTTTAAGCACTTAATCTCGTCGGTCGTTTGAAGTTGCTGCTGATTTACACATGGTGATCTTATGTGTTGATTGTAGTAAAACAGTAAAGAGTCAAATTCTGCATGGATACTTACGGATGTTCTGCTAAACTTTCATAACCACCGAGACTCTCAGCTATCGCAAATATCTGAAATTAAAAAAAAGACAGAGGACATGAAGTGAAACGTAGTGTAGGATATAAATAAGGTGTAAACCTCAATAGAAGGAACAGAAAAATGAATTCACACAAAAGACAAGTAACCAATTACCGAACCAAGCCATGGTAATATTTGTTGCTGATATTTTGTGAGCCAGATCATTTTCAAACAGTGAGCATTTGGAGGTCTGTCAGCAAGTACAATCTAGTGACAATAAGAAATCCTGTAATTGAGGTTAGTCTCCAAGGGGAACAAAGTTAACGATTGTGGGATGTAAACAAAAACAGTCTTTGAATGTAGTTCAGTTTTGTGTCCATTCTCGAATTTGCAAAATGCATGATTTCTTGAGTAAACCATTGAAATTATCGGTTCACCGCAGTAGCTGCAGGAAATACCTGCCAGTAGGACTTTAGTGCTTTGCTGAAGCACCCTTGTAGTTAAGGTTCCTTTCCCCGTCCTCTCAGTCTGGGAATCTGACCCGGTCATTTTGCAAAAGCCCGTCAGGCCTCACAACGTTGCCCACTTCCAAAACACAAAACTGAGCTTTCCAGATCAAATAATAATAATAATAATAATAATAATAATAATAATGTACGGGATTAATTACTTTAAGGTTACTGAGGAAGGCGCTGGCGTGCTCGAGTTCCCCCTTAATGTTGAAGGTGATCATCCCCGGACATCCGGTGCATTGTCTCTTCACCACTTCATGCTGGGGGTGAGAGGGCAGGCCTATGTCCAAACATAAAAAATAAAAAAAAACAGTCAAGTGGTGATTACATGATGTTTCTGGACAAGTGGGCTTTAAAGACACTGTTAATTTGCATTGCTTATCGTTATTTTCAAATATACATGCATCGAAACGAGAGCTTCTTTGAAAGTGTGTAAAAGGGTACATCTACTGCAACATGCTAGGACTAGTTTATGAGACAGTTTTTTCTACTCCTCTTCATTGTTATTTAAACAATGTAGATGTAGTAACATTATAGGTCGGCGTATTGATGAATCCATTATGCCTACATAAAAGTTAGAAAGACGACATTTTTCTACTCTTTTTCTGCTGCTCATGAGAAAAGTAAGCTTTTGATAATGAGCCCTGGTTTGTTGGACTTGGTATGTCGTGAGAGCACTTTCTGCATTCCGACACACACACCATGAAATTAAGACGAACCATTGTGTGTGTACGATTTGGCAGAGTGATAAATAAGGTGTGCGCCAACAATATGCTGGTATCAAACTGGTTTGCTGAGGGATTACCTGGGAAAATGACACGCTCCACTCTGGGATCGGCCTCCAGGAACTTTGCGGCGGCCATGCCGTTCTTGAAATGACGTTCCATCCGCAGGTGTAGCGTCTTCAGTCCTCTGTTGCACAGGAAGCAGTCAAAGGGAGACGGTACACAGCCCAGAGCTGACCCAAAGCAAGATCACATTTGGGGGGGGAAAACATTTTTTTTAAATAAAAACACAAAAAGGTTGTAAAGCCTCCCAAAACCCAGATCAGGCAAACGACAAAAGCGTTAACAAATCCTTCCCTCTGAAAGGTTTTTGATCGGTGCTGAACTTTGGAACATTGGGTGTCGTGTTTTATGATTTGGCAGAGTGATAATCAGCATGCCCCAACAGTATGCCATTGTACACCAAACTTGTTTGCCACACGCTATTACCTAACACGGGGATTTTTCATCACCGTTTAATCATCAGTGTGAAATAAAGTTTCACTGCCGCTCACTTTTTCTTTGAACAGCAGTAGTGTGTTCACGTGAACAGAGCAGGTTAAAAGCATTTGACGTGAAAGTCATGGCAATCGGAGGAAATTCAGAAGCCCCCGGCGTCATTTAAGTCAATGTTTGGCTTTCCTGCAACTAATAACTGCGGGATAAGGGTGGTGGACAAAACAGTTACAGTATGCAGGCGTTGTTTAACGAGAAAGACATACGACAACACATCGAGCATGGCCACACATGTGAGGAGACAGGGGCCAAGGCACAACAACAACAACAAATCACTGCGGCATTTTTCGGTTGGATTTACTTTTCACCGGGGATATTTGCTGTATTATGCTACAATGTGTCATTTTGTAACTTGTTTGGTTGTTGGTGTGCCGCGGGATCTTTTTAATGTAAAGAAATGTACCGCGGCTCAGAAAAGGTTGAAAAACACTGACCTAACAGACACATTCTGTCAATGCAGACTGCAAGTCTAACGTGTTGTTATTTCCACTCACCATTTTGCAGATACTTCAGTCGCTCATACAGATCGTCACGGTTCATTGAGGCCAGACCCATTACCACGTCACTGTGACCTGACAAATTAAAAGACAGGAATGTAACAAAGATTGATTATTAATGCAGTCCAAACGTCAAGTAACTTGGAGCAGAAAATCATTAGTTTGTGTGTTAAGAGTAAAGTCATATTTCAAGATATAATATAACAAAAATAGTGTTGGTTATGATTGGATTAATTACATTGAGATTTTAGTACACAACCTACCGTTCATGTATTTGGTAGCTGAATACATGCAGATATCAGCTCCCAAAGCCAAGGGGCGCTAAGAGTGCACAAGACAAACACACAAGTTAATCAATTACTTGTTCACTGGAATTTGACTGTTTTGAAACTCATAAGAGTATAAAGTGCAAATCTGTCACTCTCACCTGGAAGTAGGCAGACATGAAGGTATTGTCCACAACCACCACTATGTCTTTGTTGTATTCATGGGCCAGCTCAGAACAGGCCTTGATGTCTACAACCTTCATGGTGGGGTTGGTGGGTGTCTCAATCCACACCAGCTACACAAAGAAACAGTGGCAAACATGTGGCAACGCTAAGAAACAGCTCATCGACTGAGCCATAACAGTTGTCACACAAAAATGCTGAGTCACAATGACTGCGTCAACTTCCCCCAAACGAAAACAGATACACCCGATTGTGACATGCTAGCAAAATCAGAACAAACTGCAAACACAATAGCAATAGAAGAAAACGACAAAAACAGCACGTCATTCAAGTCATTGACTTACTTTAGTGTTGGCCTTGAGAGCGGCCTTCAGCAGCTCTGGTTTTGTACAGTCAGCGAAAGACACCTTCAGTCCAACTTCAGATGCAATTCTTTGGAAGTAGCGGTTTGTGCCTTTTGCGATTGAGAAACAAACTAAATTAACATCCCCCCCCAAAAACGTGGTTCAAAACCAACTCTCACTATATACTTCCACAGCAGCATTTCGTACAAGTGGAGGAAATTGTGGGTTTCTGATGGCATGTGTAATTAGTGTTGAATCATATTTTTCGACACAGTTGTCAGTTATAAACGGGTGTCTCACCTCCGTACACGTCGTCCATGCAGACGATTCCGTCACCCGTTTTGAGCATGTGAGTGATGGTAACTGTGGCTGCCAGCCCTGACGCAACAGCAATGCCTGCAGGGGAAAAGCTCAGGTCAACAAGTCCCCAAATCCGTTTTCATGTCAGAGGGAACATACGTTGCAGTTGGCATACATGCCCTCCATTTTCATTCATGTTTAAATTATGATCTATTTTGTTAAATCTTTCCTCTTCATGTGAAATATGCCTGTCACGATTATGTGAGCGTCAGTTATACTTACAATACTTTGCCCCATCCAAAGCAGCCACAGCCTTCTCAAGACAGTTTCTTGTAGGGTTTCCACTCCGGCTGTATTCATACCCCTATATCAAAAACATGATTAGAAGACATTTCAGCCACCTTAATCAACATCTGTAATAATATACCGTGTTTAAACAGAAAGAGGAAGCAGTCTTTTGGCAGACAAGGAAGTGTGTATGAATACATTTTAGGTGTTTGCCCTGGTTGCAAAAACAAGGCTTTACAGGGTTTAACAACAGACCATCCAAAGCTGTAAAGCATGCAGGCTACGCCCTCGTTTGTTTGTGTGCGTGTGCACAAGACTGGTAATTAATTACGGCTTGAGCACGATAGTCTCTGGAGAAATTATTTTTCACATTTGTTAGGGGCTTGGGATCCTCGAAAACTCACAAAAGGTGGCACGGATTGCTATCACTCTAAACAGTCCAATGCATATCCATCCATATTTACAATATATACAGTGGCAGTCACTGACTGACGACTTTCCAGCTGCCACGGAAAGTCGTGGCAGCTGAGCTTGCAACAGGAAGTGCCTCTACTAGCTGCCACGATTTGAGCCAGCTCCTACTGAGCAGAAGAGCATTCACAGCTGTGGTGATACATTTGTCATTTATCAGGTAGAACAGGTGTATGACCAGGGTTGGACATTAGCACCAGCCAAATCCCATTTAAAAAAAAAGTGTGGCTGCTAAACATTTTATTTATTATTTTTAAACTTTTTATAGACAAGAAATTAATAATAAGGCACCCATTCTCGCTGTATTTATATAAAATGGTCATACTAGCTTTTGAATTAGTTTACTATTCCAAAGATAATTTGTTTAGGCTACCTCCTTATGTGTTTTAAACATATACTCTGATCAAATGTATCATTGAGACTTTAGCTTTACTGACAACGTATTTCTACAACTCAAAACATTTAAAATGTCAGTAAAGCTAAAGTGTAATATATATATATATATATATATATATATATATATATATATATATATATATATATATATATATATATATATATATATATATATATATATATATATATATATATATATATGTATATGTGTATATGTGTGTATGTATGTTCAGGTGATGCAACACCACCTTGGCTTTAAGTAACCAAGACATAACGGGCTACTTACAGCATGGTCTCCTGGTCCGATCTGCTTGAACGTGGTAGACAGAGAGATCGGCGGCACTACAGCCATTGACTTCCATTGCTCCGGTTCCTGACCGATGTGAATTGCTTCTGTGGCGAACGATTTATACGCCGGACTGAAGCCTGCGTACAAATCGCTCCGCACGTCTTGTTTGTGATTTTGATCCATGCCAATGCGCTGTCGCAGCTGTGTACCCGGCGAGAGATGAGCGTGCAATACATGGTGTGGAAACGAGAGAAAGCTATTTAACTGGCCCTGCGCTGCACCCGTCGCTGTGAGCCAATCAGCTGTGACAATCGGATGAAGGCACTGATTGGTGGTCAAGAAGGGGCGTCGGGTCCACGTGCCGCTTCACGTTGTGTGATTCTGTGTGCGCGTGCTCGGGCTGTGTTCAGGTGATGCAATATGTCCCGGCTTTTGAGTCAGGCATGGTTACACTTTTGTTTACCTTTCAGCTGTCGTTTTATAACAATTATACTTCATGAACCGCGTTTAAAAATCCGACAATTAGAAATTCCGTAAAAACTGTCTCATTATATTTAATGAAGATGTAATTTTATAAAGTAAAGCTGAAAATAATGAACAAAAACTACACTTCTCTGTAATCACTAAATACAACAATACGGATATTTCGCAACCACCACCATAACATTTGTTGTTGTAAAATTACACGGTGAACTTTGCGCATTTTTGTTCCTTGTGTTGAACACAACAGAGACGTTTGGCTGTACTTCTATTCTTGAGCCATAGAGGGAGGAAGTGCTCTGTTGACTCATTGGTATCTCTATAGAGGTCTGTTCTGCTTCTCCCTGACTAAACCTGGCAACGTTGATGCTTCAGGTAGATACCGGAACCAAGTCACAAGTCATTAATCAAGCCTCAGTGAGGCAGGTAAGAAAATAAATATAAAGTCATAGATAGTAAAGAAAATCAACCAAAATAAAGTCTGTATTGAGACTGAAATAAACAAGGACCTACTTTAACTTTAGTATATATTGAATAAACATTATACAATGATAGTTCCACAATAATACACTACAGACATGAGACATGATATTGTGTACTAGGTAAGGTGCTGGATTGAGCATTCAAATATCATACTGTGTAGCTGTAGTTACAGACACCCATGCAGATGCCATCTGGTAAGTCAGACAGCACTCAACAAATGAACAACAGGTGAGCTCTCTTATTGCAAAACAAGTTTATGTCAAGCATTGCTGCAGACTTATTAGATGAACATTATTTTTTTGGGAGAACAAAATTATCAACTGTAAGTGTTTACTGATGAAATAATCTTTATTTGTCCTTTCTGACTTTAGCCTGAAGTCAGCCACAGGAATGGAAATAATTGTCCATCTGTTTGCCTGGGGCTGCTGCCAGTGTTATTTTAAAAACAGTTTATAATTGAAATGTAAACTGAGCTCTAAGTCTTCTTTTCCTCAGGCATTGGTAATTGTGTGTTATGCGCTTAAAGGTGAATATCTGCCTGAATTCACATAGGCTTCCGCTAATAGAGTTAAAATACACAAAACTTTAAGATTGTTATAGTTGAAGTAGTAGAACTTCAGTCATTAAGTACATTTTTCAAGTACTGTACTTCACTTGATTATTTTCTATTTATGCTACTTTACAAATCTACTTAAGATACCAGAGGGCAATTTTTTTTGCTCAACATTTATCTTACAACTGGAAGTCACATTTTTATACTTCAAGTACATTTTGGTGATAATAGTTGTAGTTAACTTGTACTTTTATTTCAGTGTGAATTTAGTAATACATCCAACAATTTTAATGGAGTATATTTAGTGTGACATTGGAACTGTGATATCAGTGAATGATTAGAATACAAGCTCTAACTCCAGGATATAAAATAGTTAAACTTTGGGGGACAGAGGATGTCGTATGTGTACAGACAGTAAAGCCCTCTGAGGCAAATTTGTGATTTGTGACTTTGGGCTCTACAAAATAAATTGAATTGAGTTGAATTAAAGTAAGATGCACTCCTACCGACAGCACTGAAATGCCACGAACACATTGACGTATAAGTTGTATTGACAATTCAATAATGTGATGTATAATATACATTAACAAAGGTACGTAGAGTACTTCATGTTGTGTTGATAATGTTTATGTACTTTTACTGTAGTAATACTTCTTCCACCATTGCCAACCCATAAACTGTGTATAAACAGGCGTGGGGGAAGAAATATCCAATATTTTTTAATGTAAAGATACTTTATTTCATGTAAATGTCCGGCATTCAAAATGTGTGTACTCAATGTCGTAATGAGAAAGGTACTCTTTTTCACTTTCTATGGGACTGTCCAAAGATTCAAAGCTTCTTGACGGTTGTTATACAATTTTTGTCAGAGATGTTTTATACTAAAGTGTAAAATTCTGTGTGCTTGGAATACATATTTAAAGATTGAAACAGACTAAACTTCTGGACTCTAGTCTTCCTCAAGCCAGGAGAGCTAGTATTTCACTATGTTGTAAGAGTTAATG
This sequence comes from Melanostigma gelatinosum, assembly GCF_949748355.1. Classification (NCBI taxonomy): domain Eukaryota; kingdom Metazoa; phylum Chordata; class Actinopteri; order Perciformes; family Zoarcidae; genus Melanostigma; species Melanostigma gelatinosum. The sequence goes on from NC_136637.1 coordinate 22,802,704, forward strand.
CTCCATCATTGACAATATAAAGGAGCTTTTTGGATTGTATGGGTCTGGACAGACTAACTTACATTGCTACGGGCAAGAGGAACGACTTTGTTTAGCTCTGGGAACCACATAAAGATTGTGAAAGTTAGAAATGTGGGGTTTATCTGAAGTAAAGAAACATACAGTACCACAGTTTGAGTACAGAAATACTGACTTTACATGCACACAACTTGCACTAATATTAGAATCCACAAATATTTCCCTACATTCTTTACAATTTCCTTCAGGAAATAGGGAAATATTTTTGTTTTTATTTGTATTCCAATATCGGTGTAAGTTTCTTTATATAGTAAAGAATATAGGGAAATATTTTGTTTTTATTTCTATTCTAATATCGGTGTAAGTTGGGAGGAAATATTATTTAAAATCATGACCAGAAAACCAACTGTACTTGCTATAGCTGTAAAATATCGAAGTATCCGACCTCAAATGTATTACAGTACGTTGTTACTTGACAGAAACAAATGTATTAAAGGAATATCTATTGGCTAGTGGCCGTTAGTAACCTTCACTGAACTCTCGCGATACTACGAGGCGGAAGACATTAGCCGAATCCTCCGTACTAGTTAATAGGAGCCGCTTATGTTGTGCAGCAAAGAACTAGGAGGCCAGTGAAGTGTTTGTTTTCATAGTAACCCAGTTATCGGAAGTGCTACTCGTTCGACTCTGAACACGCGGTCGGGTTTGCCTGTCCGGTTGAGGATTAAGTGTGTTTTCATGTTGTGCAGTTTACGGTGCGTTTACGCGAGGACTTCCACCTGGCGAATCGCATCAGTTCGCCCGGGAGGGTCATCGTCAGCGACGACACCCTCTGCTGCCATAACTGTTTAGAAAATGACCGGAGAGAAGATCCGCTCCCTGCGCAAGGACCACAGGCCGAGCAAGGACGAGGATTTACTGGAGCCGGACGAGGAGGCTGCAACCGGGACGTTCACCGCCTCCAAGACGAACAGCAAGAGCAGAGCGAGTAAAATCTTCAGCAATCACAAGTTAGTCAAGTCTTCATCCGCTCAGCAGCAGCAGCAGCAGCAGCAGCAACAGTCACAGATTAACGCGAACGCCAACACTTTGTCAACGTCGGACGTTATCGACGACAACAACAAAAACCCCATTATCCGAACCGGGCAGGACTTCCCGGTGCACGAGTGCGTGTTCAAAGGAGATGTCCGACGCCTGTCCTCACTCATACGGACGCAGAACATCGCCCAGAAAGATGTCCACGGTGAGTCTACCATATATCTTAACCCCGAAGGCAGGACCCCAGCACTCATCACGATCCACCAATGTTTAAGGTCCAGCAAAGGCTCTGTTTTAGTGAGCTAATAGGCCACCAGTCCCTAGCAGAGAGTAGGCGAGGCTTCTCCCTACCAAGGCCAAAATGAGGAATATGTTTGACCACCCTAGTTTCTTCAGATCCAGTGCCCTCAAGTCAAGTATGTAAGAAGGAGGGTTTTGCTTCAATACCTCCTCTCACCTAGAGCACTGCAATTCCTAATTAACCAGAGCTAGTCACAAAACCCCTCTAAGATAAGCCATCTTTGATAAACGCTCATTAGAAGTTGCTCCACAGCCATTGTGTGTGTATTTAGGGGTCATTCGCAAGACCTTTCCCAGACTGATGGCTCCTCTTCTGCAGGGCAAAGTCTGCTCGGATAACGCCACAATTTCCACAGAAACCCCTTCCTGCACTAACATAAAAGGACATGATTGTGTTGTTCCGGTTCACGTGCTGAGACAAAAGATGGCCTATTAGTTGTGCTCAGTGGCAATGCTGGAATGTGGTCTGTCTTCAGATCACAGCGCTGATCAAACGGGACATTTGCCTCTGGTGTTGTTTTGGAACTTGAGCCTGTATTGTTCAATGGTTTTGCCGTCTTCTTAAGGATTGGTATGGTTCAGTGGGTTTGTGTGTTTACGCACACATTAGTTGATCCTCCACTGGAAAAACAGGATGACGCCCGACTGTCACATAATGTCATTAAAATCAGTCGGTATGTTTACACGAATGAAGAAATAGAGCTTTATTAACCATTGCATTATCCCAACATACACACACAGTTAACGGCTGCAACTAACAGTTATTTTATTTTAGATTTTTCATAGTTTTTGCAGATGAAATACTGGCAATGAAATCAGTTGACACCAATATCTGGAATAACTAGAGCAACCGGTATACTGATTTTGGAAAGCCACATTGCTAATAGAGATACAATTCCATTCACCGCCATTGAAATCCTGGCGTCTCTGTTTATCACAACATGGAGTGGGACTGCCAGCTGATTCCCAGCATTGATTTTCACATACATCAGGGATTCTACGAGGCCGACCTACTCTGGATGCTTGCCCGCCACGCTCTCTCCATGGAAAAGAAGCCTGAAGGAGCTGACCGGACAGTTTGGCTTCTCCTTGAGTGGTTCTCCTATGCCTATGAGGCACATTTCACATCCTAGGGAAAGAAGACCTGTGCTTCTCCACACCTGACTTGTGTTAAGGATTTGGGCGGGCCTGGAAAAAAATGCCTCAATGAAGCCCAGGAGCCATCCTTAGCATAAACCCTCCCCTAACACTATATAAAAACTAGAGCACATGGCATCAGGGGTTCTGACCGGCTTAAGTCTCAGCCCATAGAGCGTGTGCTTTAACACTCTGCAGCAGTGAGATGGCCAACATGTCGTACACTGTAACTGTACATGTAATCAACCCTCCTCCACGATTGAGCATAGTTTTAGAGCCTTTAGCCTATATTTTTATACACTTGCTGATTTTTTTAATTTATTTTTTTATTCATTGTACGGTACTTTGGCAGGGTGGTTAACAGCACATTTTTGCTGTGGTGTGACAAACTCAAACTCCTGTATTGTAGCATTACCCGGAATTAATATCCATCTTATTTCGGGGATGCGGTAGGTTAATACATTATATGATATTGCTTGTCATGGTAGGAGAACACTCAATAGTCATATACTTACCATATCATTTGGACTCTCACCAGGCATATAGGCGCAGTGCTTATCACAGACTGTTGTTTCTTATTGTGATTATCAAAAGCAGCCAACAGATCAGTTTTTTTTGTCTCCTCAGGAAACACACCATTGCATCTCGCCGTCATGATGGGGCACAAAGGTGAGTCATGTTTAAAGATGCACCTCTGTGTGGTTTATATTTGTCTCGCTGCTGCTTTCTAATTGAATCTCTCTGCTGGTCTGAATGTGGTTGATTAGTTGAGATGAGAGATGTCATTTTCAACTTCAATAATATTTTCTTAGTGAGCTGCTATTAGTTTTCTGCTGGGGGCTCTTGTCCTGACAATCTTACAGAGCTATTAGTTTGAATCAGTTGTAATAAAGGTCTCGCAAATGATGTTTCACACAAATGGTACAGCTATGTGTGTTGTCCCAGTAGGAAATCAAAAAGTGTAACTAGTTGAGTATTTATGTAACGCACTGTAGGCTAGCAATCAGTTGGGAGTACAAGATGAATATTTCATCATGATTCGAGGCTTTGTAGAAGTCTTTACATGATTTTGTTCTTAGCTGAAATGCACAGGTTGGACTGCATGAAATATTAATGCAATGCAAGGAGACTTCAGAACATGCTGTTGAGAAATGAATCTCCTGCAGCAGGTTCCCAGTGAACAATTCGAGCAAAGGGTTACTTGTTCTGCACATTCCCATTTGTTTAATGTCTGTCATTGGAGCAATTGATTTCACATGCAAGTTCAATTCCTGTCGACGAAGTGAAGGCCCTGACACTGCCTGTCGGTAATCCACACAGTGGACGGCCGAAGTGTAGTGGCGGATGGGACACTATGGAATCTATTGTGCTAATGAGGTTGCTTATCTGCCTGAGCTGCTAGCTCGTCCTCCAGGGATGCTCAGACCAGACGGGCTGAAGGCTCCAGCATGAGGTCATAGTCTGGGTGTGGCTCGCCGGTTGGGATGGAGAGGAAAAGGCTCTCTTTGTGTCGCGCATGTGTTTATTATTTACCAGACTAGTAATGGCAGTGATGTCAGCTTGGGCTATAAGAAACGCATCTTTAACAGCTTTGTTTTGTCTGACCAACACTCTACAACACGATACATCCAGCTTAAAGTGATGTGAAGCAGTACATTTTCATACTGGAGAAGCTGTGACCACAGAATTATGGTTTGAAATTGAATCATCAAAATAGTTCCTGTTACATTTTCTGTCAATCATGTAATCTTTTTTTCAGTGATTTGTCTAATCGTTAACTGAAGTAGAAGACGACATGTCAAGTAGACAAAAATAAGTAATATTAATCCAACACCAGAATCGATGATGATGAGTGAATGAACAACAATAGATTTTTCTATTCAATGAATACTCTTCAGGTCACTTTCTAACTCATTATTTATGTCCTAAACTGAAATTAAAGCTTGCAGTACACTTATTACTGTACTTCCCACCCAGTTTTGTTTTGACACCGTGGTTAGAGGTATTGGATACACACGTTTTTTTTTCCTGAAGCCTGTTTCCTGTCATGTCCCGTCAAAGGGTTGTGATATCTGTACCCTTGGCCACACTAGATATTTTAAACTGGTTTCAGATATAACAACATAGAGAGTGTTTGGAGCCAAAGAGCCACTCTGGCGGAGATCAGGAGAGGAGATTAGAGTTTCATTATGTACATTAAGCATAACATTGGTTTGGGATAATCTGCAAAACAAACCAAGGAACATTAAACAGCACCAGTTTTGCCTCAGAGACTACAACAATGTGATTCTTCAACTGCTGTTTGATTCGGTCACCGAGTGTGTGACCGATGGCGAGGAAGTGAGCGACAACGCCGTTTTATAGATGTACTCAGCCTGGATCAGGATGGGTGGTGATGGTGGGGGTTTAAACAGCCCACAGAGCCTTTTGTCAAGTGCCCCATCTGTAGCCACTGCACGTAGTGAAGCAATAGATTAGCACTTTATTTCTCCAACCTGCTCCGCCGCCCTCATTCCTCTGTTAGAGTTGTACCGTATGTGTCTTGAGCAGGACCTCCACACAGCTGCTGTACATGCAATTAACCCAGAAACCCACAGGGAGACTTCCTTTCAATACTTTCACGACTGCGTAACAGATCGAGGCAGACAGCAGATCACTGTTTCAGAGTTAAAGGCTAATTGTCAATGTATCCACTATGCAGGCATATCCTTTCGGTTTGATTCAAATAGGTCACCTGCATCTGTTTGATTGATGAGTAAATTACAGACACATGGCCTGGCTCTTGTCTTCATGGTTATATAATGTACGCTAAACCTAATCATGATTATTACACGAGCATTTGTTTTAGCAGTGGTGATATATAGGTCAAAGGCCAGAGGGAATATATAGGGCTTACATCAGAAAGCAAATGCTCATGCACATGGCCGCCTGTATTTCCTTCAACATCAACCTCTATAATCAGCTGCTCCATTCCCCAGGCTCAGACAAATGCATGAAAATATAGGTTTGTTTTTATGTTTGCTGATGTAAAGCACTTTGCGAGGCACTTTACAGTTACATCCACCCTTTCTGGTGCCAACGCAGCATCTTTATTTAATTACAGCGTGCAGTATGGCCGATGTTATTCCGTCTTTCTGAAGTGCTGAGCCTTGGACAATAGTCAGAGCTTTAATATGCAGATTGCGTGGAACAGGGTTGGGCAACAATTTTATAAAAAAACCCAATTCAGACAAGTCATGAGCCAAGCCTTTGATCCTCAGCTGCTCCCCTGGTGTGAACTCGATGACTTCCCATTGGTGTGACTTTGTTCATTTTGATTTCTTTGCCATGCTTCCACATGGAAGCAAGTTGTACATGGAGCAATTGTGTTGCTTCTGTAAAGAATATGGACGACCGATAAGTGCTTTAGGTGCTGTCACGACACACGTTTTTTATTTTTCTGCAACTACACTCCTGGGATAGCCACATTCCTCTTTGTTGTAATGTCTTTAATTAGGAAGAGTTTCAAAATGTGTTCCTCTCTTTCATAAAGAATGCATGAGACCCTGGCCTCTTTGTCATTAATAAAACATTGAGTATGTAGATCAGAGGGGTGATGTGCTATTTAAGACCATGTGACAATGTTGCTCCTGTGTGCGTTACGTTCTCTTTTTAAAAAGGCAGAAGTTATTCTTTCTAGTTCTAGACACCAGGTTGGCTCTGCGAGTACACCACTTGAGGCAGGTTTTTTTAATGGCTTCCATACTAATGTTAAGCAGAGAAACAAGTCTGAACATGAGGGAAGTAACCAGTTTGAATTTGTATCCAAGACTAATAAGGTTGGCTCAAAGGTTCGCAGTGAAAGAAGGCTTGTGTTGAGAGCTTCTATGTGGTTTTTGTAAGCGTAAACGATCGCCGGTCAAACGGCTACAATAAACCCGCCCCATCAACTGAGAGCCCTACATATCCACTCGGCAGCGGACAGTTAGCAGTTTGCCTCTGCTTTGCATTTGAGTGGTTTGCCTGTGTCCACATGCCGGTGACTGTGACGGCTCCTGGCCAGCACTGAGACAGAGTCGAACAGACGCCAACAATATAATGAATGATGTCACGATAAAACTGACTGCTGAGCCGGAACAACAGGCTTCAGTTTTGGCTCGCTGTAGTTTTGGTGACCGGCTGCCCAGAGACTGAAGGGATTTTGCGCCGCACTTACTGCTGATCTTGCCATTGAAAGAGGGATCAGGGCCTTTGGCTGATTTCCCACTGTTGGAATTTCAAGCACACCTCTGAGGATTACTCTCCGCAGTACCAGGGGGTGTTTGACATTTAATTCCTGAGAATCTTTCCACATGTTTTAGCAGTATGGATTCAAAAGTCGGATGCTGAGTGGATGCTGAGTCTTGTGTAACTGTTGGTCCCATATGGCTCTTTGGTTAATCGGTCAGCTGACATCTCAATCCTATAACACAATTTTGCTCATCTATAAAACCAGGATTATTCATTTTTTTATCATTGATGTGATTCTACAGGAATCAGTTTCTATGACACATTTTCTAGCAGTCGGACAACATTTGTATCTAAAATATACTGCAAAGGGATCAGATGCACACTACAAGCCAGTAGAAGCGTCTTCGTCGTCCTTTTTGGTTCGTTCGTCTTGTGAATATGAGCTGGACACAAAATTAGAGCTGGGCGCAGTGTTGGCATGGAGTTAAAATTAGTTTATTGGGCCTTGTTTATGAATTAAATGTGTCACCATAGCAACATTGAAGGTGATGAGAAAAGGCAGCTCGTGGGAAGATGGGTCAGTCTCAACTTGAATTAGTTTGAGGATATAGTCGATTCTTCTGTTTTTAAATATTCATGTCCTGTGCACATTTGAAGACAAACGGACATCATTTTCCTTTCTTTTTTTTTCTCTGTCTTGACATTTTGTATTCATGCGCTGTGGATGTGTAGCATCAGCAGGACACCAGGAAGTCATTAAAGCTTGTTCACCCATTGGTGTTTGGCCTTTAATAAAGGTCCTTATTGCTTAATACCACACCACCTTTTCTGTGCCGTGTGTGTATTTCTGTCTCTCTAGTTTAAAAATAACAAAAAATCAATTTCCAATTTCCTGTTACCCGTGAGTTGTCTGTGAGACACCATTTGATGCTTGATGCAACGATCACTTCGGAGGAATTTTTTCATACTTGTTTCGCCTCTCTCTTTATTACCTAAATTAAACGTGTCTCCAGTGCTTCCTGTTAATCCGAAAGCTGCAGACAGGGTTTTAATAGGTGGTCGGAGAAAAAAGCAACTTTCGATGTTGCTTCACTGCTTACCTGCTTGTTGCAGAACCACCTTTTACAGATTTGCAGATTATATTTTCAATACACACACGTTGACTGCTGTTATATTCCAGGGATTTCATTTTAAAAAGGAAACAGACTTTTGTTATCGGAGCACCTACCGACCCATGTTTGTGAGGCACATGTTAAGATAGTATTTTTTACCTCATAACAAAGGGGAGGCCGAGCCAGCCATGTGGCCGGCTTCCTTGTGCCGTCGACACGCTGCACCAATAATGCTACCAAAACTGGTTTACAATTATAAGGAATTTAATTCCACTGATGTAAGCACGATTACAGTTATACATTGGAGTGTACACTCCTATGACATATTAAAACAATAAAACCCCATTTGCAAAAAACCTCGCTCGGCTCCTCCGGTGGAAACACGTCTGTCGTCCGGGAGCCATGGCACTGAGAGAGAGCGAGGAAAAAAAGACTTTGAATTACCCCTCCCACCCCTGTTTGACACACCTCCCCTTCCGTCTATCTCAATTGCTATTGGCTAACTTCCAGGAGCGTATTCACTTGTCTGGCTCTGAGTTCATCATCACATTCAATGACTGTCAGTTACGTTTTAAACCCTTCTATAATAATCCTTCAAAATAAAAGTTATACTTCTGCACTTGGCAGAAGTTTCATGCTTCTGCATGTTTGTTTATGCTTATGTTTATCTTAATTATGCATTCTCAAAACCCTTATGATTATGACTAACTATGAATTATTAATTATGAATTATTAAACACTTTTATTATATCTACTAACTACAGTTTTTTACTCAAATTTCTTACAATTCCCCCCTAACTCACAGTTCACTGTGAGTTAGCTACTCAAATGTAGTTAGTTTTTCAAATGTCCCTGGAGACCTCCCCCCTACTCAATCCAGGGAGAGGCTTCCTATCTATCTAAACAGAGGCAAACAATTCATGCACACAGATATCATTTCAAGTATTTCTGTTCAGTTCGTTTCAAGATAGAGTGCGTTGAAAGTCACTGCCTTCCATGTCTTGGGGCTGGCAGGATCAGGATACAGCCTGTAGGCTAGAGAACACATACTGAGAAGCCTTGACTGTTCTTTTACACGTGACAAAATTACATTTCTTAATCTTTACACCTTAAAATCCCTTTATAACCCAATTAAACAAAAAAAATTTTAATCTCCAAATACTCATCCAAAACAATCCGTCTATTTTCCAAACTTCCAACATCTCACTGGATGTTTTAGAAGTCCATCTGGGCCTTTATCAGGTCCTTCAGGATCTCCGAGAGGATGGTCAGGAACCGCTTGTGAAGTTCCGCTATGGCACCGCTGGTGGCCTCATCTAGACTGTGGCCATCTGAAGCGCCAATTCGTCCTCATCCTCGTCACATAACTGGTTGCCTGGACTGGTGTCTGGCTCATCGGTGAAACAATAAACCCCTGTAGAGGTCCACGGATGCACGGGAACCCCCATCCACAGACAACTAGGCGGTCTATGATGACAGCACACAGAATAATTACGATTGCCAAAAATGTATGTTTTCACTGGCTAAGCATACTTCCCAACCAGTCGGTGAACGGATTCGTGACACCAGAGTTGTCTGCTAGCTCTTGGCTGAGTGCTGTCAGTCCCTCCAGAGCCCTGGTCACCGATCCATCAGGAGCTGTGTTATTTGGAATGAAAGTGCAGCACGCAGACCCAAACATCTGGCACACGCCACTTTTCTCTGCTAAATCATATCTAATGCCATTCTGTTCTGCAAGGTCATTAAACTAGTCTTCGCCAGCTGTGCATGCAGTCCTGATATGGCGTCACTGGTGAAGTTTACTAAACGCTGTTGGTTATAGTAAATGTAGTTGATCCAATCGACATTTTTATTAATCATCACCCTCTGAGAGAAAACAGATTCTAAATCTGCTGCTATTTGATTTCTGGCTTGAAAGTCATTAGACACCCCCCTTGGCAGTCTTATGACATCTTATGTACACTTGGTCATCAAAGGCTCCCTTCGGGCCACCGGCATCTCTTTTGGATATTCTGTTAGCATGTGGGCGTGGAGAGATGAGTTCTCTATAAGTTGCATCAGTGACAGGCAAAATATAGAATGACAATATAAGTTGCACCAACGCACATCTATCTGTCCAATCTTTAGGCAGGATTGGATGTATGGTTCTTCCTCCACACCATCACCATAAATCAGCTCTAGGTGCTGTCTGTCTTAACACACTGTTATATAGATAGTCGCTAGCGTTGTGACTGTTGCTACAATTTGCATTAATTTGCAATAATACTACCTACATTGGGCCCTTAGCGGTATCTGAGACTATACAATCAAATGGACCCTCTGTAACTTTGAACAGAGGTGGGGTATTATATTCTACAGGTGGGTAATGCCAGTGTAGCCTCTGACAAGTGTGTTGGAGGGGCAAAGTGTCATCAGTAAACAGAGTTAAAATACAACTAAATTCAGGACTTATGAGTCTGAATCTTGAAGGAACTGGTGTTGCTAGGGGTTGCTCGGTCCTGAACACACAATACAATCTGTACTACTGACTTGAAGCCGTATATTGTACCCACCATACATTCCCATCTGCCATTCCCGTTTCCACCCCTTACCTCATCCTCTGCGTCAGTCGTGTGTCGAACCTGGTCTTTTTACAGGCTTAACAATAATCCTAATGAGCCCTTGTGGGGCAGGACTATCAGTAGCCTTTCCCTGTATTACGTAAAGTCCTCAGTCAGTCAATTTAGGTAAGTCTTAAAGGATTACATCTACCCACCCCTTTTCTACACATGTGATAAGAAGCTGGGGCATTTAACATCTTTAGTCGGTCTTTAAGACCTGGGTTGGGGTCTTTTCCTAAACCCTCGCCACCTGTGTTCATCGTTGCCCATCCCCAATCTTCACACGCACAGTTATAATACGATAACAGCTTACCATACTTATTTGTGGCGGGCCCACACTCGTCAGTTATGATGCACAAGGTTTTGGTCATCCACCCGTAGGTGTGTTCATACCTGGGACAGGAAACGACTTCACAGAAGTCGAACTGGACCGTTGATGTTGTACCTTCTTTGAACGTAAGAGTGAGAGTTACATTTTCATAGGTGAGTGTCGTCGGAGAAGCCTCTCTACGTGGTCTGAGATCGGTTTGATTAGTTACTGAAGCTAAATTTCGAATCCTGATGTAGTCATGCATGTGTTCTGGCTCCTGTCTGTGGTTAATTCCCCACACTAAGAGGGAAACTACTGAAATCAGGACGAAAGTAATTACAGACTTCCATAACCTACTGAAGCTAGAGTCTCCCAATGGAAGGCCTCGCTTAAACTGTGGGGGAAACGTCATCTTCAGTACTGTCTAACCCCTCTTTTGAGGTGTCTTTGGCTTCAAATTTTCCTGTCTGATGTTCACTCCTGTCTCTGCGAGTGTCACACTCGTTACCTTCGCTGCTGCACAGTGAGTGAGGTGGTGTCAAGTAGCTCCAGTTTTACCTTTCACCTTTACTGCATGTGAGGTTGCCAATACTACCTCCCATGGACCGGTCCACCTTGGTTCACTCCACCTGCGCTCATGGACTCTTATCCACACCAGACTGCCTGGTGACACATCAGCCTGCTTCCTTTCGTCAGCTGCTGCTTCTGCGTTTGTCACCTGAGAAAACAACACTCGGCTCATGTTAGTTAGAGCTCCCGTATATTTCTCAATTTCTAGAGTTAGCAAGTCTAGTTGTGGTTTATCATGACGTTATTAAATCTCAAAATTTGTGAGTAGCACCTTTACTGAAAACGATTCTAAATGTGGATCTACAAAAAATGTTTGACACCTTACCATAAATGTTTGACACCTTACTATATCCCCCTTCACCTCGATATCTCTGCTGTAAGGGATCACATGGCAATCATCTATGTATCTTGGCTATACAGTGAACCTCCCCATGGTCCTGGTGACAGCATGGGCATCTGTTGATGTCTCACGGGAGGAGGTCCAGCTGGACCTGGTCGTAGGTGCTGCTGATGTTGTGGTGGGAACGGAGCATGTTGTGGTGCTGCACTGATCTGTCTTCCTCTCCTTTTATGTGGGCAATCTCTTACCCAATGACCCTCTCTCCCACATACGTAGCACTTCCCTCTACCTACAGGTCTTTCATAACCTCCTCTGTAGTTACCTCTCCCTCCGTTAGATGCTCGTGCACGTCCTCTGCCTCTATAATGTGGTGGAGGTTGGTAGTACACCACTGTGTGGGCTGGTACTGCTGGATTTGGTTGGTATGAGGTCGGGGGTGCAGCTGGATATTGGGGCTGTTGTGAGGCCTGAGCCTTGGCTACGGCCATCTGTTTCTTGGCCAGATGTTTTCTACTTATTTCTCTGTCAGCCGCCGCTATTTGAAGTTTCAGCAGCCGCCGCTGCATGCTCTTTATATCCTCGTCTTCTTTACTTTCTGCTCGTCTTTCCTCTATCTGCTGTTGCAAATCTTTTCTGATGCATTCTACTTCTCTTACTTCACATTTTAGTCTTCTTACCAGGGCTCCTACTTCCTTACTCTGCTTCTTTAATGTAAACATTATGCAGCCTAGGAGTATTCAAATGTGTGTATTAAATGTGCATGCTTGTCATCACCTGAATCAAAGTCAACTCACCCTCTGTGCTGTATGGCGTGTGGCCGCTGACTCCAAAACTGGGATCCGCTGCTCCACTTCCCAGATCTGGACCCACTCAACCACGCACCTTGACTAAAACAAACACAGAACTGCCAAAAGTTCAGCAGTAAATGTTAGCATACGTCTGTAGTGTAAGAGAGGTCAACGATCTCTCAAATATGTTGCGCCGTCCGTGTCAAAATTGATTCTTAGGAACTGTGTAAATTAGTAAATGTACCAAAATTAGTCAATACTGGATATGTGAAGGAATCTCGAATCCAAAATTGAAGCTAGAATTCCGAAATCAAACTCAACATCTAAATCAGAATCACAATCACAATCCAGTTCCAAATCAGAATTCGAAAGGTTTAAAATTGGAAGTAAAATGAAATTAAAAAACAATGAATAATTAATCAATTAAATATTAAATTCAACTTTAAAAATCAATAACTGTGTTCAAAGATATTCAATCAGAAATACCAATGTAAGTCAAACTGTTGAACTACACTTACACTCTGGTCTGCACAATGAGTCACAATTAAGTTCAAGAATTGAAGAAACACAACTGAAACCATTAATCTTTGTTAAAATGCTGAACTAAAACCAAAGTCAACGACTAAAGTTATAATGCTTAATTAAAACTAAGGTCAGGATATAAGCTCAGAGCTCTTAGACAATGAATCTCTGAAAAATTCAGATTCTACTCACTTATTTACAGTTATCTGCAGTTACTCCTGTTTAATTGTTTTTAAATCTCCTTTTCTTTTGCCTTATGTTTTGATGCCTCCAATGGTTTTATGTGAAGCACCTTGAAATGTGCTATACAAATAAACTTGCCTTGCCGTCTGCGCCGAACCGGAAGTTGTTCTGCGCCAAACCGGAAGTTGTCATGAAACCAGCTTTTTTGTAACAGATATGCTAACCGCAATGCTAACGACAAAAACGGAGTTTCTAATAAAGCGTACGCACACACAAGTATCACCAAAATCCCACACTTTAATTCCACTCATACGCCTTCTGTCTCCTCTCTCAATCCAGCCGTTATTTTATTTTATAAGCACTTATTTTACATACAGAGTACGGCAACGCCGGAGCTACACGTAGCTAGCGTTAGCTCCTCACAGCGCGGTCATGCAATATCAATCATTTTAAACGTATTTCCACGCTGCTAAAACACAGACTAGTCACACGTATTATTGGACATATTTAGTCATCATTTTAAACGTATTTCCACGCTGCTAAAACACAGACTAGTCACACGTATTATTGTTTTATTAACCCTTAAACCTCCGGTTAACGGGCTTTAGCTCATCCGGACCCGAGCTCACTGTTACGTATATGAAACGCGAGTTATTCACTTCCAACGCCACAAACCACTCACCCAGTCTGTCTAGTTTCACCAAAGCCCTTATTCTACGCCCTCTGAATCACCCACATGATCCACTAATTATATTCACAGCCAAAGCGAGCAAGAGTGTTTTTCCTGGAGCCTGCGGCCTCAGAAGCTAACTCCCGCTAGCCTAGCTCTCTAAGCAGCGTATGCTCAAAGCCCGAAAATTCTTGGGCCACAACAACAAAGGATCGCACCCCTAAGTCGGAATGCCAAGATATTTCAGTCCGCCAAGTCACATACCTGCTTTAAACTAGCTATCTGCAGGCCTAACAATACTTATGTTGGGCCGAAGGAGGCTCCCAGCATGAGCAAAGCAGTTTCGCCCGTACCACAGCTTGTTTGATTCCAATGTGGTGATTTACTTACACAGCGCTGTCCGTCTTTAATTAATTCTTAGGATCCTTATACTCTTGACTAATCCCTTAAGTTCATCATACTTCAGACAGCAAATCGTACTTACCTCAGTGGAACATGGCCTCCCTCGTGGAACGTACCCACCGGCCACACAGAGCTAGCCGTTAGCAACGCTTAGCCAAGCAGAAATACCTCTAAGATTCCTAGAAGCTAACTCACAGATTTCATGAAACGGCTCTGCCTACCGATATTGTGGGCCCAGGATGTCTGCTTGACTAATGCCGCCGTCAGCACACACAGCGAGGCCGGCAAGACTGTCCCATCTGGGGTTCGCCAAATTTGTTAAGATAGTATTTTTTACCTCATAACAAAGGGGAGGCCGAGCCAGCCATGTGGCCGGCTTCCTTGTGCCGTCGACACGCTGCACCAATAATGCTACCAAAACTGGTTTACAATTATAAGGAATTTAATTCCACTGATGTAAGCACGATTACAGTTATACATTGGAGTGTACACTCCTATGACATATTAAAACAATAAAACCCCATTTGCAAAAAACCTCGCTCGGCTCCTCCGGTGGAAACACGTCTGTCGTCCGGGAGCCATGGCACTGAGAGAGAGCGAGGAAAAAAAGACTTTGAATTACCCCTCCCACCCCTGTTTGACACACCTCCCCTTCCGTCTATCTCAATTGCTATTGGCTAACTTCCAGGAGCGTATTCACTTGTCTGGCTCTGAGTTCATCATCACATTCAATGACTGTCAGTTACGTTTTAAACCCTTCTATAATAATCCTTCAAAATAAAAGTTATACTTCTGCACTTGGCAGAAGTTTCATGCTTCTGCATGTTTGTTTATGCTTATGTTTATCTTAATTATGCATTCTCAAAACCCTTATGATTATGACTAACTATGAATTATTAATTATGAATTATTAAACACTTTTATTATATCTACTAACTACAGTTTTTTACTCAAATTTCTTACACACATATTCATTTTGAGATTTCTCTCTTTCCTCCCTGAGTTGTTTTTTGCAGCTGGTCTTTTATTTGCATACTGTATATGTTTTAGTTTGTCTTAATTGTGACACCATTACTAGAACTTCCCATTTAAAGAGAGTTGTTATGATTCAAGTAATTATTTACCTATCAGACTGTCTTCCCTGCCCTCTCTTATAGAGTGTGCCCACCTGCTGCTGGCCCACAATGCACCAGTGAAGGTGAAGAACGCTCAGGGATGGAGTCCCCTTGCTGAGGCCATCAGCTACGGAGAGCGACAAATGAGTAAGTATCCGACTGACTGAGAGGCACTGGGAGGCAATACGCTGCAACCCACAGCCGCTGCTACACACTGAGTTGATGTTGGTCAGTAGGCATATTTACTGACATCGATGTGGCTTCAATACGGTTTCAGTTTGGGTTTTCCAGCGTGAAAACAAAATGGTGACAAGGGTGAGAATAGATCCGATCAACAGTCCACGGCACCGGCTCCAAGAGAGGCCATGACGCTGGTCTGCCTACTTTGTCCCTCAGAGAGAGAGAGGGAACATTCCTCAAGGCCCTCTGGCTTTTGTGCTTTGATGAAAGGCAATTCATTCGATGTTTCTCTCTCCTCTCATTGGACGATTATGCACAAGCTCCCGTCTCGCACATGTTTTCACCCACAGTTCATAGTTGCTCAAACTTTGATTGAAAAACGCTTTGAATGGTTTAAGACTAATTTCATGTGTCCATATCAGCCTCTAAAAAAACATGAATGTGAAACCAATCATGTTTGTTTTTATAGGTGTTGGATGAGAACACCTTTGTACACTGGCAGTTTAATTTTTAACATATTGAATATTTAAATTCTGTGAGTGTATTTCCTAAAATGTGCTGCTTTGGAAGCACGCCTCATCAGTCTGGCAGTTATCCCCTTTTCTGTAATACACCTTTAAGACTATATCGTTTTTCTATATCTCAAACCCTACTTTTATGTGATAGGTGCATTTCGTCCACTATCTATTTAAAGCTCTTGGTACTCTTCTCATGGTAACAGGAAGGCCTGAGGTTTTGTTCTGTGTGGTTGAGCGCTGTAGCAGTGGTGAGGATCAAAATAAGAACGTCTCAAACTGAACTACAATACTACTGCTGCAAAACTGCCGCCAGATTGAGTTGGCGAAGGGCACGTGTAGTCGACTCAACTGGTTTTGGAATATCACAGGTACATGGGGTTGGAACATTGTTTAATCTTATAATTAAAAAATGCAAAAGAGCCAAGACTTATTTTTCACGCAATGCTCATAATTTGACTAAAAAAAGCTGCTAAATGGTCGATAGCCGATGGGTTCCGAGATTTGTTTGTGGAAATTGCTCTCCACATGAACCATTTAACCAAAGCCTGCTGAAACAGGAAAAGTCAATACTACAAACGGAAACCAGAACGCTTCTCGCCCAGCTTCCTAGTGTCAAAAGATTTTGCATAAGCAATACGACTATGATAAAGCTCAAAGGCAGAATGCAGTTGAAGTTTCTTAAAAAGACTTTCAAGTCCACCAGAATGAAATAGTAGGGGCTTATTAGCGCTGCCACTTGGCACCACCATTGAGCAGACTAAAGTGTCTCCTTTGACGGCATCTTCTAACTCTCTAATGCCACTTACCGTACCGTAACAGGTTTACAAGTGTCTCTATTGACTGAAGCCTGTAATGAACTCTGTAGCACTATTTTACTTTACCATTGAGACGCGTCCTCACCTCGACTAGCATGTACAGACCACCGTGCCATGCCGCTACATGACATATTGTGTTTAACTTGCGGTTGCTACCGTCACCATTGCTCGTGCACGCTGAATACAGCATGTTTGCTTCTGGTGTCTGAATATTGTCAAAAGACATTCTGGGAAAAACAGAAAATCGCTTGACTGAAGTTATGTAGAAGATGAGGCAGGTTGAGGGAAAGTGGTTGGACCATGAAAGTGATGCACAACACTTCATAACTAAAAACTAATGCAACAAAGTGTTCTGTCAAGAATATATCAGGTTTTTCTTTCAAGTAAGAGGCATGAAAGTACATTGTTTACTGTGGGATCAGTATGTGTGACAAAATAATCTCAACTCAAAGTACACTTATCAGCTTTTTTAAGTGTTCCAAACACATATGTTCTTCGTCAGAGGAGTTTGTAGGCCAGAGCGATGTCGGAGATAAGTAGATAGGCACCTGCTCGCAGACGAGGTCAGACGAGGTCAGTCTGCTGATCATCTGAAGCAAAATAATCTGCCACTGAGGACTGTTGTTGTTTAACCCTCTTTAACTCTGTGTTCTTTAATGTCGGTCCAAACCACAGGGCAGGGCCTCTGTTGTGACAAAGGGCTGAGCCTGAACACTGTTAAACAATCATACTGGGCCTTCCACATACAGAATTTCACCTGGTTGCCACGATTGCATTGAAGGAGAAAGGTGCTGTAGGAAACTGACTGTTGTAAAGCGCAATAAATGTTGAGTCCCTCACTGGCTTACTCACCAGCGGAGCCCCACCTAGCAGTTATCAGTAAGAGCTGAGTCAGTGCGTGTCAGGAGTCTGTGAGGGAAGTGGAGACCTAAGAGCTTTGTTTGTCTGCTTTACAGTAAGGCATCTGTCCTGAAAACTGGTTACACCATTTAATTATAGAGGTCTGGTTCTCCATAAAGTCAGTTTGTCAATTAAATATCGCCCAGGCTGAAGCCGAAGTCAATTATTTTTCCTTCCCTAATCAAGCATCTTATGAATTTAATCAAACATTAAGAGCTCTCCCCCCTGTGTGTTATCTCCAGTTAATATGGACCTTTTCGAGTCTTTTTAGATTTCGTGTAAAAATTGATTGACAAGCTTCAGTACGTGTAGTGATTTTTAACTTAATTCAGATTGGACTGTTTGCTGCCTGTGTTACATTACAGTCATTTAGCAGATGCTTTTACCCAAAGCGACTTACAGTAAGTGTATTCAACATCGGTATTCAAGAGAACGACCAGTCACCAGAAGTCATACGTACATCTCCTTTTTCAAACAAGCATCTAAGAGCATAAACCAGAGCAACTGCACAGTGCAGAAACAAACTAATGTAATAAGTGCTGAGTGGAAGTCTCAGGGTCGCACTTCTTGAAGAGGTGAGTTTTCAGCCTGATGAAAGATGGGCAGCGACTCTGCCGTCCTGACGTCAGTGGAGAGTTAATTCCACCACTGATGGGCCAGGACGGAAAACAGCTGTGACCGGGTCGAACGGCCGCAGGGACCTCTGAGCGACGGGGCAACCAGTCGCCCCGAGGCAGCAGAGCGAAGTGGTCGGGCGGGGGTGTAGGGCTTGACCATGGCCTGGAGATAGGAAGGAGCTGTTCCTTTCACTGCCCTGTAGGCTAGCACCAGAGTCTTAAACTGGATGCGAGCTTATACAGGGAGCCAGTGTAGAGAACGGAGAGGGGAAGTTGTGTGGGAAAACTTGGGGCGATTGAACACCAGGCGAGCTGCAGCTTTCTGGACAAGCTTGCCTGCTTGGCTCCACCACACAGTGACTCCAGCGTACCTGAGTCAATATTGACTGTTCTCAGATTGTTGGAGGCCGGCCAGCAGTTGTCCAGTTAGATCCATGGCCTAATAGTTAAATAGTTGCAGTTTGTGGTGATGTAAATACAAATAGTCCTGACTCTGTCTCTTTTCATTAATGTGTGGAGGTGAAATTATTGAGATCACTCGTCTAATTAACGCCAGTAAAGAGCCCTAATTAGTGTCTCAGTGAATTAACTCCAGCGTGGAGAGTCAGTTTGGTTTAGTGTTAAAGAGGTCGCCATTGGTTTGTCGGCCTCTGTTGGCCGGGTGGTCTGTGAGCAGATGGTGAGGTTCTACTTTTTTTTTGCTTGTCCCGCTGAGAGGCAACGAGGATCAGGAGGAGCCCCATCCAGAGCTTGTCCACACTCATTAGGCAGCCGGACCTCAAAGACACCTCGTCCTTTGCTCGTGTCTGTGTCAATTGGCACGAGTGTCATCGTGTGTGTGTGTGTGTCTGTGTATTGCATGCCTGCCCTGCACTCTAGTTTGGCCGTGTTTGACCATCGAGCCCTCCACACTGCCATGTTGGGATTATCAATAAGACAATATGTAGGACATGTTAGTGTATTGACTCAGCACATGGAGCACAGCAGTTACTTCGGCTGATGTCGGCTTCATTAAAGCACCACAATTATGTGCTCCCGTTCCCATTGTAAACAGTAAATAACGTTTATGTTTGCTGCTTGGGTGTGTCTGTTTTTCTCTTCATCCTCTAAAGTCTCTGCAGCCAGAGGGCTGAAGATCTGTGAATGCTTGTTAATGCGAGTATGTCTCTACCCCGGGTTGTCGTGGTGGTTAAAAGTGCAGCTCATTTATAGGGAGCTCCACACCTGCCAGGCTTGTTGCCTTTGCCCTTTGTTGCCCTTTATTGCCCTTCCTGGAAATGTTTTGATCCCGGCAGGCAGTGTAGAGGGATTGGCCCGATGCTGCTGGGAGTGTCCCTGGGAGTGTCCCATCTGGCCCCGGAAAGTCAGCGGATCTCTAAGCTAAAAGCCGTCGTTACTGTAAACTGCTGATATTTGCCTTTAGCGTGTCACATTGCTGACCGGGTATGCATAGCAAGACAATTCCTAAGATGATGGTGGTGACTCGCAGTAGATTCACGCAGGCATAAACGTAAGCCTTGACTTTCCTGAACAGTGCTACATTAAGGCAGCGTTCATTTTTGGCACCTTTTAAAATGGTGTTATGAACATTATATTTACTTTCTCCGTTCTTTCCTCGGTCAACTAATCATGATTAAGGAGAAGCTGTCTTGCATGGCATGTAAAGAATGATGCCAAAACAAGAGAAATATGGTAGAAAAATGAGGTTTTGAATATAGTGAATAAATGTTCTTGGAGCAAGTTAAGTGGTGGGATCGAATTCCATGAAACCAAAAGGTTATTCGAAAGAATTCACAGTCAGCCGTTATGGGAACAGATAACATTTCTCCAGTACACTTCTTTTACAATTTTCTGTGCTGAAAAATCTCTGAAGCCATTGCTCTTTTTCTACGCTGTGAAAATATGCCTCTTTATTGACGCTTTTTGTCTCACTCGTGCTTCTGTTCTTCTCTTTTTTTCTTTTTGTCTTCCAGTCACAGCGCTGTTGAGGAAGCTGAAGCAACAGTCCAGGGAGACTGTGGAGGACAAGAGACCCAAGCTGCTGAAAGCCCTGAAAGAAGTAAGTAGTCCTGACTCAGTTTTCTGCTCCTGACGTCTGGACGCTGTTTCTTTGTTTCTGATCATCAGGTCTTTTCACTTTTCACTCTGCTCCCCCTCTTCTTGTCCTTTTTCCATCTCGTCTCGCTCGTCATCTCAACAAAGCAAAGCCAGGAGCCACACACAAACACACAAACGCACATTATCGACGAGTCCGACTCTAAGACGTGCTGTTAAACATTGTGTTTAACACCAATGTTTTTGTGGCTGTCTGGTGTGATGTCACATGTTCACACAAACACTGTAAACATTTCGTCATGTACAGAAAGACTCTGTAGTTTCGCTTGTGATTGAGATGTATTTGTCTTCATTTCCAGCTCGGAGACTTTTACTTGGAACTTCACTGGGACTTCCAAAGCTGGGGTGAGTCAAGCCACACCTTCTGCTGTCTTACAATAGTGGCAGAAAACATCATTGTTTCACAGACGCTATCCACTCTGGGGAAATTAACCGTGCGGAGGAATGTGTCATGACAGGAAAATGTGACTAACTGTCTGGTTAGAGAGTGTTAATCTCTGCCATAAGGGACATTAGCTGAACATGACTTCCCCTGCTGTCCATGAATTGACAGACCATCCTCTAATGTTAACATCCATCCTTTCGTCGTTATATCAGGACTATGTGCTTATACCAGCTGCACTGAATTTACACACTGACCTGATGATCTGTTGCAGAAAGCAGATGGAATATACAGAGTGACTAAATGCATCTGCTGGAGCAGGTGTAGCAGCGTTTTGCTTAGTCAGGACAAGGCTGGCCTCAGATTGTGAGCCAGGACTGAATTCTGTGTACCGGTACTCACTGTCTGTCTGTGTGAATTATTGACAAGGTGGACACGGTTATGTAATGGACGCACGAGGGTAACCCAATGTACACTGGTTGCGTAACAGTGTATTTGCAATGGAATTTGTGTAGAAAGTAAATTATGTTGTAGGTTAGAGAGATTAAGATTCATGTGCTTAGAGAAGCATCTGGTTTAAAACCAGCACAGTCACAGATCTGAGACCGTCGCAGGGATTTGTTTTTTAATGCGGCCCTTCACGGAATCATTTTGGACTGTTAAAATACCTCTGGCATTTTACGCAATGATAGAACAGCGAGGAAAGTGTCTGTCTGTCAGTTACTTCATGATACTGAGGCCTTGAGCAGGATGATGATAGTCTTTGCTGTTGAGTGAGCTTTCTAAATGTAGACGTTGTTTTACACGTCCTCACTGTTTCTTGTCATGTTGCAGTGCCTTTGCTCTCCAGAATCCTACCTTCAGATGCATGTAAGATCTACAAGCAGGGCCTCAACATCAGGCAAGTCCTGTCAACGTATGTATTGTATGTGTGTTTAAAAAGTGTGATGTTTGAAGACAACTCAACAGCTGCTTTGCAAACATGGAAACCACATCATATTAAACAGTGTTTTTTTGAGACAACCTTTTATCAAGGCACTTTATTACTTTTGACTCTTACTACTTCATCTGTCATCCGCTTAAAACAACCTCTCCTATTCCTCCTCTCCTTTCTCTCTACCTCCCTGTTTTCTCCCTTCAGCCTAATTTGGTGAACTAGATTGGGTATCTGTGGAAACTAGACAGTGATGCCTATGACCACTGATCTTTTACTTCTGTGTTTTTTCAGTTAATGTCAGAGGCCTCATAGAAAGGAGAGTTACAGTAATGTGCTGCCGAGCTCGCTCACAAAGGGCACCAGCCAAAATGTGTCAGTCACAAAATCACATCAATGAATCTACAGCAGGAATCCACCATGTTATGTTTTATGGTCTTGTGGGCAGCGTTCAACAGCCCTGAGGTTCAGCACATCAACACTCGGGTTCCAGTTTTATTATTCAGTCATATCGTAGACAAACCCTGGCAGCCCTTTATTCAGCACATGCAGATGCTCCTGTATTTGTGTGTCGTAACATATCAACTATTTCTATCTGAAGAATGAACTCGGCACAGAAAAGTGTGTTTGAGCATCTGCACGCTGGAGCGTGTCATTGTTCTCTGAAACTGCTCCTGGCTGTCTAATTTGGTATTCAAAATGCCCTCTTGTTATCCTGGAGTTGCAGAGGGAGCGGGAGAGGGAAATAAAAAAAACTGTCACAGCAAGTTCATTTACATTCTAGTGCTACGGTGTGTCAGGCCTGTCGTCCACCTACCCATAGCACCTACCACGTTGTGTCTGGTCTTCAAAAGCAGATCAGCTATTCTCTTTGCTGGCTAATTCCATGACCACTCACTTTGACAAAGTGGAAGAATTGGCGATAATTACCATACACATTGTCTCTAAACTCTCAGAGCAAAGGTGTGACATCCATCACAGTTTTTTCATTTCACGTACAGTTTTGACACTGTTTGCTGACGTGTTAGTGGCCAAAGTGAAACTCAGTGCAGCTCTTGTGCTGTCATCCTCTGTTTCCTTGTTTGTCTGTCTTCTCCTTTCATGTATCTAAAGTTCCCACACTAAACCCGCTCTATGTATGTGACTATATATGTGTGTGTGTGTGTGTGTTGAGTGTAGATTGGACACTACCTTGATCGACTTCACGGACATGAAGTGTCAACGCGGGGACCTCAGTTTCATCTTCAATGGCAACGCCATCCCCTCCGAGTCTTTTGTTGTGCTGGACAACGAACAGAAAGTCTACCAGCGGATACACCACGAGGTGTGTGAGACACGTGCTGATACAAGACGGAAAGACTTGCTTGCAGCCTCTGAAGTTTGCAGTGTTCATAACAACCCACATGACCGTGTTCTGACAGTGTTCTTTGCGCAATCTGCCCAGTAATTATTGAAATATCTCGTGTTGGATGCCGCTTTAGTTTCCTGACACTGTCCTGTATTTTCAGGAGTCCGAGATGGAGACAGAGGAGGAAGTGGACATACTGATGAGCAGCGACGTGTACTCCGCAACTCTCTCCACCAAGTCCATCACCTTCTCCAGGGCGCAGTCCGGCTGGCTGTTCAGAGAGGACAAGACGGTCGGTGCCCGTTGTTGTATTGTGGTTGTTCTTATCGTGGTGCTACTCCCACCACCACAGCTTTTCCAAAGCCAGTTGTGGGTCACAGGGTTTCACCTGGATGTGTCATTTCTGGAATCTGTAGTAGCTTTGACCCATACAGAAAGTTGGGAATTTCATCAATTGTCTGGATAAGGCAGGAGATGGAAGCTACACAGATAAATATCAGAACAGATTACGTGTAACATCAGTTGCAATACATGATTCTTGGTGAACTCAAAAGTAACCCAGACTGTTGAGCCCATAACATGTTTGACCTGAAAAATATTGACAGACTAAAGGGCATAAAATATTAGGTCTGGTCTGGGAAGTGCTCTGACAGTGTGCTAGATGTGCTGACTTGTAAAAATCAACGGAAAGAAAAACATACGGATCCCTGTGCTCTCACTTTTTACTTTTACTTTTAAGCAATAATGTAGGCAAAGTAAACATAGCAGATAAATTAGCAATAGTTTGACATGTCTGGACAGAATCCGACTCTGTTTTCTTTTGCTCCTTTTTCTTTTTCTTTCCATCTTTTACAGGTAAAACAATTTGCTCACCATTATGTTCTTAGCCTGACCTGTAAATCTTGTTTCTCCGCGCCTTTTTGATACCTCACCCCAAAAGCATTCCTCTGTCAGCATATGACAGATGACATT
This sequence comes from Melanostigma gelatinosum, assembly GCF_949748355.1. Taxonomy (NCBI): domain Eukaryota; kingdom Metazoa; phylum Chordata; class Actinopteri; order Perciformes; family Zoarcidae; genus Melanostigma; species Melanostigma gelatinosum. The sequence continues at coordinate 22,826,799 of NC_136637.1, forward strand.
GCTGTAGACTCTGTCCACTTTCCTGATCATATTTCCTGCACTACATCTCCCATACCAGGCATCAAAGACAGGAATGAATCAATGATAACCCCAGGAAGGAACCACAGGTGATAGGCTGAGAGTTGAACAACAACACAGGCAGGGCAGGGGCCACGAAGGTGGTGGATGAGTTATGAGGCTATTGCTTTCTGTCCGCTTGACATGTTTAAAAAGGAAATTGGTGAGTCAGCGGGGGGACTTATCTCACGGTTTCCTCTACCTCCAGGAGCGCGTGGGAAACTTTCTGGCAGACTTTTACTCTGTGAACGGCCTGGTGCTCGAGTCCAGGAAGAGACGGGAGCATCTGAGCGAGGAGGACATCTTGAGGAACAAAGCCATCATGGAGAGCCTGAGCAAAGGAGGGAATCTCATAGAGCAGAACTTTGAGGTGAGTGGGGCTTCTAATATGGCTGATGGTTACTTCATTTTAGCAGCGTGATGGAGGAAGCAGAGAGACTTCCACCAGAGGCTCAAATGTACAGCCTTAGACCACAATGCCCCCGCTATCATCACCCATGATTTGATTATTGGGGTTATAAGGCCCCATGAAGCATCACATCGCAAACACTTATCATAGATTGTTACTTGACACCTGCATGTTGATAACATGTTACACCGGATCCAATGACTAACATCCACCTTGACCTTAAAAAAAGGCACAGAATCTTTACTGACCCAACTTTTCCAGGAACTGTAGAACCAGAGGAAGTAAAAGCCTCTTTGCTGTTTTCTTATTTGTGCTTCCTCAGAAGATGAGGCAAACTAGAGTCAGCCTGACCTGGTTAAACTTGCACTTTGTTTCTGTTGCCTTCGATTGGCCAAACTGTGGCAGATAGTTAGACATTGAGAATCTGTGTCTCACTTTGACTCACTGCAAGGTAAACCAAGTGGAGCTGTTTACTTATACCTGCAGCGTAACGTCCAGTCCCGAAACTGTCCTGTCCCGCTGGAACCTTTGGGTAGGACATGAGTCTCAGACAGAATAAACCTCACAGTTCTCACTACGGTGTCTGTACAAAACTCAATCCTGTAGAAACATCATGGAGATCCCGCCAGAACCTGTCAATCAACTGTGCATGGTGTATGGAAGCATTCCTGTCGTAATGTTGTTTCTTTGATGTTTTATTTGTTTTGGACATGAAAACAGAATGAAAAGCTGCCCTCGCTCACTCACTGAGACAGCCCCCCCTCTCCTCATCCACCAAGCATGGGCTTGAGTCTCAGCACAGCCACCTAGTGGCTACAAAGCTGCACCTTCACATTCACAGGGATGACTCTACCACCCACCTCACGATAGTTTGTTCTGGAGTTTGCTGAGCAAGCTCTTGTCTTTACACTGACCATAAAGCCAGTCGCAAAGTCAAAGCCTCTCAACTCTCAATGGCTGCCTTTAACTGGTTGGTTTTTGTCGACTCCCACTTGTTCTGTGCTGGGCTTTGTCTCTTCACAGTGTCCTCTGCTGCCTGTCAGTGTATTTACACTCATTTAAATCACTGCCCACTCATGTTTAAAGTGAAAAAGCCAGTAGTTTAGTGGGTCTTAGTGTCGATGTATGAATAGTTCTCCTTCCACCTCAGTGGAAAATGATACATGGAAAGTCTGTGACCGGGGGCGGGGGGAAGAAAGCAGCAGCGGTGACGTCGCTTTGTTTACAGCAGTGAAGGGGAGCGGGTCAGCTGTGCGCCTGTGGACACAGGGAAGCGTGGGGGGCTTTTAAACAGAGCTTGACACTATTGATCAAATGGTTGGAGGCTTAAACCCTCGGTGCAATGGAATGATGGAAGGGTGGGACCGGCATACCGGCAGATCTGTGTGTTCTCTGTCCTCGACACAACAACACGCCAGAGCTGACACGCACAGGGTGAGAGCAAGGCCACAGCCCACAGTGACAACCGCAAAACATCTGTGATGATTGCAGTGTAGGCGGGAGGTGAACGAAGATATCGATATGTTGTTTGTAGTCACGCTACACACGGCTGACTCTTGGCACAGTCAGGTGTCTCACCATCCACATTTTTCCACATTATTCTGCCCTAGTGCCTTATTTAGGCAAGGTCTTCAATCTTGATTTAAATGAGCTGAGGGTCTCAGCAGACCTGCAGCTTTCTGGGACTTTGTTCCAGATATGTGGAGCAGAAAAACTGAACGCTGCTTCTCCATGTTTAGTTCTGACTCTGGGAACAGAAAGTAGACCGGTCCCAGACGACCTGAGGGGTCGGGATGGTTCATAAGGTAGCAGCAGATCAGAGATGTATTTTGGCCCTAAACCATTCAGTGCTTTGTAAACCAACAGCAGGATTTTAAAGTCAATTCTTTGTTGGACAGGAAGCCAGTGCAAAGACCTCAGAACTGGAGTGATGTGGTCCACCCTCCTGGTCTTAGTGAGGACTCGAGCTGCAGCGTTCTGAATCAGCTGCAGCTTTCTGACGGACTTTTTACAGAGACCTGTAAACACACCGTTACAGTAGTCCATTCTGCTGAAGATAAATGCGTGGTTTCTTCGCAGCCTCACCTTTCTTTTTCTATAAACTTGCAGGACAGGAATTGAAGCGGCTAGCTGCATACAGGGCCCGACTTTTCCTGGAGAGAGTCATTGGTGTCATTAGCCTTGTAGCCTGGACCCAGAAGATATCAATTATTGGAGTGTGAAGAGGAGTGTGTTTGGTTCCAGCAATGACCAGCTTTTTCATGGTGTCAGTAAACTCAGGTGGGGGGAGGATGGGGAGAGTGTGAGAGAGGATTGCGATCCAAAGTATGGACCCGAATGGGATTTCCCCACCCTTCTAGGAAGGGTGGGGAAAGTGGGAGATTGGAGGCGAAGGCGGTCCCTGATGATGAGGTTGGAGACTCCTCCTTTTGGCTGTCGTTAGGCGGGGTCATCCTTCCCGTAAGGTCTCCATGGCGATGCTGTGTGGTTATCTCTTGTTTAGACTCCTCTTGTGTCTTGTCCTTGGCAGTAGGGACAGACGAGTGACGCAGGGAGAAAAACAGGTTCGAGGTAAACAGTTTTACCCCTGACGTGTTCAGGCAAAATCCATGCGCTGCAAAAAGATGTCTGCGCTCCCAGAAAAGGTAGAAATTGTTGATAAAATGTACTGAATGGTCAGCACATGCAGTTGACAGCCATCTGTTCAGTGCAAACAGCCTGCTGAATCCTTCATCTCCTCCTCTGACTGGTGGAAGAGGGCCACTGATGAACACCTCAGCCTTGACAGAGCTGACTGTGTTTAACAGATCAATAAAGTCTCGCTTCAGAACTTCAGACTGTTTCACAATATCACAGCTTCCTGTATGCACGATGATGTTTTCCGCTGTGGGAGAGTCAGCCACGATGTCCAGGATTTTGTCTCATGTCAGAGACCATATCTTTCGGAAAGCAGAGTATTTTGGTGTTCTTGCTGCACAGTTTTCTGACATCTTTTACAGCATAGTCACCAACAATCAGAGTCTCAGGCCCAGTCACTAGCATTGCCTGCGGCCTTTTCTCACATTGACTCTCAGTTTTTACCCCGCTTTGAGGAGATAGCTGCTTATCCAGGTCATCAGATGGAGATTTAGGATCCTGCAACAATGGAGCAAATCTGTTTTGAAGTTGTAGGCTTGGTTGTTGTGGAGGTGTTTTGCAGGTTTTACCTTCCTTAGCTGTCCTTGGCTTTGGCCGTCTGGGTGCAGGGGTTGAGGAGGAGTTCTGCCCGTGTGCTAGTGCAGGCCAGTCAGTCGCATCACAAATCTCAGGGCGCTGGACTCTGCCTGTTTGTCGTCCTCCCATATATTTTCTCTTCGGCTTTGCACCGAGAGAGTTCCTGGGAGGACCACCATTTGAAGATTCATTATCTGCTCTCTCCTCCTGTTTCTTGGTAGGCCTGGTTGTGCTAGTTAGCTGTGTCTTAGCTGGCGTTTGTCCAGTGTTTTGAGTCCATGGTAGAGTGGTATCATTCCCACACAGTCCATTTACCTCCACGTTTACTTCTAGTCGGTAGATTTTTGTTTCCAAGACTGCAATCTTCTGTAGGAGTTTGTAGTAGTCATCCGTGGAGAAGGGAGGCATCTTGCTGCTACTTAGCTTTAACTTAGCTGCTAGTTAGCATTAGCCAACAATCCAAATAGCTCGACGACTTTCTGGATTTGTCTTCACTCAAACGTTGAAGAGTGATAGATCTGGCAAGATATGTGTGATATATCTGGCAAATTGAAGCAAGCAGAGGCAAGAGCAAGCAGCAAAGCGACTGCACTCTCTCATCAAGCATGTGTGCTAGTGCAGGCCAGCCAGTCTCATATTTCCTGCTCACAAAAGAGAAGTCAGCTGGTGTGATTCAGTGTGAACTTTGGCAAGAACAATGAGTTCATTTCAGCAGAAAGTACATTTTATGAGAAACAGGAACTAAGTAAAAAAGTAAACGCATCAATTATTTGGAAAGTTTCCACCTCAGCAAATATTGATCTTGGCTGTAACTGAAACCAACTGTAGCCTGAGATGATGTCTTCATTGCTTTTGTTTCATATGGTTTACAGCTGCTGTATATATAGAAATCGTGTGAATAGAAAAAGGCTTAAGAGCAGGAACACTGAAGGTCAGGAAATAAGGACAACATGTAGGAAACTAGATTAAACTGCACTCTGTGAAGTAGTATCACGTCTCAGATGTTTAGCGGTGGTGTTCTAAATTATAGTAATTCAGTTACTTTGAAAAGGCCAAACAGCTTCACAGGTTTAGTGATGCACTGGGGCCCTCTAGTGGCCTGTGCTGTGCATGGCGTCGCTCTGTGGGAACAAACCGATACGGACTGATGCATGAGAAAAAGGTGTTACAATAATATTTAAGAGATTTCACTTTCTTCACTGAGGTCCTCGTGTGACTTTTGTCAAAGTTGCTGCTAAGCAGAAATTGGCAGCTGCATGTTTTACTAACAGCCCATTGTAAATAAAAACCACCTGTGGATAAGCTTAATGTTAGAAGATTCTCAGTTTAATCAGTAATCATTATGCTTGGTCTGACATCAGTGTGCATTTTAATCTCTGTTTTTATGTTCTTTTGTGTTTGTCCCTGCAGTAGTTTAGTCTTCAGATCTGCCCTTAACATGTTGTTTGTGTTTTCTTTGTGCTCTTCAGCCGGCGAGGAGGCAATCTTTAACTGCCCCTTCACCCAACACTGTTTCCTGGGAAGAATACATTTCTGCTGACAATGGAAGGTAGCTTTTTCAGAGGACACCAGACCATTAAGGGAAAATAATGTTACAGTAATTCAATTTAAGATTAATCACATTTCTTTACCAAATATATTGCTGCAATATCATTGTTACGTAACGTATGTCGTTTCCATTCATATTGTAGACTGCGTTCTCCTCTTGCACACATCGTATGTATGTCTGTATGTATGTTACTATAATTATATGTTACTTCCATGATAATATCTGTACAATTCAAAACTCGTGCATCCGTTTTCAGTATTGACAAAAAATACATGTGAGATTTCTGCATATTAACTGGCTGTAAGCGCTCGATCATGACATTCTAATCTGACAGGTTGTCGTTTCTCTCTCTGCTCAGAGCTCCCCATCTAGGAAGAGAGCTGGTCTGCAAAGAGAGCAAGAAAAACTTCAAAGCCACGATAGCCATGAGTCAAGACTTCCCTCTGGGCATCGAATCGTGAGTCTTCTCTTTAACTTTGTATCCAGTTATTAAAAAGCAGGCAGCCATAATTCCCCCATCTTGTTTTCTGTGGTGATCAAAAGAGAAATCACTGGTATGTGCAAACCACAAGAACTATTTTATTGGAAATATTTTCTCCATATATCTGTTTGTGTTATTACTGATTGTTTATGTATCAGCAATGTGTTACAGTTCTGTCCTGTGGGCTTCAAATGGTTGATATAATTGCGTTGATATAAGCAACAAATGAGGTTGAATGAATACTGTTGAATTGAACTTTGAAATAAACTATGACAAACTAATACATCTAACAAATGATGCCGCTATCTAAGAACCTGTAAATTATACCCAGTCAAATTTCCCTGATATGGTATTTATTTCAGCTATAACTTTAATTATTGTTCGTGTCTTCTCTACAACAAATTGTTTGTTTTGTCAGGTTGTTGAATGTTCTGGAGGTGATTGCACCCTTCAAGCACTTTAATAAACTCAGAGAGTTTGTTCAGATGAAGCTCCCTCCTGGCTTTCCTGTCAAACTGGGTAAGTAGATGTAATTCCAAAAAGCATGCTGTATAAGAGAGACAGTAAATTGAAAGGGACTTTTTTCATTTGATATTTCAAATATGGAAAGAAATCGATCACAGGCAGGGATAACAAAATGAAACGTGATTCATAATTCTGCTCGTGTCTCCCTGCAGACATCCCTGTTTTTCCTACGATCACAGCCACCGTGACGTTTCAGGAGTTTCGCTATGATGGGTTTGATCAGTCCATTTTTACCATTCCCAACGACTATAAAGAAGACCCTAGCCGCTTCCCTGACCTTTAACCTCTTAAGCTGGAACAGGAAACAAATGTGCAACGAGGGAACATGATGCTACAAAATGTACTTTTCTAATTGAAAAAGGAAAAATGGAGAGAGAAAAAAAATAGTGGTCATTTTTCCTTGACAGTTTATGAATTTCTATCTTCCATCCCAAACCCTGAACACAAACAGCAACAAGACAACCAGAGTTTGACATACAGGACTAAAATGCCATCATCAGAGCTGGTGGAAGCCCACTGTGGCAGAGAGGTCGAAATCTCCTGACATTAACGAGGCGTTTTGAAGCGCAGTGTTGCAGGTGTTTACTTTAATCCAGCAGCCGAGGCAGGAAACTTGGAGCTGAGGGTCTGAAAGGCTCATCAGTGAGAAGGCATTGAAGGTAGAGTGAGTTTTTTTGGATATGGGGTATAAGCAGAACACAGACAATCGGTTGATGCTATGTATTTAAGTATGTAAGTAATGTTTATAAAGGGAATGTGTTTAACTGACCTGTAGTAAAGCACTGTGGGAGAGGAATTCCACCAAAAATTACTTTTTAGGTCCTTTTTCCTGCTAAAGTAGGCTTTTAAAAATGTACGATATTAGATCTGAGACATAAACTGTATATAATCTAATGCCCACCTGTTAGACAGGTGTGTATGAGAATAAAACCACTACTTTTTTACACTCTATTCTTTAACAATATCACCCACAGATGTAATGCCACTTGAAATTCACAACATTGAAAATAAGTTTTCGAAAATGTTATGTGAAGTAGTGTCTTTTGTAGGCTAAAACCCTAAAAATCAGTTTTTGCAGAATTCCTTAAATTGTTTGTGAATGAGTGTTTGTGTGTAACATTGATTTCAATGGGCATGGAGTTGCATCACTGAACTTTCGGGCACTAATAAGATCCATGACAGCCACTCTACATTCAGCTGAGTTCATCAACACTCATTTTGGGATACACCTTTAATCCTGAATTTGAAATATTATTGTTTAACTAAGGCAATGCTGGAAATACTGCAATTTATATGGTACCACAAAGTCTTCTCTTAGTTTGTTGGCGTGTCAGCGCGTGTAGGTAATAATATCAAAGCCTTTTGTTTCTTACTACACCTTTTTAAACTATGTACAATAATGCAAAAATAACTATGGATTGCATAGTGGATACATATTAGGAATGAATGAGTGACTACAACATTCATGCCATTTTTACACCATAACAATAACCAGTACAGCACAGTATGTAAATACATGTTTTATGACCTTTTGTCTTTTATGTTCTTTTTTTATTGTTCTTTGTGTTGGTGATTTGAAGATGTCATCTACAAAAGGAACATTTGTGGATTTTTTTTTTTCTTTTTTTTTAATGTAGCATCATGAGTTTGTTGATTTTCTTTTATTTTTTTTGACGTGGTGGCAGTTGCTATTTTTGTACATACTTGTAATGTTTTAAAGAAAAAAGGAATCTCTTAATTCTTCTGTCATTATTTCCCTTCCGACTATATCTGATAAAACCTCCAGGTGTGATTATCAAACAATCAACTTCACAGGGTGAAAAGCACAAAGCATCAGGCTTCCTCTGGAAACAAAGTTATTTGTTTGTAGCTGCTGCTATGGTTCATGAGCCCTTAATTATGTCGATACCTACAAGTGTTGTGATCGTGTTTGTTGGTTAACTTGCCTGCTCCTGGAGTTTAAAATGAAGGTGTACACAGATGTGGTGGCTCAGTGTCGTTAGACACATCGTTATTAACGAAACGTACATTTAATGCATTTTATACATTAGTTACATTCCTCTGTATGGGCAAGTGCAGCTAACAAAACTGAAAGTGTGCCTCCTTACTGACATATCCATTTTCATTTCATGCTCCTTCCTGTGTTCAGCTGCTTGAATTTTCCATGTTTTAAGTAGGAAATGTATCGTTAATCATGTTCGTTGTACAGCAAAGACTGTTGTATAAGTCTGCAAAACTATTTTCATATAAAATGTACTAAAAATTAAAATTTCACATATCTGAAAGAGTTTTTGGACTCGTTTTTCACTACCATGATTTACTGTTGCTTATTAAAACCTTTTTAATATGATGACAAAAGATCATAAGACATCATAGTATTCTATGAAAATGTCCCAAACGGGTCAATTTTATAGTACACCATAAATAATCAAAAAAATTCATAGTATTTCATAAGCACGTCATAGTATGCATGTCATATAAATGTAAAACATGTCATTGTATATAGTATGCAATAAAAATGTCATGATGTATTATGACATTAAAATGTCGAAAAAATAGTAGGCAAGGCAAGTTTATTTGTATGGCACATTTCAACAACAAGGTAATTCAAAGTGCTTCACATAAAACCATTAAAAGCATCAAAACATAAGGCAAAAGAAAAGGAGATTTCAAAACAATTAAGAACATTCATTGCATTAAAACTTTTTTTTTTTTTAACTAAGAAATAAAATACAGTAGTAAAATGCAGAAATGCAGGAAATTGATTAATATATTAATTGAATGTGGTTCAATTAAAGGCAGCAGCAAACAAAAGTCTTCAATCTTGATTTAAATGAGCTGAGGGTCTCAGCAGACCTGCAGTAAAAGATTACAACTAATGTCGTATGGCATAAAAAGGTCATGGTATAGAACACCATTGAGATTCATGTATGCCATAAACCACATTATAAAAAAGGTATAGTATGTATGCCAGTAAAATTTGTATAAAAAGAATAATATAGCATGCCATAAAAGATTATTAAAATATAATAATGTAGTAGGCCATAAAAAATATGAATGCTATTGTTAAGAACATAAAGTAAAAGTATAGCATGTCAAATGACATTTTGAATTATATCATTAAATGTATTTTTAAAAAGATGGAATGTTCCAATATGTAAACAATCTTCGACTGGGTCATAAAAATGCTAAAAATTGACAATTGACAGACAATGTTGATATTGGCATTGGTATCAGCTGACAAGGTATGTTTATAAATGGCAGTGGCACGGCCTCCCTACTCACTGTACCTTGCACATGTTTAAAATAAAACATGAATATATGAACCTGTGTATTATTTGAATAGCTTAGTATTGAATGCACAATAAAGAGGTATGTTTATACATGGCACTAGGCCCAGTTTAATATAAAATACAATTGTATACAATATATATATATAGTCGGGGGTCCCTGCTCCATCTCTATCAGTTCCTTGGCCTGAAAAACGTTGAAGACCCCTGTCGTAAAAAATGTCAAAAAACTAAATGTGATGAATTGAATTTGTTTATTTAATTAATTCATTACAATAAAAATATTATAAAAAAAGGTCACAGTATGGTCTGTTGCCGAAATTTTGCAGTTTGTCTTAAAATGTCCAAAAAGTCATAGTATGTTTACATAAAATAAGTGCAGTATATCATAAAAATAACTTGTAAAAAATATCATACTATGAAATTACATGTCAGTATAGTATTGGTATTGTGGTATAGTGAATTATAAAGATTTGTAACAAAAAGAGTATGAAGAGTATTCAAATATGGCATCAAAATAGTTCATAAAAAGTAGTAATATAGTGTGCCATAAAACAATTCATGAAAAAGTCAAAGTAAAGTTTGTCATTAAATAGGAAAATAGTGATGGTATAGCCTGTCATGAAATGCTTTTAAAAAGTCATAATGTTAAAATAGTAATGAAAAAGTAAAAACTAAAAGTTGAATGTATGTCCAAAAGTTATTAGTATATTATGTCAAAGAAATGTTAAATAAGTCCTGGTTTAGTATATAAAAAAACAGCCAAAAATAATAATTATAGAGCATCGCATGAAGAAAAAGGAGTATGTGATAAGAAAAAGGCAGTATGGTGAGTCATAAAAAAAATCGAAATATCATAGCAGTATGTCATAAAACAATGTCCAAAAAATCACAGTATATGTCATGAAATTAAAATGACAACCGAAGTTCAAAGTTCAAAGTTTGCTTTATTGTCAATTCCACAATATGTACCGAACATACAGAGGAGTTGAAAAGACGTTTCTCTTCAGACCCACATATGAACATATAAAGTGAATACAGTGCAATAGATTAAAAAAAAAACATTTAGACAACATATGTATTATCAGAAAAAAACTATCAATCTGTATTTAGCAGCAGTCGGACATATTGTATGTAAGTCATACACATATTGTAATAAGTCATTAAAATGTCAAAAAAGAAATCATAGTACATGAAAATGTACTGTGCAGCAGCGCCCTTTGCTTGTATAGAAGAGGGAGAAAAAGCTTACAGCACCTGGTATTCCCAGGCGGTCTCCCATCCAAGTACTGACCAGGCCCGACCCTGCTTAGCTTCCGAGATCAGACGAGATCGGGCGTGTTCAGGGTGGTATGGCCGTAAGCGAAGAAACTACCTACCAAAGGGCCCTTGAAAGATACTGCTCTTATGTCAATCTGTAGCACTTGCACATTGCCCGGTAATCGAATACACGCTCGAAAAATCAATTCCCTTGATAACCATACTAACATACTCTGTCAATTTTACATTAATACAGGCTATGTTATACAACTATTACTGGATTATTATCACTGATCACCCCCTTACCAAAGCAGCATAGAGTATAGAATTTTATGTCATCAATATCATAGTACAGTAAGTCACCAAAAACGTCACGGTACAGTATGTCATCAAAATGTCCAAAAAGTCACAATAAATGTCATAAAATTAAAATGACAACAAAACGTCATAGTATATGTGACAAAGTGGGTGAGAACACTCCATTTGTCCCCAAATTACATTCATCTATAAACCATGTGTTCTCGAGGGAGCTCGCGGTGCTCTCGCGAACCTAGCAACCATTCTGTTGCAGTAACCATAGCAACCGGTGAAGTTTGGAGCCACACCGGAGCCACACCGGAGCTAACTACGCCGTTAATTCATCGTTGTGAACGCTACTAAAACAGAAGTACGATGGACGCAGAGCGAGACGACAGTGAGCAGAGTCTGCAGTCAGCGGCCTCGTTTAAGGCTCTCATGATGACGAGCAGCACGCAGAGCAACATGAACCTGTGAGTGATGAATGAACGATGAACAGTTAGCTCACAGTTAGCTAGCTAGCTCACGGCTGCGGTGTCGGTTGGTTACAATGCATCACGTGATGTAAACAAGTAGGAATTACAACGAAGGCTGGTTGAGAGTCAGATTTTACTGTATGCAGAAACAAAATCAAATTCATCAAACTGTCAACATTTTCCAACAACAAGCCCTTAATTCACCGCCTTCACATGCTGGACCCTGCTCCTTGTCTGGCAGGTTATTAACAGATTTGAGGACACAGCACTCACAGGTCTAATCTTCCGTGTGTCGGTGACAAATCCGGAAAAATATATATTTTTAAAGATAACTACTTCTACTATTAATTATCATAATCACTTTATCTGACATAAATAACATTTGAATCCTTACAATTGTTCACACAGACACAGCGAGCCTCTACATTACTAACGTTACTCATCACAAGACTTGTTCTGCCTGAAGTTGGTAAAGGTGTTGCTGTCCTCCATGTTTGGCTCCAGGAGGTTGAGGATGCTCCTTTAGAAATACGCTGCTGTGAGAATGACCGTTGTAAACTCCCTTAGGAGCCTAAAGGACGGCATCCGATCATAAGGTGCTCTAGATTTGGTAACAAAGCCAGTATAAATTATCTCTTCATCTGAGCACCACTGGTGGTTGATCATCTCTCTTCACCGATTGTATTGTCCGGTCCTAGCGGTGAATGGAGAGCCCCACTGGAACAACGGCCGAGTCATCAGCAAAGGAAAACTTAACAGGACATTTTCAATTGCATACATGTGAAGTTTATTCAGTTAAAAAAAAAAGCACTCAGTGGTTCTCAAGTTTATATGGAAAACACAGAAAATCTGGTTGTCAATATCACTTTGCAGTCATAACATAATACAAAACTGAACAAACCCATGCTCTGTACAGTTATACATTTGTAGTGTTTGTAGCGCGACTGTGTCTCAATGGTAGAGCGGGGTCGTCCTTCAATCAGAGGATCTGCGGTTCAATCCCCGGCTTGTCCATGTTGCCTTGTCCTTGGGCAAGACACTTAACACCTGCTGTGTGTGAATGGGTGTAAATGTTAGATGGGACGGTGGCACCTTGCATCCATCAGTGTATGAATGGGTGAATGACATGTTGAGTTAAAGCGCTTTGAAAACTAGAAAAGCTCTATACAAGCACAGACCATTTAGTATAAGTATGCTTATATGTGTGAATAACATTTCTGGGAGGACATTTCCTAAAATGATCACCAGATGGTCAAACGCTGAGGAAGCTGATGTCTTTCTTTTCACGTTCCAGTTATGACCACCTCACCCAGGTGCTGATGAAGGTGATGGATGAGCATCCACAGAATGCGGTGGATGTGATTGAGGATATAAGCCAGGATGTGAAGCGGACTTTTTTTGAAGCGAAGCAAAGCACCCTGCGAGACCTTCCACAGACTACGGCTGCTGAGCTGCTGGCTGAGAAGCAGCGCCTGCTGTTTGCTGGGCCAGAAGAGGATGACCAGGAGGAGAAAGCGGTATCGGCAACATACACACTATGAATTTGTCTTGGTGATTTGAAGGGGAAATTACATACAGGCGATAGGGCTTACCTGTGAAACATTGGATTGTAAATTGAAAGTGTTTTTAGACACGTAATGAAGCCAGGTTACAAATCAGTTCTTTTAACAGCATTTTATTGACTGTTATATATGGCAATTGTCCAGAACTGTAAAGAAAAAGTACTGACAGCTGTTATAATATGTCTGGTTGGATTCATAATCTTAATTTTTTTCTTTGACATCTGGTCAAAGGTCCGGATTTAGGTCAAAAATTTAAATTTTAGACTGCAAGTAATGTTAACACAAACAAAGTTATTTTCCTAAACCCAACTAAGAAGGTGTGTTGCTTAAACCTAACTAAGGTTTGTTGCTTAAACCTAACTAAGAAGGTGTGTTGCTTAAACCCAACTAAGAAGGTTTGTTGCTTAAACCTAACTAAGAAGGTGTGTTGCTTAAACCTAACTAAGGTTTGTTGCGTAAACCTAACTAAGAAGGTTTGTTGCTTAAACCTAACGAAGAAGGTTTGTTGCTTAAACCTAACTAAGAAGGTGTGTTGCTTAAACCTAACTAAGAAGGTGTGTTGCTTAAACCTAACTAAGAAGGTTTGTTGCTTAAACCTAACGAAGAAGGTTTGTTGCTTAAACCTAACTAAGAAGGTTTGTTGCTTAAACCTAACGAAGAAGGTTTGTTGCTTAAACCTAACTAAGAAGGTTTGTTGCTTAAACCTAACTAAGAAGGTGTGTTGCTTAAACCTAACTAAGAAGGTTTGTTGCTTAAACTATTGGGTCTACAGATGAAAAATAGCCTTTTGGCTAACTCTGGCAGAAATGCAGAAATGTTTTTATTAATGTGCACTGTCCCGTTCAAATACACCAATAAAATAAACCTAACTAAGAAGGATTGCTGCTTAAACCTAACTAAGTTTCCTGTGAAGACGGGTGTTTATTTTGAAGGGACTGTATGCATGTAACGAGCGTAAATTGACACGTGTTGCTGGCTTTGGTAGGAAAAACGCATGAAAAATGAGAAGTGACTTTTCATAACATATCATACAAACCGTTATATGAGGATACGTTGTGTGTGCTTATAAGAAAAGCTCATGACACAAAGAGCCCTTCCGTACAGACACACACAAGGCCCCACTCATAGCAACAGACCCCCAAATTGTGGTTGTTTTGTTTCTTTTTGAGCAACATTCTACCTGTTAAGTATTGCCTTTGGATGACAAATGCACCTAATGAAACTAAGTATTTAGTTGTCGCTCATGATTTAAAGAGCATATCTACCTGCCATTTAAATCTGGTGTTCCCAGAAGGCTGTTTGTCCAGGGTCTTTGCTGTTTCACTGATTCGCACAACTGTCATTTGTAAATGGATGAGTAACCATTATAATGTTGCCTGCCAGGCTTACCTGAAAATATATTTTGTGGGTATTACTCATATAGTAAACAGAGCTGAATTTGTACAATTTAACATGTTCATTGGTCTTCATCAGATGGAGTCACCTCTCCCTAATGTGAGTGTGATTGGCTTCTACTGGGAGCAGGCTGGAGTAGGTCTGGGCAGAGAGGAGATGCTGCGGGTTTTCCTCGCACTGAAGCAGCTCGTTGAGTCGCAGAAACTGCTGCGCTGCCGACTGTGGGGCAAGATTCTGGGAACGGAGAGCAGCTATATTGTTGCTGAAGCCGAATACGAAGTGGGGGAGGTAGAGAGGAGCTCTGAAGAATCAGCTGAGGAAGAGGAGAGAGAAGCAGAGATTGAGGAGGATGAGGTGAGGAAGAGAAAAGTACTCAATCTATGAACCAGATACTCTTTATTTATTCTCAAACTGTGGCAGGGGTCTTTATTTACCTCCGCTTCAGAACCAGGCCTTTATTTGAATCCATTTTTCTTATGTTAAAAGTATATTTGATACATATTTTAGTAGGACTCCTCCCCTTTCCTGATTTGCACTGTTTAATCAGCTGTTAATGCAATCTCAACACTTTCTCCATGTTTGCTCCATGTTTACGCATTTACCTCCTTGAAAAACACAAATCCCCAAGTTGTCATTTACTGATTATTTCCAATCACATGCACTTTTCCGTTTTTTGTATCACTGTTGGCTTTTGTCGGTGAAACCCACGACCTCCTGCAGGGCTATTGAAAGCCTAGGCTAAGAGGAAATAATGCCTGACAGAAAAAGCAATAAAGCCTGCCCCTCTCCTGATTGGCTGTCTACAGGGCTTGACATTAAGCTTATTTAGCCATTTGTCCTCCGGGAAAGGAGCTGAGATGTTTTACTTGCCCGATCGTCAAACTTTAAAATATAGGCCTATTAATAAATTAATCCAATCCATAAAGATTTGGAGAATTTTACAATTTTTTTTTATCCTTTTACTTTGTTAATAGTAATTTATCGTGGTTATTTGCATAAAAACACACAATTCAAATGAGGAAACAATTTTTGGGGGGGTATTCACAGTATTAATAATTATAAGCAGCTTAATGCTAGTGTTAGGAAATGAAACGGGTCGCAACTCTAATATTTATTTTTGTGTTGCTGTGAAAACATCTCCTTCAACCAATGAAGTTTATTGCCAAAACCACATTTTACCTGATTACACCTGAACACATAATGAAAACGTTGTAATTGACCTTCCTCCAATACAAACTTTTAATGTTTGGAGCATGAACGCACCATAATGTAACCGAAAGGAGCCTTTATCAGCAGCACTGTGCTCGGGAGAGACAGGTCACTGCAACTAGTCTGAGCAGCATGCATGCTTCTTCCAGAGTGTCCCTTACTCTTTTCAAGGGAAAGAATAGAAATGAATTGTTTGAGTAATTCCTCTGGTCTTGTGGTGGCTTTGCTTTCAGGGGGATCCACTTCCTCGGTCCACCTATGAACCCCTTCCAGCACTGCCGGAGGAGAATCTAGGAAGAGGTGCTAACAAGTGTGTTTATTATGTGTGCAAAGAGCCAGGTCTTCCTTGGGTAAAGCTCCCTTCAGTCAGTCCAGCACAGATCACTGTTGCTCGCCAGATCCGTAAATTCTTCACTGGGAGGCTGGACAACCCAGTTGTCAGCTACCCGCCTTTCACCGGGAATGAAGCCAACTACCTGAGAGCACAGATTGCTCGGATCTCTGCTGGCACACAGGTCAGCCCCGAAGGCTTCTACAAGCCTGCAGAGGATGAAGACTATGAGGAAGCCTTGAACAGCGTTGAAGTGAATCCTGACTTTGAGGGCATCTCTGTTGCTGAGTTGGCTGAGTCTTTGTCCACCTGGGTGCATCATGTTCAGCACATTCTGCAGCAGGTACAAGTCTGATCCCAACAGGTACATGGACCATTTTCTCAAGTGATAAGCGTATTTAATGTGTTAGTATGGACTATTTTAGGGCCGCTGTACTTTGGCGGACCTGGCTAAGAAAACGGGAGATGACTTCAACGAGGAAGGAGAGGCTGAAGAGAGGAAAGATGATGATGAACCTGAGCAAGAAGTTGGACCCCCTTTGCTTACCCGTCTCTCCGAAGATGCAGGTCAGTCTTTGACTTTGGACATTTTCATGCCAAACCACTTTTGTGTTCAAAAGGTAACTTATGATTTCATTTCCACATGGGATCGGGTGACTTGTTGCCTTCACATCTCCCCAAATGAATCCCACATCTTCACAGTTTCAGTCAGATTTACTCACTAAAATCTCCCAAATGTCACTGTCCTTACAGTGCTGCCCAGCTGCCAAAATCCAGATGATATCAGAAGGCAATAAAAATGTTGATATGCTCATCAATTAAACTAGAAAATGCATTTCCTGCAGAAAATGCATGTGAATTCTGAGAGCTTAAATAAATTGCAAAGCATTACAGAACATATGAAAGTATTTAAATGAAAATGCACTGCACTGCTGAAAAAGAACTGGAAACTGAAATGTAAAACTGGAAGAATTGGTTACTGAACTGCAATACGTGAAGAAGCTAAGAGCTGAGTACACTGGTGGAAAAGCTGGAAGCTAAACTGGGATACTGTCAAAAGGTGGAAATTGAAATGAATTAACTGAAAAGGCGGAAAGCAGAAATGCTTTGGACTTTAAAAGGCAGAAAAGTTTGAATTTTTTTTTTTTTTAAACGACCATAAATGTCCTGGTTTCTTCAGCTGAAAGTATGAAGGACTAGTCAATCGAACAAAAAAACAGAAGAAGTATAAATACTTTGTGACCTTTTTAAAGCTTACATGAAATCTATACATTAAAAGTCTGCAGAAGTAGCAGATATTGCTACTATTATACCATTTGGCCTTTATTTTCCACAATCCCCCCTTTTAGAGGGTCTCTGCAGAAAAGGGAAAAGGCTTTTAGTTTGAAAAATACATATAACAGGTCACTCAAAGGCCCCTTAAACTCCTGTTACCAACTAGGGGCTTTTGTTTTGGAAATCCAGTCGCCTATGTGAACTCCTGTTGGTGCATCACCTAAAGAATCTATAAATAGAATCTTGTTTTGTGTTGGTACTCCTGCCCATTTCTCCAAACTGGGTGACGTGCTGACCGTTATCAACAGTAGATAGTACACTGACAATGGATAAGTAAACCAAACCTTTGTCCTTAAAGGCAGCGACATCTTTTTTTTATATTTGTGTCTCTCAGAAAAGTTCAACATTCCTCCCTGGACCTTGAGGGTATCCTCCACTCTCACCTACCAGCATGCATTGGCTGTGATACGTTCTAACCTTTGGCCAGGGGCATATGCATACAGTTGTGGAAAGTACGTGAAAAGATCAGAATACTCTCACTTCCTGTGTTTGATTTCTCACAGTATCCTAAAGACAACGTTGTAATTTACAACCAACCATGTGCTGTCTCTTGATTTAGGACGTTTGAGAACATATATGTTGGATGGGGTCTGAAGTATGCAGGTGAAGGCTACAGCCCTCCTGTACCCCCGCCACCACAGAACGAATATCCAAGCGGACCAGAAATCACAGAGGCCCTGGACCCATCACTGGAGGAGGAGCTGGCACGGCAAGAAACTCTGGAGGAGGAGCGAGATGCCGAGGAAGAGCTGGAGGAAGAGCTGGAGGACATAGACGGTGAGGACGACGAGGAAGATGACGATTGACATTTTTCAAGTATTTATTTGTACTTCAATGGCCAAATAAATCAGTTTATTATCAATCAGTTTATTCAGCAACATGGCTTGCTATTGTAAATTCAGGTTAATATGTTCAACATCTGAACAGGTCACTTGTGTAAAGATGAGGCAATGCTTGCGGTGGCAATGTACCAAAAGTTTGTTAAATGTATCCTGTGGAAGTTTTGACCGCTATGGAACAATGTTTTACAGATGTTGGTTATTTCCCTCTGACTTTAGGGAGGGGAGACTTTTATTTTTATCCAACTGGTTCTGCCCTAGCTGCAGTGCACACCAATAGCCAGCAGGCAGCACATGTGAGCAAAGTAGTAAACAAAAATATGTAGCCTAATGTATGTTATGGTCATAATATACCCTGCAAAAGAATAAAAAAAACCTTCACCAAATAATTCAGTTTCTTCTGTCATTTCACATCTAGTTGTTACAAACACACACTTAGTAATGAAGCAGAGTCTCTAACGGGTGCAATCGTTTTTTATTTCCTGGTATAAAAGCACCTTTAGTCTGGAAGACTGAGGGATGTTTCGCCTCAGCCCAGGTCTCATAGCTATGATCAAGGTTTTGTACCAAGACATTGAGAGTGTACTCAAAATGAATGAAGGCCATAGGGCTCCCTTCAGAGTCCACAGAGCGGTGAGACAGGACTGCTCTCCCTCATGGATGCTGTTTCTGTTGATTATTGAACCCATGTTGTATAAAATAAGAGCAAACATCAAAGGTCGGGTGTTAAAGGTCACATTTGATCAGCTAATACTGACACCATTGTTCTTTTTTATTAAAAACCAGAGGGAGATTAGAAAACTGGGGACTATCTGTTCAAGATTTTGGCACCATATCAGCTGCGAAGATGAATTTGGCAAAAAATGAAGCGCTGGCAATTGGGAGCTGGGGTCCGCCCAGTCTACCAGGAGGGTGGACCTTGAAAAGGGACGTTTTTATAGAAAGTGAAAATAGAAGGTGTCCTGCAGAGGCAGAGCACTAGTTAATAATACTTTGGTGGCACAGCTTGGCCAGTAGAACCACCTAAATGCCAAACACAAAGGTTAAAGGCCATCTTGGTGGACTTCTTCTGGGACAGGCTGCATCGGCTGACCTGCCGATCCGCTCAGCTGTTTGGGTCCTTAAGTTATCTTCCCAACAGAAAAGGCAAATGGACACAACACTAAGTGATAAAGAACATATCAATATTTATTTATTTTTTGTACAGGGCCACCACCTGTTCTGGTTTTTGGGCTGCAATTAAGAGCACACACACACACACACACTCTCTCACTCACACACACGGTCTAAAGTGAGATCAGAATGGCTGTAAGAGACCGACATGTAGATGCTTTACCGGATCATTACTCTTTAATGTAATGTGTTACGGTAAAAATAGTTATTTAACACCATCAAATATTGCACATGCAATGCCTTGTTGTGGGGAGAACCAGAAAGAAGAGGAACAATTGTACAGCAGAGCTCAGCATGAACTGAACACCCAGCAAGTGAAAGGCGGTGAAAGTAGCATTTTAACCTTTGCTTCCATTTTCATGGACCTCTTCCCATCCTTTATTGTTCTTTGTCTTGTCCTCCTCCTCCTCTGATGTGTTAGAGGAGTCAGACATCGTATCATAGGAAGATTACATTGAGCGTTAACAAGATACAAATACAAACATAAGGCTTACAGCACAATGCCCAAAGAAAAACATAGGTGCATGAATACTCTACTAGAGTCCAGAGTTAGACTTATATAAGACCCAACTGTGTGTTGGGAGACTTACTGAATGCCAACTGTTCTTTCAGATCGTCTCTCTCCTGGGTCAGCTCATCTCTGCCCTCAGCTTACACACCTCCAACTCATGGGATTTGTTTTTGGCTTCCAGCTGTGCAGTAGAAGCTATTGACACACTTAATAGAAGTAGAAGAGTTTATTATTGAATACATCTATTACCCTTATTTGCATGTCTGCTATAAGCCTAATAGCTCTTAATTACTCCACTCATATGAACAGATAAATGGTCATCTAACATCGTCATTATCGGTTACATCCCAAGTCTCTTAATTGCATCCCCGTTTCCCTCACTTGCAAACAAGAGACTTGGGATGTAGCCTTAGCTAGCTGTTAGCAACCACCTTTTTTAAAGACACGAAAAGGCTTCAAAATCCCAGAGAGGGATATTTACTCACGTATTTAACGTCGTAGAACCAAACATTAAAATCTCTAAAGCTTCCGTTAACCCAAAGCCTTATTTCAGGCATTTGACCAAAACCTGAATTATTGAATATATGATTGAAAAACTGATTAAAACTAAAACCTTTACAGTATATATATATGTATCTGTATGTACAGTATAATCCTTCTGAGCAGGCATTCTAGGCACGGGCGAGTTAAAGTGTCCTTTAAAGACACAGACACCCAAGCTCTGCTCTACAAAACTAGTTTCCACCCAAAACACACCTATGCAGGCCTGATTAAGTCACAATTGTTGAGGTTTCACAGAATCTGCACTGAACAGGAGGATTTTAATTCGGCAGTCAGAGTGTTGTTTCGAGCTTTGACCAGCAGAGGATACTCTCAGACTTTTCTTAGAAAATGCAGGAGGTCATTTCAGCAAACTAAACCTACAGTAGTAACTTATAACCTTCCATTTGTGACTACATTTTCCCCGTCAACTGTTGAACTGATCAGAGAAAGTAGGAGGAACTTTCACAAACACATTACAGGAACCTCAACATCTTTTTTTGTAAAGTAACTAAAAAAGTAACTTTTTAAACCCTAACCCTAACCCTAACCCTTAGGAGGGCCCCGCTCTTAACTAACCCTAACCCTAACCCCCTAACCCAACCCTAACCCTAACCCTAACCCTAACCCACCCTAACCCTAGCCCTAACCCTTGTGCCAGTGCCCCTCGTGGCCCTCTTAGGAGGGCCCCGCTCTTAACTAAACCTAACCCTAACCCTAACCCAACCCTAACCCTAAGTTACTTTGCAAAAAAAGTTACTTTTTTAATTACTTTTCAAAAAAAGTTACTTTTTTAGTTACTTTGGAAAAAAAGTTACTTTTTTAGTTACTTTGGAAAAAAAGTTACTTTTTTAGTTACTTTGGAAAAAAAGTTACTTTTTTAGTTACTTTGGAAAAAAGTTACTTTTTTAGTTACGTTGAAAAAAAAGTTACTTTTTTAGTTACGTTGGAAAAAAAGTTACTTTTTTAGTTACTTTGTAAAAAAAAGTTACTTTTTTAGTTACTTTGTAAAAAAAAGTTACTTTTTAGTTTCTTTGTAAAAAAGTTACTTTTTAGTTTCTTTGTAAAAAAGTTACTTTTTTAGTTACTTTGGAAGTTTGGAAGAAGACAGAGTTTGCTAATGTTTGCCTGGCTCGTAACACTGAAGAGCTATCATCAGATACGAAGAGACAACTTGATTTTTTTCGTGAGCCTGTTTCATGTGTGTTGAATTTAAATATTAGACAACTTTTCATCACCCTCACTAAGTCATATTTAAGATTGTCTTGAGGTGAGAATATTGATCGGTTCCTATGTAATTAGCTTTTAGATGGCTTGTTCTTTGTTATCTGACTTTCAAGATGTGAAAGAAAGGCAGAATAGTTGTTGAGATGTGTTCACACATGAATGCTTACATTTGGTTACATTGCTATTTGCTGTCATTGAAAATAAAATGATAAAATAACAATGTATGTATAGGCTACTTGTATTGTTTAAAATAATGTCAGCAGGGACTGTTGGACCTTGGGCATTTTCACATTATCAAATTTGGCCCTCTTTGAAAAAAGTTTGGACACCCCTGTTATACACGGTACTAGGCCCAGTTTAATATAAAACACAATTTTATACCAGTGGCGGGCCATCAGGGCCTGCAAAGCCTTCTCTGCTCGCCTAAAAAGAATCACTAAGTTATATCTATTTTATAATTTTTCTTAAATACACTACATGTATTATAATTCATAAAAATATTTTTCCCATTATCTTATTTTCTCATTGCACAGCTACTGTCTTCCTCAGTTGCTCTGCTTCCAGTGCAGCTTGTGTTAAGTCGAGCTTTTATCCAATCAGATTTCACCTTGTGTCTCTTGGTCAGAAGAGAGGCCCGAGGCCTGCAGACTCTCACCTGCAGCCAGTGCAGATTAAAGTGAATGGGGACGATATTGTTGATTGTCACAGTGTTTAACCAATCAGATCTTTAGTTTGACATGTTGGGCGTAGTCTTTGACGTATCAGAGCCTGCAAGCCGGCCTATGATGACGTCAGCATTACACGCCGCTCAGTGACCATGTGTAGCTCTGCCGCGAGGTGCAGAATGCGCTGTGATTGGTCAGGGGGCGAGTACGCGACTATCGTGAAACGAAACTTAACAGCAGAGGCTGTCGGGTAGTGAATCGCATCACGTGATGCAGCTCAGCCAATCAAATATGGGCATTCTGACTCCAGTGAGACGTAGCACACACCATGACACAGGGGACTGAGACGAGGAAAGACATTGCAGAGCAGTACATTCAACGTTGTAGTTGTGAAAGTAAAATCCTATGATAATCTCTTTGGGTCGCGGCTTGTCATCAAGACCACAAAACCCAAACGGCTGCATCTTCCTTTACATGACGAGAAATGAAAAATAAATATTGCTTCTCTCCCACTTTGAAAATCCCTGATTTTAAACCGTACGCTGAGGAAGAAGCACGTCTCTTTAGTGTCATTGTGTCGGATGTGCAGCACAGACAGCACGAGCATGAGGACGGGAACACGGGGGAGGTTCAAGCTCTTTGAAATCAGTGTTGTATTGGTTCAATAAAGCCATTCATAAAGTATGTTTCGACATGAATAAAACACGGATTCATGATCGTCACTGACACGAGTACGGTTACTCCAGGATGGTAGTTCAGCGCCGACACTACGCAGCATTTTCTCTCTCACACACTCACACAAATAAAAACTCAAAACTCTTATCAAAATATATTTTATTCTGGACTTTTGTTCTACTGATCTGACTTCAATGATAACAGACCAATGTGATGCGAGTTGCAGAAGAAGAGAAAAGAAGAAAAGTCACAAAGGCTGTGAGACCTCATGGGAGAGCTGCTGCTTAGACTGACATGTCTGTTGTGGTGGCACAAATAAAAGGCTGACTCAGCGACATTAGCCATGTGGACCCAGACACACTGACGGCACAGACCTAAGGGTGGCAGGAAGTTGCCCGCGTGAGATATTTTCATTTAACTTTTGGCTCAAGTGCTTGAAATACAAGGAAGAAAAAAAAAAAGTGATGAAATCACTCAGGACTCTTAAAAGGAAAACATGAAATCTCTGTAAGCCCATTAGTAAAAAACGCCCAATTTATTACAGACTGATACAAGAGGAAATAAATGGATTTGCAGTTTGTTTGTCAGAAGCAGAGCTCTGGAGGCAGATGTCAAATTCTTTGTTTAATTAAACCTTTGAGTGAAGCCAACCTAAAGCTTAAACTTTTACAAACTTAAACTGTTATGAGAAAATATAACCAAAAATATGGAAATAAGTTCAACAACTCCAGATGAGTCTGGAGAATTTGGCTGCCGTTTCATTTCAAATATTACCAGAGAATAAACGTTTCTTCAGCTCCGGTCAATGAGGCTTACGATATTTTTAGCACAGAAAAAGAATATGTAGTTTGCGCATTTATAATAACTCACGTATTTATTTGCTTCTTAACTGCCCCGGTGATTGTACTAATGATGGGACTAAACAGCCAATAAGAAATCACCTTCTTCTGAAAGGGAACCTCGCGGTTCACAGGGAGCCAGGCTGGATGAGCATGCAGGTGAAGCTGAGGATGCACAGCGCAGAGAGGACGTGAGCACACAGAGCAACCACACAATCACATGACAATCACATGACTGAGCAGAGAACAGACTTTCATCTTTTCCAAGAAAATCCTTCAGGTGCTAAAAGTTTCTTTTATAAAATATAATCAATTATGCAAAATAATCATTTTCTGTGCTCACAATATCCGACTGTGCACAACCAGTTCAGACTCAAATGTTAAGTCCTTATTTAACCAATGAGATTAAATCTGCTTCCAGAGCAACTCTCTGAATCCTCACTAGATGAACACAATGAACAAAAGGGGAACCAGAAACATTCCCAAGAGTCCTGGCTTGATTAAAAAAAAATAACAAATTACAATCATATTTATTTAAGGAGTAACTTTTCCTTTGTAAATTGTTTTCTTTGTAAGCCAAGAAGAAAGTCATTGTCATCTGGGACCGAGTTTCCCCAAAAGATAAAAGTAAAATGAAAAGGTGAAGCATGTCTTTATTTAAAACTTAATTTAGTGGTCAGTCGCTCCTCTGGGACAACTCTTCACACGCTCGGTGCCTCGCTCAGCCTCACATAACAGGGTCGCCCTTTACCGTTTGCAATAGGAACAAAACAAAGTCTTTCAAATGTAGAGAACATGGAAATTAACACCGCCAAGAAATCATCAATTCACTTCTTTTTTTTCAAATCTACAAAGAAATTACAAAAATGTAACAATAATTTGTGTTTAAAAGAGTATAAAATGTCTCGTCAGCAAGGAACCTCAGTCAAGTGTGAGCAGAATGTTGACGGGGAAGAAAGCAACAAGAATGGAGGTGATTTAAATACATTGAACACAGCTCGACATCTTCTGTTTATTCACCAGGATGGCCATGCTGTGGATAAAATACTGCAACATGTGACCTTTAGCTTCTTCAGATCTTTGTATCTCGGATTGTTTCTTTCAGAAGTGTAGTTATAAACACACTTTATGACAAGCAGCTGCTAACAAAAACAGACAAAAATGAAAATGTCCAGATATTGCTTTAATGTTTGGATCTGCTTTTGAGCTCGATTCTGAATCGCAACCGTGTGCCAGGGATCAGCCAGTAAGATTCAACAGGGGAATGAAACCATTGGCTGCGTTATTAAAGGCATAAGAAAGCATGACGAGGGAAACATATAGAACGTGACATCTCTCTCTTTCTAAGTAAAGGCAGCCAAAAGTCACTCAAGCCCTCGACTCCATCCCAGGGAAATGTGGGTGGTCGTATTATTAAAACAGTTAAAAAAGAAAACATTCTTCAGATTGAGGTTTGGAGGCAGACCTGCTCTGGAATCACCAAGTTATGGTTTAACCTTCAACAGGGCAGAGCCAAAGAACACAAGCTGGCCCACCGGAAGTCGAAATATTGGTCAAAATACAATTTAAAAGACATCAGTGGTTCCGGGACGACACGGTTAGCATCGCGCTGCTCACCTCTACAAAAAGCGTTTCGGGGTTTAATTTTTTTTTGGAATACTGCATAAAAACTGCTCTGTGGCAAACGCGGGTTACGACACTTGCATGTTCTGTTCAACAAGATAATCTTCACAAACGAGCACTTCATGGTTTTTTGACGCGCAGATGAAATTGGCAGAAGTAAAGCGCTAACGTGAGCCTGTGACGTGTTCAATGTGACGACGTTTAGTCTCATGTAGACACTTGTTAGCAACCGCCTCTTTATAAAAAACTAAACTACATCGGCATTCAAACTTGGCCCCTCCTCCCCGTCTCATCGAGTAAGCACGTGTTAACCACAGACCGTATTTCACAACTACCGTATTTCACAACTAACCATCCCATAATCCCACAGACTTTGTGACAAGGGAACCAGAAGTGCAAACATGGCGACTCCTCTGTGATCGCCCGTGCACCGCTTCTTTTAGAAGTTGGATCTGATTAAGCCGGCCAGCTCAGTACAGCCAGGCCACGTCCAAACTAAATAATGCACTTCATGTACTTTGCGAACCACTTTATCGGAGTTCCTGAACGCTCCTCAGTGCTCTCAAAGGCTGCATTTGATAGGTACTGATGACGATGCAACGTTAGATGAACCGTTAGTATACAAAAAACTTAATTTAATGACAGTTTCCTGGGTGAACTATTTCGTGTTTGTTCTATAGACTGAGGGGGTGATTTCAGAAACAGCTTGACCGTCCTCTTAATGCTGCGTTCAGGCCGAGTGAGCCAAACCGTTACAAACAGCCTCCTGGTCAAACTACAACATGAACTCAAGCACAAAGCGTCAAACGCGTCGCAAAATGACTGCAAAGCAGCCATTGTTGGCAGTCACGTGTACATAATGAACTTTGAACTCCAGCTGTAACTGTTCAGCTCATCAAAAAGGAAGTACAAACCGTTCGTGTGTATTTGGTTTCACTTGTTTACGAACAAATACACAACATGATAACAAAAGGGCTCATTGAGGCTCCTGGGACAATGCGAGAAAGCTCCCCGGTGGACACACAGTAGCGTTCTATGATCGTTGTGCGATTGCAGCAACAGAGCTCAGCTCTACAGTCTTTGACGTCGTCGGCCTCTTTTACCCGATGGGTGTTTTCTTTGGCTCGACCCATCTGCTCTTTATTCACCGGGATTATTTCTGCCTCCAGAACATCTGCATGACCGAAACGTGGAGCAACACTTCAGGGCATCGTGATGTGAGGGTCGATCAAATTAGAAATGTTTGAAGTCTTCCGGATGATGCGTAAAACACACACAAAAAAACACAACTGCTGGAATCCTACTGGCTGAGGACCTGACGACGGTTGCATTAATACAACTCAGATTTAGACAAGTGGAGGTCAGCTTCTGGCCAATTGAAACGTTTTCCATCACACAAGTAGCTGCTATGGCCGAAGGGTCCAGAGAGGAGAACTGTGGGTGAAACATCTGGATTGAATTGTGCACAGAG
Source organism: Melanostigma gelatinosum (assembly GCF_949748355.1). Classification (NCBI taxonomy): domain Eukaryota; kingdom Metazoa; phylum Chordata; class Actinopteri; order Perciformes; family Zoarcidae; genus Melanostigma; species Melanostigma gelatinosum. Next base: position 22,853,751 of record NC_136637.1, read on the forward strand.
GAGCAGTTTCTTTAAAGCATCTAGACGTACATCAGCTGTGTCATTTTGGCTGTACAGAGGGAGTCTAGAGTTCACATGAACTACTCCACTCTGAGGTTAACCGTTTGACCAAACTCACACCTGCAGAAACCACCGCTGACACACAGGAGAATAAAAGCCTTGGGATTTGCCACCTTGTTTTGAAATCATGACGAGGACACAGTTGTTTTGAGAACTGCTTGGTGTGCATGTCCGAGCGTGTTTATATGTATGTTCTTCTCCAATCAATGAAACTCTGACCAGACCAGCCCGACCCCTCCCCCGAAGATAAAAAATATAAAAACATTGAAACAGAGATCTGAAATTTAAAAAAACTAAGTGCCATCCTATTTTATGGTGGATAAGTTGATATGTCTTCACAATGAGATCCAACTGGTAACAAAGAGCAACACTTTTTTCATTGTTTTTCATTTTGATGACGATGAGCATGGTTTAAAGATCAAAAAAGCAAAATAGCTTCCAAATTTTGGTACATATACGGATCTGTAATTTTTTTTTTTTGTCTATCAGTTTTTTTTTCGTTTTTTCTCTGCGTCCCTTCTGCATCTCTGTAAGAGTCTGCACAGATAGAGAGGGGCGCTTCCATCCGCCCGTTTATCCGTCTGTCCGTTTGTCCGTTCATCCCCCCGTGTCTGGACCTGCTGTGTCGAGTGCTTGCTTCCTGTTCCCGTTTCCTGCTTCCTGTCTGTCGGTGGGCGGGGCCATAGTCGTAAGCGAGAGCAGTACGCAGGGCAGGCAAGGACAGTCATTTGGCTATGTACACATTCATGGTCGGTCCATGGCTTCCAACAAACAGCGGTACTATTTCCGAAGGTCTAGTACACACACCTGGGACAAGAAGAGGACGGATATCAAAAACCTTCACAATAAAAGCTCGAGAACATCCACCCAAACAGTCCAGCGTGTACTTACAGATCCGTCTGATGCGCTGGCTCCCACTTTGTCCCCCGCTGCATTCCAGCAAACCTCAAAGATTCCTCCCGTCCCTCTGTAACTGTGGACTAGAGCGCCCGTCTGTAGCACAAAGAGGGGGGGGAGGACAGATATTATGCTTTGGGCTGTTTACGGGAAGAAAAAAACATAAAACAACACAGCAGGAGCCTTAAAACTGCTGTAGTTGCATTATATTTCTGGCCACACGGGGGCAGCAGCTAAGCGTTTGTGAGCCCAACATTCAACTCGGTCTCTTCAGCTCTTAAATAGCTGCAGTTGGTTTATTAAAACAGTGTTCAATGAAAAATGCTGCCGCTGGAAAATGATTGGATGACAAGCTTACACTGTAAAATGTTTCTTGGTTTGTTACACATTCAAGCTGTTAATATAACTAATATTTGTTGGTGCAGCTTTGAAGTACCACTTTACTAAAATCTGTGTACACTGTACAAAATGAAAGCACAGCGGGATCAGTGAAGTGACACGTTCAATAAAAAGGTACGGACACTGTCTTAAGGTGAACCGGTCACAAACACGCACCCCCCCCCCCCCCCCCGTTCTCTTCATACCTGTGTATTCCAGATGTGCACGCATTTGTCAAAGGAGCCACTGGCCAGATGCCGACCATCGGGGCTGAAAGCCACGCTGTAGACGGGCTCCTGGTGCTTCGTCAGCGTGTGGATGCAGATGCCTCTCTCCACGTCCCAAAGACGAACTGTGGAGTCAAACGATGCACTGTGGAAGTAAGACACCGGGACAGACGGGGTTAAAGAGGTGCCGACGTTCGGAAAATGGAGATTTATTGTGCAAAAAAATATATATAAAATAAAAAATAAAAGTATAAAAGAGTATAAAGAGTATTGTGCAAAGTTTAGATTACCAGGGCAAAGTAAAGCACTCTGCTTCTCTGCTGCGCTCAATTCAAAACTTAAAGACAGACGTGTGCAGATTGTATTGGCTCCAGCTCAGAAACAACAGAGTGTAAAACACTGCTCCACGCGTTAGCTTTGGCTGACAGACGCTCACCTAGCTAGCATGAGATTGGCGCTGGGGTTGTTGGTTCCAGGCCCGGTGGGACTCCATTTGATGGTGTAGATTTCTTTACTGTGGGCCTGCAGGTCATGGACACACAAGTCCTGCTTCATACTCCAGATCTGAAAACAAACCACAGAACGTTATCCTTGTACCCACTGTGGTTGATCATTACATCACAAGTGTGTCAACATGCAGCCGTCAGCGCACACACACACACACACACACACACACACACACACACACACACACACACACACACACACACACACACACACACACACACACACACACACACACACACACACACACACACACACACACACACGTCCTGCCTCCTCCCTCAGAGATGTGAACTAGATGGCTGCCCAAAAGAAGAAGACGTTTGGCTTTTTACAGAGCAGAGACCGTCTGTGTTTCACCGGGTTTCTCTCTCACCTTCAACGTCATGTCGTCTGAGCAGGAGGCGAGCAGGTTCCCTGTGGGATCCCACTTGATTGCATTTACTTCATTCTGGAGAGAGAGAAGAGAGAGAGACCTTGTCTGTGATGCATGTACAGTATCTTGATTTATGTTAACCCTGGATCCAGGTTAATGCTAACAAATGCCCTCATCCAAAGCAGTTTAGACCAAATATCCCTGTGAACAGTGAGAGTAACACCTTTTTCTATCCCTTCAGGAGTTACACATCAGTGATGAGGTTACACATGTGTCACTACATACGCACTCCACTTACTGTGTGTCCCTGGAATGTTTTAATGGGTCGGTCCTGTCCCAGTTTACAGACGTGGATGCACATGTCCGTACTACAGGAGGCAAACGTGTTGTTGCTCTGCCAATCAACGTCTAGTGCCGGAGCTGAGAGGGACGGAAAGACGGACGTTAGCGAGATCAAAAGGCGAAGCTTGAAAATAATTCTTAAGTGACAAGAAGTGATGCTGCTGTACCTGAATGGAAGGGAAACTGTTGTTTGGCTTCTCCTGTATGGGCATCCCATATGATTGTTGTCTGGCAGGACACATGCACATGTATAGTTAGAGCTAACAATGACTACACAGTGCAGTTATTTGATCAACTTATTAAAACGGTACATGAGAGGTCATGCTAGCAGGTATTCAACACGTTGACTTAGAGCTGGTTTACCTTGTCTACTCCTGCACTCAGGATAAAATTGCCTTTTCTGTTCCACTTAAGGGCAAAAATGGGACCTTTGTGCTGACCAAGTGTACTGGCCAGGTTCCCTGTGGAGCCACACACACACACACACACACACACACACAATAATGAGTCAGTCTTTAGAAGTTTAACCCTTTAAATGTGAGTTTCTTTACATCATACCATTGTTGTTATGGTGAAGGAAAAATACAAATATGGAATTTTCTGCACAATAAATGCTACATTTGGTTTTTCTGGAATATGCCAATGGAACATTGACTTTGAAGCATTGCCTCAAACACTGCAGCGCTCCATAACACAGCAGCAGTAACCTGAGTGGAAACCAGGATGAAGGCATAAAGGAGTCCACATCACAGCTGTGAAGCCTCGTACAGTAACAATGCCTGGTTTTATGGCTGTGAGTGTCTGTATTTTGGCTACACCGTTTATTTTAATTAAACTTGTTTTACGGGTTAAATCCCACCCTAGCCAAAATTCATATACATTAAAACAGCCAAAAATGATGGAAAAGGGGAACATTAAACATCCTATTGATGCACAAGGGACCTAAATAACACAAAATGGGTCAACACACAGCTGGACATATGTAAGCCTGCCTCTAGGGGGCAGCATTGTTCAGATGAATGAAACCATGTGACACACAGGTCGCAGTACATGACAACACCACCACAGAGCAATCATTGATAGAGTTCCCACAGCAACACTTGTGTTCATTCCCTAATGCTTGCTAATATACAAATATATGTATACAAGTACACTTTTATAATATACAAGAACTCTTGATATTAAATGTTGCCCTAAATCTATAACATTGCTTTGATTTCCGAATATTAAACAATACATTCTCATGTTAAACGATTTAAAGACATCTCACCATCCTTCGTCCATATTCTGGCAAAGCCGTCATAAGAGCCTGTTGCTAACAGCGTGCCCTCGCTCTGCCAAACGGGGGGGGGGGGGGGGGGGGGGGAGAGAGAGAGAGAGAGAGAGTGTCAGAGTGGATCAGAGAGTGAGTGGTTCAACATGTAAAAAAAAAAAAAAAGCCCATTTGGACACCTGTACAGACGCATGTTGTCTTTTGCAGAATTTGCAACATGGAGTCCAGGCTGAATGAACATTTCCTGGGACTCAGCTGGGATTAGAAGAGAGGCCTGTGTGCTTTCCAGCAGCATGGACGCTCTCCAGGAATTCTCTTGCCTCTGCCCCTTGGCTCAGGTTTACAATTCATTGGCTGAACTAAAGGAAAATGTCTCTCTCTGATGATCCCCCACTGTTAGACATCATCACCGGTGCTCTGGGAGTTTCTCTGTGATGAGGCATTTGTTGCGATTTGCCTCTCTGGTGCACACAGGACCGTAAATGCAGTACGTTAAGTACAGTAAGTACAAAGCAATGTTCTGTTGTTTTTGCTCTCTATGCACGTCTGTCAAGTGTTCAAATGTTTGAAATAATAAGCATGAGCAACCAAAGTATATTTCTGAAGATGTTGAAAATTATAAAGCTTTGAAAGATGACCGTACTTTGTGGCTGTGAAGGAGCCCTTCCACAGAGATTTCTACCATTCGTACACATCTGAGCTGGTCCCTTGTTTGAAATGAATGCCTCCACGCAGATGGACTCACGTGTTAGGTGATGTGCAGGTGTGTTGGTGCGCTTACATTCCAGTCCAGCGAGGTGACGTCTTTGTTGCTGGGGACGTCCTGCCCCCCCTCTCGTATGCAGTGTCTGAGGACCAGCTGTGTGGAGCAGCTCGTACTGTTTTCACTCAGGTTCCAGATACGAGCCGTCGAATCCCCGGACCTGAGACAAACACGTTCAGACATGAGCCATGTTTCCTCTTTGCCAAGCTTTTTAAGACCATTTCAATCCGTTTCTTTATCAACACATCTAAAGTTTAACTGATGTTTCAAGTGACATATTTCAGCCCAATTTCAAAATGCAGACATTATACTCCGGCTGGTCATAGGTTGAAGTAAATCTTACAATATCAATTAGGGCTGCAACAACAAGCTTGTTAGCTCATTAATAACAGTAGTAAAGCAGGGGTGGTATAGTTTGCAAGACTAAAGACACGTTTTATTCACTCGCCTTTTTTTGGCCCATTCATTTTTCAATCTGTTGTCATGTATTCTGTGCTTTGTCCCATATCAGTTATTGTTGACAAACATATTTGTGTGCTGTACTTTTTAATTTCATTTTAAAGTTATTTTATAGCGCTTGGTCATTAAGCTGTGTTTAAATGTGGTGTATAAATGAACTGAACTTGCACTTACTACAATGATGGTAATAATTTAATGAATAAGCTTCAAGTGAACTTGAGTGTGTGTGAGAGTTTGTGCATCTGTGAGTTTGTGTGAGTGTGGTGTAGAGAACAAGTTCTGACGTTCAAACAAATCCTGTTAAGTTTTCTGATTTGTATTTTTCTTTATTTTTTATAAATTATTTATTGTTCTGACAGCTCAGGTCCCTTTAAACAAAAATACATATTTTTGTGTTAGTCCATTTTTTTTATTTTATTTTTTTATTATTACTTTAACAGCTCAGGGATGTTCAAGGAGCAACCTGTTTGTGCACTTTCTGAAGATCAGTTCCGTTTTTGAATAAAGGGTTGGAAATGAATGCTTTTTTATTTTTTATCCGATTAATCGATTAATCTAAAAAAGAATCACCCGATTAATCGATTATTAAAATAATCGTTAGTTGCAGCCCTAATATCAGTAACAAATATTTGTTTCTATATGTATAATATTATGGCAATGTGTGCACCATCACATGTAAAAAATGAAACTCATGTTTCATGCAGTGAAGGGTTAGAGTCCGGCAGGGGACATCTTGTTTAATTTCTCCATCTTGTTTCCGATCGTCTCTCTATTGCGAGTGTCCGAGGATAACGGTAGGAAATGAAAAGTGACCAACCCCGATGCCAGCAGATCGCTGACTGGGTTCCAGGCACAGATGAAGACCTCCGACTCGTGGCCCCTCAAGACCATGGCCTTGTTCTGGGGGATCTCCACGTCTCCGTCTACCTCCATCAGGTCTGCGTGGTTGTCTGCGCGTAGAGTTTGGTGGGTGAGACAGGATATCAAGATATGGAGTTGCAATTCTATACCTCTGTGTGAGCGAACATATGCAATATAAAGATAAACTTCATTACTAAAATTTACATTCCGTGACAAAAAACAAACACTAGTTTTACTAGTTGAACTTTAGAACTTTTTTATCCAACTACTCTTGCCAAGATCAAAAATAACATGTCCTGACCATCAGGTGCATGTCCTCGTCTATCTGTATACGCATTACTCACTAGCTAAGGCGTGGGCTCCGTTCTCCTCCCCGTTGGCAGTATTCTCTCCGTTCTTGGCGTTGCCAGCGATGCTGCCTCCGGTGGCCGACGTCTGTGCCGAAGCGGCGGCCTGCTGCTGGGCCATTTTGTCCCGGTAGGCCTGCTGCCTCGTCTGAACGACGTCCGGCATCACAGCGTCAATCAGAGACAGAGACTCAATGGGCCGCCCGTCAAATAATGTGCCGTCCTGTAGCATGGGAGGAATAACCAGTTAGAGAGGAGGAGGAGGGGAGGAAAGGATCTATTATCTAGTTTGTGTCCCACCTCATTGATGCTGACTTCAGCCTCGACGTACTGCAGGCCCTTCTGGATGATGCTGATGAGGGCAGCAGGGGGAACCAGAGCACCATTGATGTTGGACTGGCTGATGTGACTCTCTATACCGAAGGTAAACGCTGAGTGGGAGAACCCTGGAGAGACAAAGAGCAGGAGGAAGGGGGCAGGAGAGGAGAGGAGATTTTTATTGAAAGGCAACGGCATACGTATATATCACTGCAAATAATACTTCCCTCTTGATTTATTTCAGAACTACAATTTAAAGCCATCTTGTTCTTTCCACATCACTGCTGTTATTCTGTCCTCTTGTATGTTGTCGAGGTTATAGAAGAGATCGCTTGTACTGCGATCTCTGGCTACAACTGCCCACCAGCATCGTTTACACATATTTGAATTGAATGCATAAAACATCAGACTTTGTACTGGTTACTATGCAGTAAAATGCTTTCATACCTGTAGTGCCATTCATGCAGTAAATATGATAGTCATAGGAAGGGGAGTTTCAGACCACACAACTTTCATTGATTCCCACGTGTAACCAGCAGCAGCTGAACGTAGCCTTCTGGCTGCTCCTCTGCAGTGATATGGGGGTTTGGTTTACACTGCTCACCGCAGTTGGATAAAAGGTTATTGTCAAATACAAAAGGCCAGGATGTCTGGGTATATCTGGAGACTCATTTTAACTCTGTAAGTTTTTAGTCCATTTTAATCCAACAGATCCCAAGTTTACTCCCAATGTGCCACGGTCAGTATTGTGCACAGCAGCTTCATGTAAAGCATGCGAGGGTGACTCTTCACTCAGCCTTCAGCACTCTTACCAGACTGTTGGTCTTAGTTAGTCTCTTACCAGACTGTACTCTTAGCACCTGTACCAGGGTACAGGTGCTAAATAAATCCAGTCTATTAACCGTCTATGATTGATTAAGTAGTGGACAGACAGGCCTCTCAATCACCACCCACCCACTTCTCCTCCAGAGTGTGCCTGTCACCAAACACGCTGACCCGCACTGATTATGCTGTTTTTACACTTCAACATAGCGAGCAGCAGCAGAGACGGTCATTTCGCTCCAATGTGCAAACGTAAAACCAACTGAAGTAAAACGAATAGTTCAATTTTGTTGTTGCTTTAAATTGCATCAAACCTATGGCAAACTATGGAAATGGGATTTTGTTTTTTATCAAAGTATAAATCAAGGAATCTTCATTCGTTCTGATTCACAATATTCGGGTGTGTCAAAAAAACTTTGAATCAGTTTTATCGATTAAAAAGACAAAACGCTAATCATGACTTTGGTGACACTTTTGGCAAATTTAGTTTTCCGTGGGTCAGACTTGCAGTGCAGCGTTATTGACTCAAATGCTTATGGTTTGGACCTTCAATCATTTGAAATGATGAGTGACTTTGTGTCTATATTAAACCAAAACATTTAGAAATAGAGAAAAACATAATGACATTGGATGTAAAAATTGGATCGATAGGGAAGCAAAAGACTAATAAACGTTAATAAAAGTATAGTATTTTAAGATGAAAAAAATGCAGTATTGATAGCTAAAATAAGGACTTGGGAGGATACCTGACTCCTGTAGGTATCTGTAGACCAGGAAGTTGACCTCATCACTGCTAATGCTCATCTTTACTTCTGTTACACCATGAGGTCAGCACGCACACACCTAGCCTGGAAAACACAGAGAGAGAGATTCATTAACACTACTGCTCAATGCACATCATACATGAATGAATCATTTATGCATCGTTTGCTGGAACGTCGTCCGGCAAGGCAGTGTTGGCGAACCAAATACATGCGAGCACACATTCCTGGTAGATGACTTTGCAATGTGAATGCTTCACTTCTACCTCACGATCATCACAACAAAAGATAAAGCTCCGGCTACAACTGTAGCAAGCTGAGATCCAATCACAACGCAAGCAGAGTCGAGATAACAACAAAGTACTTCCAGGTGCAGATGTCATCCGCTAGTTTCACCACATTAGTTTCAACGAGGACCCGGTGAACGGTAAAATGTTTCATTCAACTTTAATACAACTCTTTACAGCCTCAACTTAAGGCTGTTTGATTACGACTCAAACGCAAATGCAGATGCCGATGAATGATTTACGGTAGCTTATGGTTAGCTGCTGTATTTCCTCATAGTAGCGGTCGTGTTGACTGGAACTACAACATGTGGATGAAGCCCTCTCCACTCCCATGTGTACTAAGCGCTCGCTACTTCTCAGGAGGTGCAGTAATGTATGGATCAGCTGTGCTTCTTAAGTGTTAACAAATAGCCTTCTCCCCAAGCGGCCTCTCCTCCACCCAATTACCTCTATATCGTTTAACAAGGTACCAATCCACGACACATGATCAACTAAAAAACACGAGGGGCGGTGGGGGGGGGGGGGGGGGAATTCTAACACATCCTGTGGTTTGACTTTTTCAGTTTGTGCATCCGAGCACATGTCAGGGGTTCATGACTCAACATTGATTTTGTCTGCGGTTTCCATGAACTGAAAAGGAAACCACAACTTTAGAAAGTCAGTGAGAGCCGATCCCAAACAAGGGCCGGCTCACAGCACATGTCCCCGGAGGATAATCAGCGATGTGATGCCTTGAGCCAAGTGTCTGCAGCCCCCCCCCCCCCCCCCTCTCCCAGGGAGAGCAGACTTTCTGTGCATTTAATGGCAGTTGAGTGGATGAAACACTCTCGTGGGTACAGTGAGCGCTACGTTACATTTCATTTCCCAGGATGTTCGATTTTCAGTCTGGCACAGAAATACACTTAGCGTGACCCTGTGGCCTTAACATTTGCAGACTGTCACAAGGGGGGGTTGGGAAGTAGTCCGGATCAGACTGCTCTTCTGACCAACTAACATGATCTACAAAAGATTTCACATAGTGATGCCATTACGTTATATACTTTCCACAGGTAGTTAGAGGAGAAGATGAGATTCATCGTCAAAGCTACAGTTTACTTTATTAAGAAGTAACCTCTTAACTGTCAAACCATCAGAATCCGTTTATTGCCATTGTATGTTGAACATACAATGAATTTGACATGACGGGAGGTGCGCAACATATAACAACAATCAACAACAATCGGCAATGCAAAGTACAAACACTTTTACAGAAATTAATCAGGTTCCTCCGCCTCCTTAATGCCTCTGCAAGATTCCAGCGTGCCGGAAAAAAAACAACCAATCAGAGTCAAGGACTCTCTCAATCACTGCTCATAAACCCTGATCAAACTGTCAAACTAGGCCCACTGTTTAGCTGTAAAACGATAAAGTGGTGGCTGGTTCTGGCTAGACTCTTTTCAACATGGCGGGCGGGTCACAAACTTTCTCATTGCAATAAAAAGTTGTATTAAAGTTACCAACAGTGGCATCAATGATAAACTGAAGGGAAACAGAATATATTGTTGAAAGTAAGGGCCAATGTGTCCACTCATTAACAACTTTTGCTATTCCTGCATAATGAACCTACAAACAACAACAACAACAACAGCAGCAGCAGCAGACTCCACACTCGAGCCAGTTGCATCACCTTCGCAAGAGAATAAGGCTGCCATGGCTGAGCTGTTTGGGGATCGGTCCCTGACCCAAGAGACTGCAGAAGAGGCGATGATGTTCCCTAGCATGTTGGCTGAGCGACGCTTATCGGTGTGCTTTCAATAGAGACCAACTGTCAGCATCTGTTCTGAGGGGTCAGATATACAGCAAGCAGACAAAATAATGCAGATCATCTGAGATGGGGGGTTACAAACACTGCTACATAAGTAGCTCAACTCTAACTAGCGGCATTGTGTGATGTTGAAATGAGCCATTACTACCACCCCGTGAAACACTGTGCTCTATAGCTATTATTAAATCGTAAGCAGCTGACGGGCTGCTTTTGCTTTTAAGTTACAGGCAACAGTTCCATGCTGCAAACACTGCAGCTCCGTACTAAGCATGCAGTGTTATGTTAGGATAGGAATGTATGACAGCCACCGTCACATTTACAACAACTCCACTTCAAATCTAAATACACTGGCTGCATTGCCTTTATGCCACACATGGAGTAAAGTCAATCTACAACAGCCTCACATTTGACCTAGTTATTGACAAGTAGCTCCAGAGATGAGTTTCTTGCGGATTTCAATCTAAAGCAGCATTTACACAGAAAATCTACACTAATAACGATTACAATTATATTATTAGAGCTGATTTACACAAGACAAACCTCTACACTCCATAATATTGCTCTTACTATTACTGTAAGTGGGGGGAAAACAAGCTCTCAAAGCTGGATAAGATCAATATCGATACAATGTGCTGTAGCTTATAACAGGCATAAATCACTCAATACATTTACAATAGCGTACTGTAATTTAAAGCAACCGCATTCACATTTGACTTTTAGGCTCCGTTGCTTTTTTTATTTTTATTAAGGGGGGGGGGGGGTGCGCAGCCTAAAAAGTTTGGGAACCACTGCTCTAGATAATCTACACAATGCATCTCATGGTCTATGGTAATCTGAACCGAGTATTGGCTGAAGTGCATGCAGGAATTAATTTGATTCAAACAGCAGCAGCTTTGATCAGTCCACCTAAAACAAGATGGCAGGCTGAGTATAGAGGAGAGTCGCCTGCTGTTGTGTTTGGTTTGAAATGAAAACCTGCAGACTGTTGAGTCACAGATCACTGAGACCCTCCGCTCAAATCCCATCTGACAGCAGCATTGCCTGGGGAGGACCACTCGTTTGTAAACACAACACTGCAGTTCCCTCCACCACCATCCCACTGCAGTGGCGCTGTGGAGCCGCCATCTGCAGCGAGGCTCCTCTGTGTTGACAGTGTGGGTGAACAACGGGGGGGGGGGGGAGAGAGGAGAGGAGAAGGGAATCTCTGTCTCTGCATTCCTTCTCTCTCCCTCTCCCCCTTGTGACTGCTACCAGTGGCAGACTGGCCTGTACAGTAGGCTCAAGCTTAAATCAAGTCCCAGCCTAATGAGAGAAGAGGAAGAGACTCACAAAGACCATCATACAACACCAAGACAAAATCAGGACGTGGAATCAAACACTGATGTTGATATGCACGCACCGCGCGTCTCTGACGCATTCAAATCTGAAAGTACGCAGTAAACTCACCACAGACACGTCCATTTCTTTTTCCCTGATAAAGCTCCATTGTGAACAAAATTTCCGTGTTGAAATCATAAAAATAAACAAAGAAATGAGGGTAATTTGGTTTAGATAACGTTTTAAAGAAACAGAAATTTGTGATTGTATTTGGTCTCATTTTCAGATAGGCCTACGTTTTAAACATACATAAATATAACCACAATCATAACTATATGACATCAAATTATTTCAACACAACTTTGATCGGGAACCCACTCAGTGGCTTTAGCTCACTCAAAGAGGTGTGATCAAAAAACACAACAGCTTATCAATATGTGCTACTTGCTGTCACAACACATTTAACTTCATATCAACGGAGTATTTATCTGAGTAACTGCAGCGATAACATGCATGACTGATGCATTATGCAGATATTAGGGTAGTGGATGAGGGGCACTTGTTTTTATTGCCTGTACATGCATTACATACACCAACTAGAAAGGTGTGTCAGCATCGACCACTACACTGTTGTGTAATAGAATGAATACGACCCACAGTGGGCTAACCCCCCGTCTAGACACCGATGGCCTGTAAAGGCGTTGTCAAACGCACTCCATTCAAACTCAAAAACAAGCTGTGACCCATGCATGCAATCGTTTTGAAGTCTGAGTATAAAACACGTCGTGCAATCTTGCCAAAAAAGACAAAATTAAATTTGCTGAGCTGTCAGTGTACTGGTAGTTCTGTTAGCGTCACACACCGTCCAACACACGAAGGCTACATCCACACTGAGGCGTTTTAAACTAAACCGATCTCCGTGCAAAAGGTGTTTCAGTATCGTTTATGAAATGATCTCCGTCCACACTAGCACGTCTGAAACGACTATCGCGTGACTATTCGCGTACACTAGGCATGCGGGTGCCGGTGTAAACAGGAAGTACATTGGTTGCTTATTTACAGAAAATACGACGTATTATGGTACCGTTTCACAATAAAAAGGTTGTGCTTGATACTTAAGATCTTCCTCTTTATACTCACATCGACAATGTAACTTACAACAGCTGCTAGCATAGACAACAAGGCCAGTAACGCTTGTAATACGTTACCCATGTTGAAACGAATCACTGGTAGAACAGGCCGGAAAAAGGGTCATGTGATAGGGGCGTGACGAATCAGGGAAGGACACGCCGTGACTGCAAAGACCCAATCGAGTAGCAAATGCGGGAGTCCACGTCAACGTTCCCTAACGTATGTGGTTCAGCCTGTCCACACTACGAGGTAACCCCGGAGTTTCAAAACTTGGGAGCGTTTTTAAACTCGTACATTATTGTGGATGCTCAGTGTAAACGTAGAAAACGGTATGCGTTTTAAAATGGAAACGTAGTAGTGCGGAATAAGAAGGTGTATGAAAAAATGTGAGTCGCTGCAACCGCGAGATGTCCTGTGCACCCAAAATATGATGAGGTTTGCCACAGCAGAACACGAGATTAGTCGTAGACAAGCGCTCTCACTCATGGTCAAGCTGAAAGCGAAATAATTCAACAACAACCGCAATGAATGCAGAGAACTCGGCCTCAGGAGGAGAGACATCGCGTCATGACCACAGCCGTTACCTCACGTCATGGAAACAAACCACGTACAGAAACTCATATGTTCAGCTGTGTGCTCGAGGCTCGCTTTTGACATATTTTGTACAAAAAGTGTCACTTTAGTACTATGTGTACTAGGGTTGCACGGTGTATCGATACTAAACAGGTACAGGTAGTACAGGTAGATTTTAGTATCGATACTTTATTAAAATAGCGCGCGATCAGAGCGCACTCGCAGCTCCGCTCCCTGTCATGCAGCCTGCAGGCATGCAAGGGGGCGGGGCTGCCCAGTGCGCTCACAGCAACAGTCAGCGCGCACACTCAGAGAGAGTGATCACAGGGGAGACACGCAGGAGCTTTTGCCGACCGTCCTCGGCTTGTTGGAAAACAAGATGCCAGAAGTATCATCTGGAAGTACTTTGGCTATATTGCAGACAGTGTAGGAAAGCCCACTGACCTACAGAGACCCATCTGCGAAACGTGTTTCAAAGCCACACAGACCAAGTGAGGCAACACGTCTAACATGGCAAAGCACCTTTCAGACAGACACCCCAAACTTTTCAAAGAGTTCAAAGAACTCTTAAAATATAAAGTGAAAACATCAAACTCACTATGCAAGTAAATTAAGCATTGTTTACCCACCCACTCCCACAGACAGATGCCAGCAGAAATCATGGCACCATGTAGTTTTCATTAATATCTTGCTGTAGGCTAATACTAATATTAATGCCATTTGTTAAGTGTTCAAAAAGCTGGGCAGGAACAAGCTGGTAAAAAAGGGAACCGTACAGATGTTTTATTTATTACTATTATAGATAAATATACCAGTATCATATCGTATTTGTGGTATTGTATCGAATTCTGGTATCGTATCGTAAGTATCGGTATCGTGATACTTATGGCAGCTATCGTATCGAAGTCATAATTTTGGTATCGTGACAACCCTAATGTGTACATCACGGCATTCTGAGACTGTATGGCACAAATATTTGAATTTACTCTGTGATTCTTTTCCACTCAACACTGATGTACTTATGTTGACAATTGGAACTGTTGCTTTCAGCCTCTAACAGTCTCTTGTTATGTTGGTACCGGCTGCATGTGTGAAAAGGGCCTCTTTGCACTCTGAAAAATGGCTGAGGAAAATCTCACACCGTTGTGTCTCACTGCACCATGGGTGTCCTTCTGTCCCTCCCGGTCTGTGGTAACGATATCCAGCATGTAGGTTTGGTGCTCTTTGAAGACTACTGCATCAATAGGTAAGGAAGAGCCACGCTGTGACTGCTGCTCTGGCTCTACTCTGCAGGTGGGAATGGGGCTCATTCCTATTCCTACAGGAGCTATCTGAGGCCTGTCGGTGTGGGCTCGTCCTCGGAAAGCAGTAAAAAAAGGGATATTCAGGCAGATTCATCATAGTGTCTCACTCTAAAACACATCCAAACATCTTGTCTCCCAGTTAGAGTCACACCTTGTTTCCAAGTTGAAACTTACCCCTGAAGAAGCTGGGTACTGTATGCCATTATAGTAGGTTTTATTACAGGCTGTTGAAATCTCCTTCACCACTGCTAAATGGCCATCTCTGTATGACCGCATATTTCCGCATGGGTTGGCTTTTATCAATCTCTCTTCGGGGGGATTCTATACACACGCGTGTAAAACCCAAAATCAATATGCACTCTCTCAGTTTTCTATAGCAACAATAAAACGCAATTTTAAAAAAACTGATTTGTAAAAATGCACCAGAAGGTGAAGCTGCTTATAATCAATATTCTACAGACGTTGGTCCCCAAAGTTAGAACACATCTAGGCAACAACCTAAATACGCTGCCCCTTGTTCCTGGGATAATGTACAGATTTAAACTGATTACCTGGGGAACGTAAGTCAGTGATCATATCATGTCTCATTGTTGTGTTATTCTCTGTCGGATATATTTCTTTCCTACTGGACAAAAAAACCCCACTAACAGCCGCTAACATGTCTTCAGTAGGAAAGGTGCAATCAACAGTCATTTGTGTGAAATTAACATAATTAGCATCCAAATTCTTGAGGTAGACCAAAAATATGTTTTGTGAGGTCACAGTTATCTTCGACCACCCAATTTGAATAAGTTCATCCTTGAGTATAAGTGGACGTTTGTGCCAAATCTAAAGAAACCCCGTCCCAGAGTTCCCAAGATATCGCGTTCATGAGAAGGTGACGGACGGACACCCTGAAAACAAAGGGCCTCCTGTCACAACTGTCGCCAAAGAGATTTTGACAATTATTACAATTTATTAATGTACCCAACATACAATTAATCTGCGCTCCTAAAAGCTACCTCAGGCTGTCGCAAGTCTGCAATATTGAAAAGGCAATGAGCTGTGCTCGTCACTGTCACTTTTTACCCAGCCGCCCAATCACAATGGAAGAGGGGCGGGACAAAGACCAACCGTCACATCCTCCACGTAGTGCTGAAGAAAAACAATGGAGGAGAAATGAATACACATACAAGTCAGTCCTCTCACTAACTTATTCAGCCTTCAGTACAGAGCAAGCATGCCTCATGCTGACATTTTTACTTATATATTTCATAACATAACCAGATGCATCCAAAGCATCTCATCTGGAAATAAAAACACTGCGCTTCATTGCTCTTCTGTGTTCGGCATAGCCCAACAATAAATCCTATTTATATCGCACTAAAATCTGGAGAGATGAAGTTATTTGCAAAAACAGGGCAATAAAAAAGCATTACCACCACGAGCTAAATCCCTTCCCCACCACAGCCCTGAAGCTGTCACACACCACTGACTGAAACAATAACTTCACCTTGCTGATCATTGTAAAACAAACTAGAATGAAACAAACTGTTTGAAGTCTTTCCACTGTTCCAACAATCAACTCTGGTGTAAGTTTGAAAGAGAGACTGAATAAGTAACAGAAAGAAAGTCACCAACTGGCAATTTCACTGTCTACCAATGCGTTTGTGGCATTGTTGGTGTGGAAATTCTTCAGTGCGAGTGAAGAACAACCTTAAAAACTAACTTAATCAGACACTTATTATATTGTCCTTTATTCCCATGCATGCTGCTCAGAGTAATCAGTGACCAGCTCTTCTGCATAGATAGTTGTTTAAAGGTGAGATGTTTCACAGCAATATCAAAGACATTAGAGTAGTGTAAAAAAAATTAAAAGTTAAACTGGAGCCTTGCTGTCAATTACAGTTATTGGCCGAGTCAGCAGGTCAGACATTTATTAAGTTGGAGCCTCGAAGGTTCACAGAGTTTACTCAAGAAATATTTTAAGAATTTGTATGATCAAATCCTGTCTCATAACCGTCTCTAAACCAGCAGTCAGTCAGCAAAATCTAAATTTGGCTAATTTTGGGCTCTTACTACGCTGTAAGACGTGTAATTGTGTCCCTCACTATTATCCTTCTCTGTATTCAACCATCTCACTTCCTGCTTCTTCCACACTCTCACACTAAATTGGTTTTGTAATTCAGGGTTAACCAGGGACAATGTTTTTTGCTTCCTTTCGGACACGCTAGAGAAATGTCTGAGATACGTGTGGTATATTTAAAAAATGGGGGCAGTGGAAGAGACGTAGCACACAAGCTATGTTATAGGAAAACTGCTGCACTGATACTGTGGGCTCAGTTATTTCAAAACAAAGACTTCTTTACTGCAGAAATAAACTATAAAAATCAACAACGGTGTACACGTTCTCCGATTAGTGTAATTATTTGACATGATATAACGCAGTAAAAGATTTGAAATGTCGGCACCACATAGTTAGCAGAGCTCAGACTTACAATACTGTGGCAATCAGCACCCAGAGATCTGAACCCCAGACCAGTTTCAACACACGGGACACGAGCGTTAAGTCTCA
The DNA here is from genome assembly GCF_949748355.1 of Melanostigma gelatinosum. Taxonomy (NCBI): domain Eukaryota; kingdom Metazoa; phylum Chordata; class Actinopteri; order Perciformes; family Zoarcidae; genus Melanostigma; species Melanostigma gelatinosum. The sequence goes on from NC_136637.1 coordinate 22,871,109, forward strand.
GTAGCAAAACACAGCTGGAGTCAAGGAAACAGCCACCTCACTAATGTTTAAAACCACAAAGCATCACAACATAAGCCAGCATGTAATGAAAAGGTGCATTGCTTATACTAACAAGAGGTAACATGCACTTTGGAACACAAAACAGCCAACAGTTGGGAAACGTGGGCCGTCGCTATTGCTACAATATTGAGCTTCACAAACTGAATTTTAACACTTTGGATCACCGCTATACAACATTCAAAACCGGCTACAGACCAGAATCGCAAGCCATGTTTTGGTAAACGCGCCCATCAGGCCATCTTGCTTCTGTCAAGGTGTACAAACAAACTTCAACGCATGCCCCAAATGAGGTCAGGAAATGGTTGCTCATTTTCTTTTTTAATTTCTCTCTTCTTTTCTGAGCACCTGGTTTTTGACGACTGGTCGTTTGTTTATATTTATGTGTAATTATTTAATTCCCAATTAAGTTTAATGTTTCAGTGCACTAATGTCATTTTGGACAAAAAAAAAACCATCATATCGTTACATATCACAATGCAACATTAATTCCTGCGCTATTTGCAAAGAAGACCAGATTCTTGAATTTTCGTGCGGACCGTTGAAACTTGTAGGCTGTTTATGTAAATACCACAGTGGATGACTAAGAACTACTGTGCTGCGTTATAGCATCATGAGTGCAATAAACAAAGAGCCGGGAGCTCTACAGCGAGGGAAACAAAGCCTTCCAATGTGGCTGACCTGACATTAACACAGCTAGTTGCAGAAATGGGTGGAAGCTGTCACAGCAAAGCATCTTGGTTCAAGCAGAGAACCAAGTGAACAATGTCACTAAGCCGGGCAGAAAGATCTTGGCTATCCAAGTGCATATAAACATAACCATCACGGTGGAGACCGAGCTTCTATGGATCCCGTCCTGCATTGTACATTGTGCAGTGCCGAGTAGTGTTCACAGGAAATCTGCTGGATTGTTTAGCAGCTCAAAACAGGAAGAGAGAGCCATTCGTTCAATAGAAACCAAACTTTCTGGCAATCACGGACGGTTTCAAGAGCAGAAAATAAACTCACATCAATCACGTTTTTTCTGCTCAGTAAAATAAGACATATGGGAGAGGAAGGGATGCAGGAAGCAACGGGGTTCATGGGAGACACTAACACTAACCACTTCTGTGTTTTAGAGACTCCAACCTCGACCTGACCAAACACTGCGGCACACTAGTCAGGGCTAGTCGGAGAATGAATAGAGGTCTTGCCGGAGTAGCAGTGAAGTACGTTGCCTTCCTCATATTTTGGCACTTTGTTCCAGTGTTTACTCTCTCGCTCCTGACATGGCCTCAGACATTTAAACAATGGGCGACATATCCTAAAAAAAGGAAGAAGAAACTGCCCGAAAGGAAAGCAACGCATTCACCAATTTGAACCAGAGCAAACCAATTATGGGTTTGAAAATGCCCCGAGTAGACATGTTGATTTTCACTGTTGGTGAAACATCAGTAGTGAACTGCATTAGACTGTAGAGGTGATTATGTGAACCACCAACGTGCAACAGATCTGCTACATTCCTGACTGGAACAGAAAATATACCTGATATAGGCATAAGCCAGCAACTGTGCATTAACTCAACTAAAGTGACAAAAAGATGATCACAGATAATGAAGGCAATTAAAAATGCAAGCATACTCAAAGAGATAGATTCAGTGGGGAAATCTCCACGGGTATAGATTTCATGAAAGGGAGACGTTAATGTTCTTCACAAACATCAGACATGAATTAATGACAGGTTGTTCAAAAGCCATGCTGTGACTCTGCATGACCCATGATGTTAAGAAGCAGGTGGAAACATTTCACAGATGGATCACTCACCACAGTAGTAAGTCTGTATGCCCACCAGTAGGTTCAGTCAGGGCCTTGTACCATGGGCTGAGAACCTGCAGCAACAAGGGGGAGGAGACAGTCAGGGGCTTTTCAATTCGATTAGAGACAGACAAAGTAATTTGGAAATCAGCGTTACCGTTGCTTCCAAACTCAAAGGTCACATCGTACGTTTAAAAAGACAGCAATTATACACTCAAATTTACCAAAACACGAGCCAAGCTTCAGAGAGTTTCTATGGTAAGTCACTGTACGAGAGGATTCAACACACAAACCATCTCTGACAGACCTCCAAAAGGTAACTGGAAGGTTCATATATTTGGTATTTCCTGAATGAACGAGACAAGACATTTTAAGTTTTGTATCAAAAAATAAAAGTCAAAGATGTTGTAAAAGGTTGCAGCCCTAATGAGGCGGTGTGCACAATGCAACACAGATTCCTGCTGGCAGGGAAGAAGAGAGCGGCTATCGAGCCAACGGATGTAAACAACGCTGGTTATAAACAACGCTGGTTATAAACTCTAGAAGTGATCTTTGTCAGGCCTCAACGACAGAAACAATGCTTCGTAGTGAGACACGTTGAATGTAAACATAACTGTGTTCAGGGTAGGAAATTCAAATATTTTAGGGGCAATTTTTGCCCCCACTGACTGAAATCCAGGGGCATTTTCAAAAAAATGGGGGCATTTTTTGAAACTCGTGAAATAACATTTAACCTTTGTTCAAAAAAATACATCTACTTATTTAGGCTTACAATATATAAGCAATTGTCATCAAATGGCAATAATAAGACTATTAGGCAGTAGCCTACAGATTCAAAGTGTTTTCTTAGATTCATTTAACAAAAAACAAACATAAATCAGACAATCATATTCAATTTCATTCTTATTTCTTTGTGGTTATTTATTGTTATTATTAAATGTTTTAAACAACTATAAACAATTATTAAGTCAACAATGCCTTGATTACATATATATATATATATATATACATATATATATATATATATATATATATATATATACATATACATATATATATACATATATATATATACATATATATATACATATATATATACATATATACATATATACATATATACATATATATACATATATACATATATACATATACACATATATACATATATATACATATATACATATATACATATACACATATACATATATATATATAAATAATCAAGGCATTGTATGGAATTAGAGAAAAAATATTTTTGTAGCACCTCAAATATTGTGATATTACCCATTTTTGTCCTGAACTTATGCATTAGTCATTGTGTGGAATCTTTGAGAAAAATATTTTTATAGCACCTTAAAAATAAAAAAAAATGTGCCATTTGAAGGTACAAATTCAGTTCAGAGTTTTTACTTCGTAAAATATCTGAATTGACTGTCAGTCAGGTATTATTAATTTCCAGCAACCCTCAAATCAAAGAATAAAGACACTTTACGCACAATTTAGGTATATTTTCCCTTTAACTCACGAGATGCAGGTAGCATGTTTTATACTTAATGTGAATATAATTCATTTCATCTAATTTCCATTATGCAATTTGTACTTTGTTGGCATCTTATTCTGAAAACCGGATGTTCGTCTGAAGAAACCGGATGTTCATCTCACGTTAATCTTTCCGTTAACTTTCAAAGTCCTCCGCTGGCTCCCGATCTGCACCGTTTAAATGCGTTTTCCGTGAATTTCAGGATATAGGTGCACCAACATGCAAGTGTCTGCTGAGTTGACCGCAGTCTCAGGTCTGATTAAGAAGCGCTCCATTTTTTTCGGGGGCATTTTTTGCCCCTCTCCTAGTGATATCAGGGGCAAAATGATATTTCTTAGTGGCAGTTTTGCCCTTTGCCCTCGTGTATTTCCGACGCTGACTGCGTTAGTCCACGGGGCTACCTTAAAGCAGATTTTAATGTGTATGTCTAACTCGGGACCAGGAGACCTCTCTGCCTGTACCTACGTTGGTAAAAAATCATCAAAATGTAAAATAATACAGAGGTTCTGTGGGATTGGACTTTACCGTCTCATCCACTAAGCACTTGGGTTGGATTGGTGTCCACCATTTACAATGATTTCATCTCGAAAAGTGCCAAGACTCTGGGGGTGAGGCCTCAGAAGCGTGACCTTCAGGGACAAGGCCTTGAGCTCAATTGGAAAAATATCTGGGCTAACATATTTATCTCATCAAAAAAACCCAGCACATCAGCTCATTCACTATAGGTTTGTCCATTAATGATATGCCACACCATACAGGGCCTTCAAAATTCATTAGCTGGAATTCATGAAGCGCAAGCATCCACTGGAGAGGCTCAGGACATCCTCATTGGTCCTCTTTCTTACACAGATATAATGTGTCACTGTGACAGAGTGTAAGAAGACCCGGCACACATACACGTTATCTTTTGTCCATAGGGTTGTGTTTTATTCATTTTTGTCGGTCTGTTTGCTTGTGGATTTCATTATTATTCTTTTTCTTTGCAAAGCAATGGTGATGTGTTAAATGCTGTTTGTATGTGCATAAATCACTGTCTGTGGTACCTTGTGTACAATGTTTACGTGACAAACTCGATAAAATGTAATATAATCTCTTACTAACGCCATGAAGCAGCCAGCCGTACATGTCTAACCGTGTGACTGACACTCATTCAATGTGTGAACAATGGGTCACCTCTTCAGCGTGCGGACAAAGGGAGACACGTTCACTGCATACATCTACAGCAGACCGCCACCATAACATAAACACACGCGTGTAGATGTAAAGCAATCAACACCAACTTTGTGAAGCCCTTTTTCGGTCGTACTGTGATTCAGTTCTGTGGTAATTATTACGGTGGTGATGGCGGGTTGTTGGATTGCATAATACTAAGAAGTGGACTGGAACAATTGAAAATCACCGCTCAGCTTCAGTCACTGATGTTAAAACCCACAAACCAAGCCAGAAATCTAGGTGTAGTTATGGATTCAGACCTCAACCTGAACAGCCATATCAAGACAATTACAAAATCAGCCTACTATCACCTGAAGAATATATCAAGGATTAGAGGACTTATGTCTCAACAGGATTTGGAAAAACTTGTCCACGCATTTATCTTCAGCAGACTGGACTACTGTAACGGTGTGTTCACAGGTCTCTGTAAAACGTCCGTCAGAAAGCTGCAGCTGATTCAGAACGCTGCAGCTCGAGTCCTCACTAAGACCAGGAGGGTGGACCACATCAACCCAGTTCTGAGGTCTTTGCACTGGCTTCCTGTCCAACAAAGAATTGACTTTAAAATCCTGCTGTTGGTTTACAAAGCACTGAATGGTTTAGGGCCAAAATACATCTCTGATCTGCTGCTACCTTATGAACCATCCCGACCCCTCAGGTCGTCTGGGACCGGTCTACTTTCTGTTCCCAGAGTCAGAACTAAACATGGAGAAGCAGCGTTCAGTTTTTCTGCTCCACATATCTGGAGTCCCAGAAAGCTGCAGGTCTGCTGAGACCCTCAGCTCATTTAAATCAAGATTGAAGACTTTTCTGTTTGCTGCTGCCTTTAATTGAACCACATTCAATTCATATACTAATCAATTTCCTGCATTTCTGCATTTTATTTCTTGCACTGTTTTTTAATGTTTTAATGAATGTTCTTAATTGTTTTTAAATCTCCTTTTCTTTTGCCTTATATTTTGATGCTTTTAATGGTTTTATGTGAAGCACTTTGAATTACCTTGTTGAAATGTGCTATACAAATAAACTTGCCTTGCCTTGGAAATCACTGAATGTTTCCCGGCTCCTTCTCTTGCCTCACTGCTTCCTTCCCTATTTTTCCCCTGACCTTGATTCCTATTCCTTTAGTCATGCTTTCTCTGCGTCCTGTATCTGCTGCCTCTTTCTACGGTGGTGGCAGAGACTGCGGAGCAAAGGCAGAGATCGTGTTACCACAAGCAGGAGTAGCTGGGTGCGGCCAGAGAAACGCTGAAAGTGTTGTGGGTTGCCAAGGGCTTACCGGAGGACACAGCCCTGGCATGACGGGAATGAGGTTTGTAAGCTGGTGGTTATCTCTGTGATCGAACGTGAAATACGAAACACGTGAAGTCAAAAGGAGGAGTTATGTACATGATTCATACTCCTTTCCCTCCAGTAAATATCACAATATAGATCGTATAAAAGTCTGAAGATAATTACTCCTAACCCATCTTTTCAGTGGCTAGGTCTGCAGTCTGATCTCGAGCTGATAGCTACCTGATTTCTTTACGGCACACCAGGATATATAGGAATCCCAACGGTATGATTTTCAATACCATCACAAATAAAGAAGCTCCGCTCTCTATGACGCTGTGTTGATGTGATGCGTTTGTGGGGTATTCGAGGTTCAGACTTCGTCAAACTACAAACTTTATAGCTACATGATTGTATTCAGCGGGCAGTCTGCTGCCACCACCGGCCCGTCATCTCAGCCCACCCAAAGGAGGTGTGGCACTGTGTAACATTAGCGAGTGTGTGGTCCAGAGAAAGTAATGTTATGACTGCGAACGCAGTAATACAGTAGGACTCGGGGTGGTTCAAATATGACCATTTGCATAACATGTGTGTCGGCGCATTGCAAGAATGGCCTCAAAGCACGGGATCCCCCGGAGAGCAAGCTGCACTTTAAAAGCATCGCCCACGATCCTCTCACGTGTGTTTTAGACATAGATCCACAAACGTAGTGCTCTATAAGCACTGCAAATTACAAATGGCTTATCACAGCAGTACAACTGTCACACACGTCTTGCACAAACACTTCCAAAAGTGAAAGCATTCAGACGGGATTCATCGAGATGGTAGCAGCAGCACGACAGCACTGCTATACTAATTTTTATCATCTGTCACTAAAGTCAGCCCACTTTAAATCAATACGTTTTTTCACCCTGAAATAACTCTTTCATGATAAGAATTGTCTCAACGAACCAAATCAGTAAATCATTTCACGTCATGCATGTGTGCGAGGAGCCAACAGGACTTCTAGAGAAGTCTCTTAACATGAAAGCTCTCAACAAACAAAGACTTCTATGCTCTTCAAACCTAAGAGACACATACATGGCAGTGACTGCAGTGATCAGCTACATCTCTGATTTGGGTCGGCATGAACTTTAAAATGGTTAAAATGTTTGCAGGGAAACATGCCCTCAGACCCCCCTAGGGGTCTACCCACCAGACAACATCCCGTGGGAAACACTAGATTCCTTTTGTACCTCAAGAGTCTCAAAACCCGCCGGCGAGATTTAAAAAAACGTTTTCTTTCAACAAATCTTCAAAACTACTTATTATAGCCAGAAGCATTATTAAAGAGCATCATTATCATCAGATGTTTATCTTGCCGACGGTCCTTGAACACATCATGTGCACTTGTCAGAAAAAGCAAGCAAAACAAAGCTTATAATTGTGATATTTCATCAAAGAAAATATTTCTACTTGTCATATTTAAAATCTCGCCCCGAACAAACCTTTTGCTTTAACAGTCCGTGAAAGTTAGACTGAGCTGCAGCCTGCTGAGCACACAGCATTGAGGAGAGGACAGGCTGTAAGTAGAGGTAGTAAAAATGTAAATAGCTCAATGTACATAGAGTAGAGCCTCCATTATAATATATGGGGAGCTTATGGACCACAGGCTATTCACTCAACAATGCCACATCACAAACATGGGTCATACCACTTAGTGCATTTAACCACAAGAATCCATGATGAGGTCTTTTAATACTGGCCAATCCAAAGCCACACGAGGCAAGCTCAACCAAAGCATAGCTCAGGTTTAACCCTGTACTACAGATCAACACATCAACGTGTGATGCAGCGCTGAGCCCCGGCTATCCCCAATAATAATGCAACACGATACATCAGAGCACTGCAGAGATCCCATGACATTCAGCTGGAGTTAAATACACCTTGGCTTTCTCCCGTTCTCTCTCATGAAGTACACAAGCAGCCCCTCATCAGAGTGGAGAAAGCCCGTCTAGTAAAACACACAGGTTACAGATAGCCTGCGAGACATTTTGGGCCTTAGCTCTTTGCAATGTACCCTGCAACGACATAAAAAATAATGCTGCATGTAGCTTTAGCCTAACGGCAGAAATATATGAGACAGACGCGTCTTCCGCGCAGAGCTCATCCATTATGATCAGTCTTAAGTTGCTACACTGACCACAGAAGTCAGACATCGCACATACCTACTTTTTGTTTGTTTCTTCTCAAAATGGAAACACCAGAGATGCACCGATTAGACTTTTTTCAGTCCGCTTTGGGTATCGGCTGTTTAATCAATAAGCCGTATGCCTCACTGTGTGGAAGGGACTGGGATCATTCTGCTATGTGGAAGGTAACATCAGGCTCGACTTAAACATTGTTTTCTTCACTTAACAAATAAACACAAAAATATAAATATACTGACTCATATGATATAGTCTCCGCTTCCAAATCCTGCATAACCAACTGCATTATTATTGAAAAGATATAAACCCAATATCTAGAAAATGAGCGAGCATGCAACCATACGCTACAAATTCTGTGCAGCAGTAAGTCCCATCGGCCTGAAGTGCATATTCATACATTAGCCCCTTTCACCCTTTTTCTTTTTAAACAGCAAGTCAGCTGGAAACATTTTAAAAATAACCAAGTATCAATCAGCTAGTAAGCGACAGACGGCTGGTAAAATCGGCAAGCGCACTCAATATTTCAGCCAGCAAAGTCGAAAGTGAACGGCCGTGTGAAATCAAGGAGGAATTACTGCTACATTTGGGCGGTAAATCGGCCATCATCACTATTAACCTCTACCTATGCACCATGCAAAGCTCGACACGTTTTTGTACCAATTGTACACAACCGTTGCTCCCGACGTCAATGTGGACAAAACACGCATTTAAAAAACTAGTCAGTTACAAATTCCCATCGCTACAACTAAATTGTTTATATTCTGAGCAAAGCCATGCCTCCTCGTGATTCTGCCTATTGAGAATGTTTTCGGCCGTACACTTGATCGTAGAATATGAAGAAATGTTGTGAAGCTGTTCAGAGCTAGGGGTGGGAATCACCAGAGGTCCCGCGATACGATATTATCACGATACTACGATATTATCGCGATACTGCGATAACATATTTTGCAATTTATTACTTTTTTCAACTTCAAATGATGTCCCCAAAGGAAAACTGTGTCAACATGTTTTAATTAATAAGATAAAGTTTTCAATCTGTTCATCTCACTTCAATCATTTTTATTGCAGCAAAATAGGATTATCAAGCAGACAGACTGACCAACAATGTCATAAATGTTGCATGAACCTGACAAACTCAACTGTTTGTATTACTACATCGTCCAACTTAACTAAATGCAAACGTGTGGACTCAGTATGTGAACTATAACTTATATAAGTAGGATATGAGAGTTATATAACTCAGTATAACTTGCGATGCGTGGACGTCGAGGGCAGAGACAGTTATGCGCTGCACTCTCCCCATGAGCCGGCTACTGTTGGCAGGTTTAACCCCGTTGTGAGGCCAGATGTCTCTCTTTGTTTTGACCAACTTCCTACCAATCACGCTGACCCGGGACCTTTGCTGACCTCACCAGACAATAACTCAGCACCATCTAGTGGACTGAAAGAGCAATTGATTTGATTTTCAAAAAAAATAAAATAAAAAAAATTTAAAAAATAGTTTATAGAATAAAAGATTGATTCTTGGCGGCCATGTATCGACACAATATCGCCACGCAAAATATCGCGATACTATGCTGTATCGATTTTTTCCCCACCCCTATTCAGAGCGTGAGGCAGCAAATAACTATGTGCTACGTAAACTATAGGCTATGCCCACGGAGATCTCACTGCGTAACTTCTAAAGTACCGACAGCAGAACCGTTAACTCCAGACCAATCAAAGTTTTTACTCATTTAGAACCGGCTTTTTTTGTGTTTAGAGGCATCTGGTGCAGCCCAACACAGTGGGCCCCATTGAAACAAAGGAGGAGATTGAGTTATTGTTTTAAACCAGTTGGTCTAAATGCAAAAATTGCCTAGTTTAGTGGTAGCCAGTATATCAGCTCTCTGCTTGTTAAACGCTGGTTCATGTGGCACAAAAACTCAAGCTTTTGTGTGCGCTGCTCATTGTTTAGTCCGATATTAGCATCTTGAGATGAGAGACAATGTGTACGACCGGATTGTTTCACAAGTTATCACTTCACATAATCATTTTGAACCAATAAAAACCGTAATCATGGTCAGACAAGAGGCGGTGGGTTCCGCCTCTTTTGCTCTCCACTCGGACCGTCTACCTACATTCAGCCAAAAGTCTGCTCAAACGTGATTGGTCAACACTACTCAGACCACAAACTGAAACCACAAGGCTCCGGGTTTCTGTTGAATACAGAATCTGTTAAGAGATAATTAGTTGATCAAAAGGCGAAAATAAAAACAATCGGGCTAAAGTCAATCACTATTCACTGAGCAGTATTTTAGTTCTCATATTGGGTTGTCATCAATGCCTGTGTGAGTTATGATGTATTCTAACTTAACATGTATTTAGCTGACTTACAAGAAGTGCATTCAACCATGCGGGTGCAAAAAAAAGGTCAACAAATATGCAGTTCTACTTTAAGTACTATGTATAGAGACAAAAGAACTGAGAGAAAGGAGTTCTCATTTTTTACTCTATTATATATCAGATGAATCATATCCAGCATCTCCAGTAAACTGGGATTTTCCAGCGGTAGGGGTGGAAGCTGGAGTACAAATAATGACCCTCGGTCTCTCTGCAGCAGGGGGGCTGCAGGTCTGTAAGCTTCAAAGCCTTGTGGGTAAAGAGGGGGAGGGACACAGACACATTCTTCACAATGTTGAACTTGACCCCTGGGGTTGCCCACGCACCCCCACACACCCCCACCCACACACACACACACACTATACCGTTCATCCGGTATACCGGTTTTAATTTCCTGTATGATATACATTTTTCACACACACCATACCGGTGCATAGCCGAAACAACTGCTGTCACTGCTTGCAGCAAAATATATTGTTCGCCGCTAAGGGCGCTACGGTCGGAGCTAGTTCTTTACAGTGTATTAACAATTAATAACCCACAGGGCAAAACACCACGACACACAACAGTTTGTAATACTAATAATTTATTAACAGTTATAAAATGACACCACCGAACAGCATGCTGGGTGCAGCTCGCTAGCTAGCCCGGTAGCACAACAGTCTTAACAGCTGGAAGAGGCTCCGTCGCTACAGTAACGTTTCATTAAAGAACAGAAAGGAGCGATGCAGGATGAACAAAGACAGACCGGAGATGCACCGATAGAGTCTGTGCCCAAGAGAGGAGCTGTGTCTGCTGTTTGGAAGTTTTTTGGTTTTAAAAATCCGACGTCCAAAAGACTATATATTGCAAAGTGTGTCGAGCCACTGTTGTTGCCACTGGTGGTAACACGAGCAACTTACTCCATCAACCTCAGCAGAAAACGTGTTTGAATACCAAGAGTGCGATTACGGTCGTCAACCAGTAACGTTAGCGCTGGTGAAACAGTGAAGCCAAAGGGTCACACATCGCTTGAAGAGGCATTTGCTCGAGGCACTGCATATGACAAGAAAAGCAAGCGGTCGAGCGACATGACAAACGCAATAACGATCCAGCTATGCAAGGACATGGTCCCGCTACAGACAGTCGAGAAAGACAGGCTCAGAGCAATGATTAAAACACTGGATTCAAGGTACGTCTTACCGGGGCGACAATACTTCAGCCAAACTGCTATCCCAACATTATACGAACAAACGAGCACACCCTATTGTGATCAAAGCCTTTATACATGATGACATTAACATGTTTTAATATTATATGTACTCCTGACAGTAGAGTAAGCCATTATAAACTTATAAAAAAAAAATACCGTGATACCACCAGAATCTTAAAAAATACCGTGATACAAATTTTTGGTCATACCGCCCAGCACTACCACAACCACCATCACTTTAGACATTTGAAGATTATTATGACCAATTTCAGATCCATGCACCTTTCAGCAGACCAGAACACGCAGAACAAACAAAGCGTTGCACCAGTTGGATAGTTGTTGACAATCGTAAACAGACAACCAGTCTGACAACTAGTCCCACCTACAGGCAACTCACCTGACTTTGGGCAGGAAAATGAATCACTCAGATAAATCGACTCATTGGTAAAATCATTGAGAGTTAATCAATTAAAAAGAGGCAGCCCTAATTTCATGTAATTCCTCATGTGAGCTACACAAGCCGTTCATCAACACAGCATCATAACATCCAACAGAATCCATTGCTTTTTGCAGCCCTATTCAAGTTAGCGAGCAAGCTTTTTAAGAACTCTTTAAACCAGGGGTCTCAAACTCATTTTCACTCCGGGCCACATCAGCATCATGGTCGCACACAAAGGGCCGGTTGTAAATGTAACTACTCCTAACATATTGTTAAACAATTCTCTGCATTTGATTGTTTATTAAAGTGTAAAAATATTGTACATGCAGTTATATAAATGTAAAAATATATTTAAGCACATTTCTGTTGTTATAACTTAAATCCTTTTAATTTAGGGTTAAGAAACCCACATTACTCTATCAAACTATTAAAGAAAATATCTAAGACAATTGATGATTATTTTAATAATCGATTAATTGGGTGATTCTTTTTTCGATTAATCGGATAAAAAAAAGCATTCATTTCCAACCCTTTATTCAAAAACAGAACTGATCTTCAGAAAGTGCACAAACAGGTTGTTCCTTGAACATCCCTGAGCTGTGAAAGTAATAATAAAAATAAATGGACGAACACAAAAAACATATACATGTGCACAAAAATATGTATATTTTTGTTTAAAGGGACCTGAGCTGTCAGAACAATAAATAATTTATAAAAAATACAAATCAGAAAACTTAACAGGATTTGTTTGAATGTCAGAACTTGTTCTCTACACTACACTCAGACACCCACACAAGTTCACTTGAAGCGTATTCATTCAATTATTACCATCATTGTAGTAAGTGCAAGTTAAGTTAATTTATACACCACATTTAAACACAGCTTAATGACCAAGCGCTATAAAATAACTTTAAAATGAACAGCACACAAATATATTTGTCAACAATAACTGATATGGGACAAAGCACAGAATACATGACAACAGATTGAAAAATGAATGGGCCAAAAAAGGCGAGTGAATAAAAACGCGTCTTTAGTCTTGCAAACTATACCACCCCTGCTTTACTACTGTTATTAACGACATAACGCTAACTTGTCAAGCTGGATAACGAGTAAACACCAGCACCAGAAGAGCTACTGGAGGGCCGTTAGGTTGCTCACTTCAAAACGGAACTAAAGTAGGATTCTGTAGTGATTTACCCTGCTGTTGAACATCCTTCCTCCCCATCAAGGACTCCAACATGTTTACGTTGTTGAATCAGGAAATAAATACTGTAGCCGGCTGTGTTCACCCAGAGCTCTACGATACCTCATATCAATAGAGACCGGACCAAACGATGTGTACACGTGTGTGTGTGTGTGTAAACGATGAATAGACGCTCCCGTATGTGGAGCTGCTACAATGTTAGCATAGCCTAGCATGAACACAAATAGTCCCGGGCGAGACTGGAGTTTGGTGTGAACGCAGCATTAGGTCGTACTGATTTGTCTGCCTCCGCCATGTGTTTCAGAACAACGTTACGGGTCTTTCCTCTACCTCCGCTGTGCTCCGCTCTTTTTTATTTTTATACTCAATCATCTCCGCGACTTATTGAGTGGCGTAATAATCGCGCGACACAACAAATCGATTAAGAAATTCGATAATCAATAATGAAAACTATTTTAATTATCGATTAAATCGATTCGTGATTGCAGCCCTACTGCAGTGGGTTACGTAGTTGTGCGTTAACAGTATTTATCCACACTTATATTGTACATGATAGCTAAATATGTATCCTTATCTCTGCACACGTACAGGATCCAGAGCTGTCCCATATTTGCCATTACCTCACACAGACAGACATTTTCACTCACTGCCCCTTCTGTTCCATTTTGTCTTTTCAACTCACCACGCTGACGAGCAGCGGTTACATAACTGTACAACTCGTCCGCTGTGATTTAATAAGGCCGGCTAATCAATGTGCCCCGTGTAGATAACATGAGTCAGCTGCTCTGTAGCTAAGCATATGCCTGTGTCCTGTGCTCAACGTGTGCTGTGGGAAAGCAACGTTGAGCACAAAACAAGCACAACCACAATACTATTGATGTTCACATTATTATATTTCAGAGATCCTTCTGGTCACAGCTTAGCTGCACTACAGACTATTATTAAATGTCCACGTCTCGCTGTCTTCTCAGTGGAAATGACCAAAGCGGAGCTGCAAAAGAAACAAGCGACTAATCACAGAAAGAGACACAATAGATTACTCTCACTGCCCCATTTCAAATGCTGATGTTAAGTGCAGTCTGGTCACAGAAACCTTTACTGCCGTACAGTCGGGCTAAACGGGCCAATGTGAGGAAGGTCAACGAGAAATGACGGACAGATTTCCTTCTTTGCGTCCACACTTCTCAGTCTTGCATCAGCTGTGGAAATTGTAAATTATAGCCATTGTTAAAAACTGAGGCAAACAGAAATCGGCAAACAGAAATCACTTCATCCATTTAATGATTTTTACTACTTTCAATAATGTAGCATCGTGAAGAATTTGTTGCCTGTTCATAACAAAAAAAAAAAAAAAAAAAAGCGTGTTGCTTATTAATTCTATTGACGGAAACATTTTCTTCACATTTCATTATTACTGCCACTGGAGCCAGCGATATGTAACTGTCAGCTTATGGAAAAGTCAAGTTCTGCATTTACAGAAATTGCATTGCAGTTTTTTATGCCGTTTTAACTTATGTTCTGGATGTCAGTGAGCGCAGCCGTTTATGAGGCTACCGTTACTATTTGTGCAGGCGCAGTGATGCTGACAAAAACACACCGGCAACGGGAGATGAGAGCGGCAAGAAATATTGCTACAATGTACATTTTCTACCACATGACAACTTTACTGCTAATTTCTTGCTTCGATCGTCAACAGCTGTCTGCTCTGAGCACACAGGTATTCCTGAAAGCTGCTAACGCTACTCTTGTAACGCCGTCTTCCAGAACAGTGTTCTGTTACTAGCGATAGGGCAATCACGGATCAGGATTAAAAAAAAGAAACTCATATATAGATAAGTTGATCATGGTGAGTTTTCATGATTGGGATAATCGTCAATATTGTCACGTGTGACGTCTAGCTCGCCATCATGGCAGAGAAGTGAAACATGGAGCCTGTTTTTAAAAAAATACAAGAACTATCATGTAAAAAAGAACAGACACAATGTTGCCGTTTCTCTCTTTATTTATGCTGAGCGGCCTTATGATTTACGATTACCTTATACTACATAATCAACACTTTTAATTTCACACTCAATACTTCTTGCATGACATTTTCATAATGTCTCATACCTATCTGTTATGTCTGTATGGACGGCACTTTATATGCATATTTTAGCCACACCGCGACAATATTGAAAACGTGATCATTTTGGTCACTGTGATCGTGATTTTTAAAAAGTCGTACTGTTTCATATTTAACAGTATCTCGGTTTCTTCCGGAGTGCTCTAGCTAGCATATTCAGGTTTCTCATTAACAGAATAAGTGCTAGGTATGGATGGTGATACCAGGATCAGGTCCGATACTGTGCACATGTACTTGTAAATCTACTCCAACACAAACCGCATCCAATACCACTACGGGCGCCCTGGTTAAATCCTTCATTTGTCGCCTGGGAGAGTTAGCAGCTACGACGTTGTGTGCATCGTCTCAAACACATTCAGTGTCCACCGCAGGATGTCAGCGATGTGTCAGCCTGGCACAACATTAAGCTTTGTTTATAGTCGTGCTTGCGCTAGTGGGCGTACAAACTAAATGAACTGTGAATAATCAAAAAGACGAGTGTAACACATAGACTGTAGGTGTAACAGGCAAAAAGCCATAAACCAACCCCCACAATGCAGAGGAGCGATCATAATTATCTGTAAACTGATATCCATGGACTACCGTGTTGCCTTTCTACGACATGTCAAGAAACAAGTTCAGTATTTCATGCATTATAAAGAAACAGCTGACTACTTTATAAACTCAAATGAAGATTTTTAAGACCTCCTGTTTCTATAGCATCTACAAACACATTGGACTTCTTTGTAAACTCCCAAAATATGTGATCCATTTGTCACGTGATGGCGCGTGTGCCAGCGTACAAAAATTCAGTGACTACTCTGGGAGCCTACGGGCACCAGGCACCGACCGTGATTACGGCATGTTTTTGGCACGCACGCCGACTTCACTACGACGAGTATAAACTACGCTTTACTCCAATACTCTGTGTGTATCAAGAAAACACAATGCTCAACGTTAACATGTCAGCAACTGCATCACGTTGTATATTTCATTTGTTATTGTTGAAGAGTTAGGAACATCTGATAAAATTAAAACATGTTTTCAAAGCTATTGTTGTCAGCATGATGGTATCATTAGGTACTTATATCGGTACTCTGTATCGGCAAGTACTACCGGTAGTGTAAGTACTTGTTGGTGGTGTTGGTGCATTCCTAATGAGGGCTGATCCAGGTGTCTGAAAACAGGATATGGTATTTACATGTTTAAACACAGACGGGATATTCCCATAATATGTACATGTGTATGTACATCGAGAGCGAAGTGGAAACCGGAGTCAAATTCCAATAAAGCTGATTCTGATAACGGGTTATTCGTGTCATTGTAAACACCCTCTATGTTGACAAAACTAAATCTGTAAATGTATCTATGAAGCAGTCTCTCGTGGATTCTGAAGGACCACTGAGCAGACATGTAGAGTTTGGCTTTGAGGTGTTTTGGGGGGGGGGGGGGGGGTTTCCTCTCAGCCTGGGAGCATCTAAAAAAAATAAAGAAACCACCAAAGGAAGGATTTTTGGTGGGGACATTAAAAAAAAGACTACATCTGCTACTTGAATGTGGTCTTAGATAAATGGGCCCTGCAGCCGCCCTAAGACAATTTGAACATCCAACTCATCAAGATGTGGCAACGATTACTTTGTTTGCATTAAACGGCACTGACCACGAAAAAAAAAACTTTTTTGTGTGTGTGTGTGTGTGTGTGTTTCGAGCAGCTCTGTCCTTGTTTGACACACTAGTTCAACCTCAATGCACAAAGACCAAACCGAAGGATGTGTTGCTGCTGTTATCAACTGCACTGCACACAGGACAAAGACTCACAGCCGGCTGACGTGCCCATGTGTTGTGCACTCGTGTCAGAGAAAATAACCAGAGAGAAGTCAGTGATCCTAATCCAAAAAAAAACAACTAATTCCATTATACTGTTGTCAAATGGCGAGAGAAATGCAACCCGACAAATCGCAATAGTTACAGGCAACCATTGTCCACAGATGGTGTCCATTGTTGTGTTTTTCATTTAAATATATAAAAAAAACACAATGATATAAATACCAAATATTGACATTGGTAAGAGGTTAAAAAATCCAGTATTATTCAAAATCTACTACAAATGGCCATTACAAACAAATACATAGCCTCTTTTTACCTTAGATAAGTGACCGTGGTGTATGTGTGATAATGCACTCAAAGGATGTTCCAATATATCAAATATTGGATTCAGCACCCTGACCATATCAGGACACCTTCTCATACATTATTTACAGAACCTACTTTAAGTAGTAATCACAATATTCACTCAGAAGAAAACCACACAGGCAATAACTTGTAGCAGGGGAAAATAAAATATTCAAATTGAAAATAAAAGAACTTGTGTGGTCAAAAAACAAAAATTGTAAAACTTAATTTCAAGTTACACTTAATATCTTAGCCCAGTTAAGTTTACTTTGTGAATCCTGACTCCGGCTGAACAGAGTCCGTATTAGCAGCCTAGCACAGATACTGAAGGCTTATCTGGGACTGGTACATTGTGTCATTGAGTTGAGCTTCACAAGGTTGGCAAGTGGCCCTCCTGGGTGTGTGGGTTTGTGTGTACCCCTCCCCCACACCACCCACAGCTTGGAACAACCAGCTGCAAAGCACTGTAGAAAGCTTTGAGTAACATTGACACAAAAGGTAATAAAACACTACAATAAACAATGCACATATAAGAATACACTGTATGTTGCAGACAAGCAACATGATCTAAACCGTGGAGTTAACTACGGGCCTGCAGACCAATACACCTCAGACTAGTGAGTACAGCTGTGGGACAACATGCTGACGTTGCTAGAAGTACAGTTTCAGTTTTCATTCATAACGATTGTTGTTTTTTTAACAACACTGACTTAAGTAACACATAAGTATTGTCAAAGTACCAAAGTGCATTCCAACACAGTTTTATTAAAATAAGTAAAAGCATGAATCCATCATCTAAAAGAACAAAAATGTTTAAAATAATTGTTAGTAAAAAAGTTAGATCTGAGTAAAACAAATACATTTACAGAGGTGATACTAATATCATCAATATATGTTATGAATTATGTCTTCATGGTTGAAATAAAAAATAAAAAAAAAATCACTAAAGTGGTTTTAATTCAAAGCTAGCAGTAGCTGCAGGAAGGAAGCGCGCGCTCACAAACAAACCTACCACGAGAACAGCCCTACGAACACATGAACAGTGCACGCGCGCCTACTCACGCTGCCCATCCCCCACCCCGAGCGAAAAAATATAAATAAACGTTCAAAACATTGCAATAAACCGCCCAAACCTTGTATTTACAGTCATACGTGGTTACGCTACACGTGGGTACAATTTATACGGGCAATAATAACGTAAAATGAGGATAAACACTCACCTAAAGCTCCAAATCACTCAAAGGGGGGTGCCTTCTCCTCTGTGCTCCTAATATGGAATCTCCTCCTCCTCCACCACCGTTGTTTTCTAGCTCTAATTAAACCTCGAAAAAAGCGTTATAACGGCCTTCAGACCCGGCCAACCGGTGCTAGGAATCCCCAATGACCGATGTGTTTTGGATACACGGGCATATATACTGATAAATCCCCTTAAAATGAGCTGGATGGACAGTTGGGTCTAGATTGTAGCTTTGCTCGCTCGTAGAGAAAAGAGCCAAACGGTTCAGTAGCAGCCAACGGCTTCAGTCTGAAACACAGAGCGGCTGACCTGCCAGGCGAAAATGAGGTAGGCCTGAGCTGCTCGCTGCAGGAAGCACACTCCAGTCACATAAACATCAAAATGGGTGTCGCAGTAAGGATGATGTAGTCGGGCTGAGGTTGGCGGTAACTCTTCAAAAATAAAACACAAGTTTTGAGTTTGAATTTATTTTAGACCAATGCAATTATTTTAAGCTTAATATTATGATTAATAATACATCCATTTTTGGATTGGAGCACAGGCATGCTAGTTTGAGCTGTTATTAATACAGTAAAGGAAAGGTAGAGATTCGTCTACATTTTTATTTCATTTTTTAAAAGTGTTACACCACAATTATGTAATGTAGTTGTGCATGTTTTGATCGACATAATTGCCTAAATAAATAGTAAAAGCAGTCAACAGAAATACTTTTTATTTTTTTGCATTACAAGCTCCACCAATGGTTTGAAAGGCTTCACATGGTATACACCTCCTGTTTCATAAGCGAGCGTGGTCACGACTGGTTTTAGCAATGTCTCGTGATCAATCCGTAAACACGAAGCTAATTTCAACATCAACGGTCTGCACTCATATTTACAGGTGTAACAGCTTTTAAGGCTTTTGTTTATTTGAGCTATGACCAAACAATAATTGGAACAGTAAATAATTTAAGCCTTGTTACAATAAAGTGAAACATATTGTTGTTTGCTTGTCCATGAGTTATCACTAAATACAAAATAGTTTTTAAAATAGGAACTCAATAATTGAACAATATTACAATGTTGTATTCTGTATCTTTTTGAAAACGTATATTTAACTAAAGTCAAACGACTATAGAAGTAAACTAAAGACATCCGAGTGGGGGAAAAAAGCGGTCGCCATCGGTTGGAGGTTACAGCATCTTTTCAGTGTAAACCACAGCATACAAGGAAAAACTGGCTGAGACTGAGAGGGAGGCTTCGCTAGACTGATGCTTAACACATACAGATCCATATTCTGCAGACATAACACAATGAAAAATAGATATCTACTCAGGGGTGCACGTATACATTAACCGAACACACACACACACACATAAGGTCCAGCCGAGACAAACAGACACACGCGGACAGAAGGCTCTAGGGTGGTGTGTAGTGTGCGCTTTAGTGTGGCAGTAACAGCAGAGTGGAGGTTTTTACAGGGTGGGGTGGCATCGGTGTTTGTTTCTCTGTGCTTTCACATGCCCCGGGGAGGCTTGTGGTACAAGAGGGCCCCCTTTGATTTTGATAGTGGTTTTTATTTGCACACTTTTTTGCATTGTATCTGTTGTGTCTTAGAGGAAACGCAGCGATCCCAGCAGTTACGTTATTTTACTGCTTTTGTGTCCTATCACTGCTGCCTGAATGAAGAGAAAAACAGCGGTGTGGAGAAAAAAGCTGTGGCAAATTGTGAATTGAAAGACCTCAGGGTGAAGCAATCCACTGTCTGGGTAATGACTTTCTGGGAAACCACAACACACCATCTATATGCAGCACCCAGCCCCAGTGTTTCCTTCTTCTCTGATCACTCTGCAGCAGCAACACACCACCTCCACTACCAATGAGATTTTACTTTGATACAGTATCTCGTCAAATATATGACTTTTAATACTATGATCTACAACTGGGACTGAATTTTTAAATCCTAAAAGAATTACTCTTTGGCTGCTGTGCATACAATCACAAAATTAGCATACTATTAGCACTCCTGTATTTGCACACACACACGTGATGATAAAGGGCAAATTGGTTCCTATGCAACAATCCACAAGTAAACCACATTATTGTGAGCTCAATTCAGTCAAACAGAAGAGATCTCATTTTAAAAGTATTTCTCTATTTTGTGGACTGTGTAACAAGGTTAACATTTCAGTTCAGCATTTTGGGAAATAAGCTTATTTGCTTTCTTACCGAGAATTAGATGAGAAGACCGATACCACTCTGTATGGCAAATATGAAGCTGGAGTAAAGATTAGCATAAAATGCAAAAACAACTTATTGTGATTTTACAGGTTAGAATATAAAATAAGGGAAATACTCGAGTGAAGTACCTCTAAATTATACTTCATAGCAGGTCTTCAGTGATCGGGTGTTTTTCACAGCGGACGTGTTGACATGTAACACAGGCGGGCGTAAATAATCAAATGAATGATGGCTGATTTCTATTTAGCTGTTTTAGTTTCATGGTCCTGGTACTGTGCGTGCTTGATCACTTTCACGCTGCTGTGGCTTACTTGGACAGTTATACCCCATTTACACGTGGCACATGCAATCTGTTTCTGATAAGAAAAGATTGGGCAATGTGCTATACACAGCTGCAGTCAACTTAAAGCAATATGTAGACACAGCAAAAAACATTACATACAAAGACAGTTCAGTTTTGCAAACATACTTACATACATACATACATAAATACTGCACTGACTGAAGCAGTTGTTGATCACTTGTGGCCCCTACCTGCAGGTTAAGAGTAGTGAGGAGTCGGCAGTCAATGATATTAAATAGTTAAATAATAATGTATGTTTTCACAAAACCACGAGAGGCACACAGTCATAAATGAGCACAACAAATATTAATGTGACGGCCCGGTCCAGTAGAATGTGAGATTAGCTGTGCACAGACAGCCACAGAGATGCGCACGCACACTCACTCACACAAATGACCAAATACATTTGTTTTCCACGGTTACAGAACCTGGTTAGGTCCTTTGAAAGGTAAGAGTTACCAGAGCACTTCATAATACAGACACACACACTTGATTTGGCCACTTTTTTTCAGTCACTGCACATCCAACAATAATAGCCTTGGCCTTTAAAAACCCATACCAGCATTGTACTATATCCACTTCACAGGACATATAATACTTCACTCCACCTCTGGCATATTTAGTACTTTGACAATGACAGGGTCTCAAGAAAGCATGGCTCCATAATATGTCTTCATGAGGCCTTACAGTAATGGCTGTTCTCTATACGGAGCAATAATTTATACTCCATGGTCGAGACTGGAATAGCATGGTTGGCTGTTGCCGTTAAGTGATTAGATTATTTAGCGCGGTAGAGATGCAGACAGAGACAGATACTGCATGAACGTGTGTGGGCTTTTAAGTCGGTGTGCAAGGGGTGGGGGGCTGCAATAAAAAGTGGAAGAAATTACTTTGTGTCTTTTTGAATGTATATGCGCGTGTGTGTGTTTGTGGGTGTCCGAATGAAAAAGAGGCATAGTGTGTTCTGCCTCATCAGGCTGATAAGACAAAGTGAGGAGAGTCGGTTTAATATCCTCATCGATCCCAGCTCACCTCGTTACACATTAACATGTACGACTAGGAAATACAATTCAGACAGACAGACGGACTCTCCTGGGTGAAAGGGAGATGAAAAGATAAAGGAGTGCTCTTAGAGGGAGGAGGGGAAGACACCAATAATAAATCCCAGAGTGTGTAAACAAACCTGAGTTATAAAGACTACCGAGTGTCAATGCTGGTCATCTTGGCTGCTTAAAATGAGAAGCAGTCTCCCACTGAAACACCCAATAACTCCCCACAACAGAGAAGAAAGATACTACAATCTTAGGGATATGCTCACATGAGGTTGTGTGGTACAACTATTACAAACCAAGAAACTGTGGAAATAATTTAGGGGTGTCAATGTCTGATGACTAGATAATCAGATCTTTTGCACCGATTTTTCAACTGGGAGAGTTTCATGCTGAATCAAGTTGTAGAAATGCTCCTACGCTTTATACTTTCTGCTGTGGCCATAAAACTACAGCAATAATGTTTATTCTCATTATCGATTCCTAATTCATAGATATTCATACATAATATATATAAATATATATATATATATAGATATATCATTTTACCCAAGATTTACCCTTGAGATAATAAATATACAAATCAAGTCTTTTCTGTTTTCTTGTATGCAAAAACAATTACATCGTCCATACAAAGTATGAAGCTGCAGCCAGCAGGTGATTATCTTAGATTAGCTTAGTTTAGCATAAACACTGGAAGCAGGGGGAAACAGCTAGCCCAGCAGCAGTGGTGGAAAGTGGAGAGTAAGTTTTACTCAAACACTGCACCAATAAGTATAATTTTGAGGTACTTTGAGAATTTCCATTTTAATTCTACTTTATAGTTCTGCTTGATTTCAGCGGGTACAAATTTAATTTTTACTCCACTACGTTCATTTGATGAATTTAGTGACTATTTTTTTATGACTTTACAGATTCACAATGTCAATCCAAAATATCATCAACTAATAAATTATAATGTATCATTACATGATAAGCCAGTATCTAAAGTAATTCAAATTAGCTCCACCTTGCAACATCAAAGTGATAAGCGCATTCATCTATCAAGGATAATATAACGTTTTCTGAAATGGGCCATTTTACTTGTAACAGAGTATTTCTACACCGTTCTATTGCTACTTTTAGTCGAGTAAATTATTCTTCCACCGCTGCCTAGCAGTACGGTCTCGATTGCTGGCTGATTATTGCTTTGGGCACATGGTAATAACTGAAGTCAACTCAGATGATCAAGCTTTTATCCGCCCAGATCTTCCATCACCCTGTGGTGGCTGAACACGTTGACCTCTGGATCCACATTTACTCTTCACGAGAGGTCCCTGCGTGATGTCAGAATTTCTGCACAGAGCTGTTGAACACGTTTTGGGAATTATATGACAAGAATGTAAAGATGGCGACCGCCCACTGTAAAAGCCACTGACAGTGTACTGAAAGGTCAGTGACCTGTGGTTTCAAAGTTCAGTTTGTTTTGACTCTCGCTCGCATAGAGTGGTGTATAGTAACGAAGTAGAAATACTTTGTTACTGTACTTAAGTCGTTTTTTTGGATATCTGTACTTTACTTTACAATTTATATTTCTGTTGACTTTTACTTTTACTTCACTACATTATGCAAAGAAAACTGATACTTTTACTCCGATACATTTCCCCTGAAACCTTCGTTACTCGCTACAAAATCAAATCTATCTTTAGAAACAAAATGAATCATGAGACCAACGTCGGGGACTTTGGTGGAACACAGACTGCAAGCAAGCAGGTTTGGTGAATCAGTGGTCCTAGCTTGCAAGTTAAATCATTGGTTAATCACGTTAATGCACAATTGCAAACCAGTGCTCTCAAAGCCGCGGTGTTTTGATTCCCAGTGATGCCCAGGATGCTTTATGCTATAGCTAGCGAGCGACTACATGAGTAGAATTCCACACAGGACGGGTGGGATGAGGAGAGGTGGATGGGTCAAACAAACACTGTGTTTCCTCCAGGAGGCCGCAGTTTGTGCCGTGTGTGAAACGAGAAGCCAATGTTGATTTATTTGTGACGTGACTTCCGTACTTAAGCAACGCCACTTCCGTAGATATTTTAACGCAAACCACGATCTTTTCCTAAACCCAACTAAGTAGTTTCATCGCCTAAACCTGAGTTGTTTCCTGTGAAGGTGGAAGTTTATTTTGAAAAGACAGTATGCATGTAACAAGCCAAAACAGACTCGTGTTGCTGGACTTTTGCAGGAAAAACGCACGAAAAATGAGGAGTAACTTGTCGTAAGATATCAATAAAACGGGGATGAATTTATATCATTGTATAAAGAGAGTGACATGAGAAGACCAATCTCATGTCTGTAAGTTAAATCAGCTATAATCACTCTTTTAAAGTGATGAGTGACTCGTCTAAAACATTTAAAAAAGGAATAACTTCAACAGAATCATTCTATACAATGTGCATGTGGCCAAGATACCCAAGATATTCTAATATAATGTAAAGAAGTTACATTATAATACAATGTAACTTCTTTACATTCTAATAGAATTGTATTTTGAAGATGAACAGGACATTTTTCAGTTTCAAGTAATGACTGGGTTGTTACTTTCGGTGCTGCTTTAGTATTGATCATGTTTTGATATTTGAGTCATGTTGTGGATGATCAGATGGAGTTATGATGGTAGCAGTCGCCCAATTGCAGATTCAGCTTGAGCAAAACCTTTGCCTATTGTGTTCAAATCAGGCCCACAGGAGTTTACAAGGCAGGTGTCCTTTCTCTAAACACTGACCTGATGCATCAAGTGGATATGTTTTGCTGAACATAATATTATGCATTGGCCCTCTACATCCTCTAGTCTAATGAGCAGACTTATAAACGCACTGTTACAACTCCTTCATAGTGTCATATTGCTTTTCGGCTAATTATGATGATAAGTTCATAGTAGATGCAAAAGTATACTCATGTACAATATATTATGTTGAACATTGTTGCTCCTGGATGGATCACAGCCAACCCAATTATGTTCAACACAGCTCCATGTCCTTGGTCATGATGCCACAGCGCTTAAAAGAATAAACTTCATAATTCTCAAAATTCTGACCCTTTTTTATTAACAGCATTTACTTGTACTTTTACTTTCAATACTTAAGTACATTTAATATCAGAAAATTACTTTTGATACTTAAGTCCAATAAATATCAGATACTTTAAGACTTTTACTCAAGTAGTATTCTAATAGGTGACTTACTTTTACTGGAATCATTTTCCAGTCAGGTATCTTTACTGTTACTCAAGTATGGCTTTTAGGTACTTTATACACCACTGCTCACATAACAACTCCTCCTCATAGAACTCAAAAGCCAAGGGGCCCACAAAGCCTTCCCTATATGAAGTAAAACGCTATTTAAAGCAGTCCTATGACTTCACTCAACAACACATTGTGATGTTGGCTGCCACTTATGTGCTTTGATTTTTAAGAGATCTTCAAAGCACACAAGAAAACAGCATCAAGCTGTATGTAAACAAGAGCTCTATCACAGAGCTGTAGAATTGTATTGTTGCTCTATCAATCACACAGTCAACATCCCCCCCTTTGCAACCATTCACAAATGTGCAACAATCCTTTACATCTTGGACACCGATGTGCATGTCATATAAATCTATAGCGTGACGTATGAGTGTATGTCAGGCCTCAGCTTCGTAAAGTGAGACTGTGTACCTCTTCATGTCAGAAATTACACAATCAGCCTGTTCAAGTCAATGCACTCCGGGCTTTTGCCATTCCAGCCTCACTTGGTCTGGTTAAACCAGTATATTTCACAATGGTGATCTATGGGGAAAAGGTTTTGGGGCCCCAGGGGATTTTTTTGTTGCGCAACAACAGCACATTAACGTTCATATCAATGAGTTCTTCTTCATTGCACAAAGAAACTGTTTTCAATACAAGGTCCTTTGGTGATTTCCAACCATGTCCATAATGTTTATCAGATTCTGTAAATTTCTTACGTTTTCACATCCCAAGGGCAAAATGGTGCTCAGGGATGATCCAAAGAAACCAAAGCTGAAGGTGCTCTTTGTGTAAAGGCAATGCCTCTGCTTAAAGACACAAAAGGTGAAAAGCCCTTAGAATGGAGAGCACGAAGGGTTTTGTTGAGGCAGGGAGACAGGACCAAGAACCTTGTGGTGAATTTCAAATAGTGTGTGGGAGCAGCTCAAACGTGTGAATCTCAATCCATCTCACTGAAACCCTGTTACACGTGGAATATGTAACACTGCTAGCTTCATCTGTCTGGAAAGGTAATTGCTTTTGGCCTTTCAATTAGAGCTCTCTGTTATGTAAATATTTCATAATGGCTCCGTTCAAACACAACAGGAGAACTACGGAAAGAGTCTCACGCAATATTATTCCGAACACGAGAGGGAGAGGAGGCTACTGAGGGAAAACATACAACATGTGAAATTGTTAGCACATTTACGTAACAACACATGAAGCCATCTGTCCCTTGAAGACATCCAATGTATTGGACCCGCCGTTTGTATTCCACCCTATCTCCATAAACAGATATCTGCATTCATATGTAGATATCTGTTTCTGTCAACTAGCCAAGTTTTTGGTATCAGAAGTGTTCTGGTTTGCTGGTGGTGTGGAGAGCAAAGCGGTAGAAGGCATTGGCTGAAATGCATTTTGGGACCCCATTAGCTATCGCCTGACAACAAGTTTGTTTTTTATTAGCTAAAAATGAATACTGATAATAATTACAGATTCACTTTAAACGATCGTAATAATGTATTTGCAAGTCATAACTCTTTGGGTATAAAGCTTTCCATCAATGATTCAAATACATGCGTCACAATTGTAGATTATTGTTAATGTATTTTTCAAAGACATTATATTCCATTACTTTTGTTATGTAAATATCAACACACAGTTTTGTCTGTATAATACAACAAATAATTATGTATGGCAGCATATTGATGTGTATGTATGTGTGAGCGCAAACATGTCTGCATGCACTGTATAACCTACATTTTGTCGCATGTACTCTTTGATGTCACAATATTGCTGCATTCTCATGGATTCAGGCAGACGGTAGACAGCAGACGGACAACACCTGCTATGGTGATGGAGTAAAATATGTTGCATAACATCTCATATATATATATATTTTATGTAATTCTTCTAGTTCTGCATGTAGCTATAAAATGCAGCTTTATCTAAATATTTTATTTCAAACTTTAAAAAAATAATTCTCTGGTGTGAGGGAGATTTGTAACATCCGGTTGTAAATTCTGTCGCGGAGGAGGGCAAAAAGTTTTACCGTTACCGTTGTATTACAGTTGTAATGTTACAACAGGATTCTTTGTTTGTTTGTTGATCAACTAATTTGTTGTTGTTTTAAGCTTGTGTGTGTGTGTGTGTGCCTGTATTCCTTTACCTTGTGTAATGACATTAAATGTAATGAAGGTAAACCAATGACTTTCTTGAACAAAATAGAAAAAGTACATTCATCATCCAAACAATAGTACTTCTTACTGCACATTTATAAATAGATAAAATATCCAGCAGTGTGATCTTAGAGGCAAGGTCACAGCGTGGTATCTTGGCTTTATTATTGTTGGTCCTCTCAGTTTTTCTTCTCTTGTCTTACTGCCCATCTCTGTGATTCGCTACTCAGATGGAATCATCCATCTCTACACAGGAGGAGAGAGAGAAAGAAAGAAAGAAAGAAAGAGAGAGAGAAGTGGGGGATGGGTGAGGGGAGAGAGGGAGGGGGAGAGAGAGAGAGAGAGAGAGAGAGAGAGAGAGAGAGAGAGAGAGAGAGAGAGAGAGAGAGAGAGAGAGAGAGAGAGAGAGAGAGAGAGAGAGCTTATTGTAAACTGTAAGAGGTGTGCAGCAACTGGGACAGATTATGTCTGCGGAAACGAGGACTGCAGGATCCCACCCATCCCCCACACCACATACACACACAAACACACACCCACACACAGACACACAGCGACACACTCACACACTAGAGCTCATTTGTGCCTGGCTGGTCACCTCACTGCAATAGATAGATTCCACCCCACCCCCTATCCTCTGCTCAGTCATTCAGACCTGGGAGAGTCAATAACAAGCTGACATCATCATTGGTTTTGTAGGATACAGTGCTGCCTTTATTGTAGCAGCCATATGAAAGAGAGAGAGAGAGCACCATCCTCTGTGCCACTGATGAGGGCAGGGCCCGAGCGACCGAATGCAGGTCAGAGACCAGAGGTAGAGATAGGTGGACAGAGAGAGAGAGAGAGAGAGAGAGAGAGAGAGAGATGGGGGGAGGGGAAGAGCAGCTCTATTGGTTTGTCTGGATATATCAGTGACACAGACCAAGCTGCATAACACACACACACACAGACACACACGCATAATCAGTATATATAGGGACTCCCTGGTATGCACACGTACACACAATCACAAATACCTACTTGTTCACCCATGATGCTACACACACACACTCAATAGTCCAACATTTTAGGAAACATGTTTATTTGGTTTTTATTCCACGAGTAAGACGAGAAGGTCGGTATCAATCTCATGTCTTTGTGTTGAGTATGGAGTCAGGACTTGGCTAGCTAGCTCGGGCAAAGACGAGAAGCCTGGCTAGTACAGAGGAATATACTAAAATCCCTAAAAACGGCAAAATCTCGTTTCTATATTGCTGGTTATTTATAGGTTAAGCCAAGCTCCAAAGAAGAGCACTTCAAAGCTAATGTTACCTAGTGGCCAAACAGTGGAATTACAACTAATGCCATGGGGCCCAGAATTCCTTCTTACCATAGACTTAGATTAGGAACGAGACATTTGTAAAACAACTTCCCAGTAACACTTAAATAGCCCTCATTTCAATGATCAGGTCCTACTAGTTGTAAAATGCACTTGTAGTCAAATTCATACTTATTTTTCTTCCTCCGTTCATGTGAATCAACCCGTGAACGAGGCTGGACCGAGGGCTGGAAGGCGGGTTCAAAGGAAACGCTGAGTGCGCTTGCTCTAAGATCTAGGTCATTTCAACTTTTTTTGCTCCTTGCGCCACTGTGCAACTTCCGTAGACTGACTGCTCCCTCTGCCTCTGGTCTTTATGCGAAGCGAGGCTAAAACACCTTTTATCTGCAGCTAGGCCAGCTTGAATTCAATTTATTTCGCTTTCATCTGGGCCTCTGGCAGGATTCCTCTTCACAGATATGGCTCATGGGTATTGTGGAATGCGGAGTCATTTAACATATAATGAGGCGTGAACAGCGGATGGAAGAAGTATGCAGATAATTGACTGAAGTAAAGTAGCAATACAACAGTGAAAAAATATTCTGTGACAAGTAAAAGTCCTGCACTGAAAATTTTCAAAATCGCTACAGAGCAATGCATTTTGTTTTTTACATCATGTAGCACTGGCATGTGCATGAGGGTTACAGGGACATACTCCACCTTCTGACAGATGTTGGTGATGACGTGCCAAGAAATGTAGCAATGAGCAAACAAAGGCATTGAAGAAGAAGATTGCAAGCTATCGCAAACAGTGACGCAAACAAACAATATGTTATGAGGAAGGAAATGCATTCATGTTGACCTCAAGGCAAGGATGACACAATGCATTTTGGAGAGAAATACTGGTTGTGAATAAAGATTTTGTTTGTTTTCAACACAACTTCACACAACCTTTAGGTATAGAGCTGGAGTCTGGACATGATTAGCCTAGCTTAGCATGAAGACTGGATACAGCTTTTTCATGTCAACGTTAAAAAAGATACATTTTGCAAATTAGGCTGCTTTAGATGTGTTGCTAGGTATGCTTTTGAACATCAGACAGAGGTAGGCTAGTTGTTTCCTTTCGCTTTAATGCTAAACCAGTCGGACCGTATATCCTCACTCACATGAGAGAAATATAACTTCTCATCTCCCTCTCGTAAAGAAGGCAAATGAGCCAAGTTGAACGATTCCTTCAAGGCAGACACACACGCAATCAGTGTCTCAGCCATAACTCCCTGGCCCTCCCGCCATTACACACACACACACACACACAGCCTACACAACATTCCAATCAATTTTCCACAGGGTTCAGCATTCCAGCCTGGTGTTTCTTTCGTCCCACTGCACACAGGAAACCGTGTCTGTGCGTGCGTGCGTGTGTGCGTGTGTGTGTGTGTGTAAAAAGCTTTAGATGTTGCTTTAGCAGGGGGCCCAGTGAAAGGCTTTCTCTGTCAGATCAGTTGCCTTGAGCTCAGCTGCTAATCCGTGGCTGCAATACTATGCTCTCCTTCCCCAAACTGCAATCAAAAGTCTGCTTGCTACAACTTGACCAGCAGGGGGCAGTAGCCACAGGTTTGCTATAAATCAGAGGTCTTCAACAGGGGGGCCGCGGAGGTACTGCAGGGGGTCCGTGAAATTTCTGCTTGATTAGACAATTAAAAAAAAATAAAAAATTCTCTAAACATGAATGTGTCCATCATTTTAATAGTTCAGTATTGTATGAAAGATAACAGGTATGTGTATGCATGGCAGTGGCACTAATAGGCTGTCGCTCATTTTAGTTTCCACATTTATGTTGAAAATGAAAACATCAGTTTGAATAGCTTGTATGCATGATTGTCATGCAATTGACAGACGTTGATATTGACATTGGTATCAGCTGACAAGGTATGTTGATAAATGTCAGTGGCACGGCCACCCTACTCACTGTACCTTGCTTCACTCGGCAGAATCGGAGGTTGCCACCTGGTTGCAGCAAAAGCAGATTTGTTTTTTGTTTGCTGGACAACCTTATATTGTGTTGGGCAGTTTTCATGCAGTGCTTATGTCTGAACATGGCCTTAATGGAAAAATTATTATCTGTGACAATATTAGAAGACAGCACTCCTTAAGAAACTGAATAGCTGGAGACCTCCAGACACAACAGCATCAAGTCATACATACTGCCACAGAAATAGGCCTACACCTACCTACAAGCATATCATCTTACAGACATGCATCTACAGAGTGCCAAGTAACGGATACCTCAGCCAGGGCAGTGATAGCCCAGATGGCCTGAGTAGTGACCTACATAGACCCAGAAAGACCAACTGGAAGAACCGAGCAACACACAGGATGTGTGTGCATGTGTGTTTCCTGGAGGACAGAGGGAAAGGGGAGAAATTACACAGCATTTGGCCTATTTAGCATGACTTTTATGATGCACTGCAAAACATCATCAGCCTACTAAGTACTGTACGTACTGAAGGCTGAAGTATTTTTTGTCACCCTCTCATTGAAGGTGATGCTCCTCATTTCCATTAATTTCATGATAATGTGATTTTTCAAAAGCTGCTCTGATTAATATTTTATATCAGCAGTAAATTGGCCCTTTGCTTTGTGACAGCCATATGTCCCTTTTCATAAACAGATCCACAAGGCAGTTAGTTAGTATTGCCAGGTCGGAGCTCTCTAGCTGGTCTAGCTTGCCAGACTGCTGATGAGCTCCGCCTCGGTTCTCACTCCCCAACCTCCTGGCTGTTTGATGAGCACCCTGCTCTAGGAAAAGGACAGTGAGATGCGGTTACCAGCACGAAGAAAACAGTAGAAGTTGGACTTTGACATCCAATTTTCCTTTAACTATGTTGTTTTGAACAGAGTTCTGCTGATAGAGACACAAACCCAGAACAGGATTGTGCAGCTGGCGAGCAGTTCACTTCACTTGTTGACTCCATCCTTTTGGTTAGCGTTACCTAAATCTCGGGACCCGCAGTTTATTTTCTGACTGCCCATCCCCCCCACCCCGCAGCAAAGTTAAAACTGTCCGCTCCTGTGAGATTTGCGTTGGGTCCTGTGGGATCCCAATCCCAATACAGTCCTCTACTTCAAACTCACTGCCAGTGTGGTCTAAGATAACACGAATAATGGCTCACAGCTAAGTGGTCTGCTAGCTGGCAGTACACATGCTAGCAGATTAGCCTGCTAGCGGTAGTGCTGGCTCAACTACCGAGCTCTGTCTCTTGGCCCTTGCCTTACGGGACGTAGGAATGTTTGGCAGAACACGAGCTGCCATAAAACCCTCTCAAGGAAAAAGGAAAAAACTCGCCCTGTTCTCCAAGCCACACATTCTTTTGTCACAGATGGTTCTCCTTAGCGAGCACCTTGTACTGAATCTGGATTGGATGGAATTTCAAGAAAACCCCTTACTGTAAAAAGAAGTGGCTCATTTGGGGGAAACAAACGTCAGCTGCTTCTTTTCAGGCATTATGATTTGTGGTTCTTGTGGGCTGCTGCACATGGATTTCTTTTTCTATTTTCTTTTCAACTTGCCTGACTACTTCCAACAGACAATGTGAGCATAGAGCAGGGGCTCATTTACACAGTACACATGGTACTCTGAATCTGTTTAAAAACCAAGGACATCAGAGTTATTCCAGACCCAGTTTCCAGTTCTAGCTAACAGAGACAATCTGAGGGCACAACAAGTCACATCTACTGTTTGTTTTCTTTGCTCGTTGGAAAAATGTAATTGAATTCAGTTAGCTTCTCGCTTTCCAATTAGATTTAAACCAAAAAACCCTGATAAACAAATGTCAGGGTGATTTTGCCTCCCTTGTATTCTCTAAAGGTAGAAAGATAGGAAGAAATAGCTGATTATTATCATCAGTCCAGACTGTGGTCTGCCCTCAGTTGGTTTTGCAACGCCAGGCTTTCCAAGCATGACAAAACCCTGAGCATCAGATATCAACATCCGCCTCCTTAAACCCTTGTATGTCTGTTTAATTTCACCCAAACCCCTCCCAACACTTTCAACAAACCACACTGTCTCGCAAATGAACAGAGACATTCATTCTCAGTCTTGCAGTCCTCGTGCCACCCAACTTCAACTGCCATTATTCCCACTTAGCCAAGAAAATCAAACTCATAAAACACAGTCACCAGTCGTATAATCTGCTCCAACATGCTTGGTGTCAGTCAAAATGCCCGGTCT
Source organism: Melanostigma gelatinosum (assembly GCF_949748355.1). NCBI lineage: Eukaryota > Metazoa > Chordata > Actinopteri > Perciformes > Zoarcidae > Melanostigma > Melanostigma gelatinosum. The sequence continues at coordinate 22,904,460 of NC_136637.1, forward strand.
CAAAATCAGTGGAAGAAAGTGAGACTCAGCACGCCAAGGCATGCCCGGGAAAGAGCAGTCCTTTGTGTTTCATTGTGTAAGCTGACTGACAAGTAAATTAATATCTCCATCAAAAGCAATAAAAGTGTGCTACCCTCAGTGGATAACTGTATTGCGCACTGTACAACAGATTATGTGGGTCAAATGTTACATTAAAACATTTAAATGGCTCTGTTATGATTATCCCTGCACAGGAAATAAGCCGAACAAAGTGATCTCTCATCTGGCAATAGCAATGTACTTTCCTGCGACAGGCGTGTCTGGATGGAGCATTAAGTTGGTAAGTTACTCATTTACTCTGTCTGTCACGTTACTTCTCCAGTGCTTGTTTTAGTAGTCACTACAAATCCCTAACTCAGTGAGTGTGTAACTTACTCTAAATTGGTTTAGTTTAAATGGAAAACTAAACTAAAACAAGCAGTGAATGTAGACCAGAGGTCTCAGGTGAGGTCCAAAACTCAGAATTGTCACCAGCTCTGGGAGTTATGAGTGTAACACTGTCCTATGACCTCCCTCTTGGCTTTTCTTTTTTTCTTCTCTTTTTTTAAACGTGTCTAATTTATTTTGGCAGGCGACATCAAATTCTACCTCACCCCTCTCTCTGAAGTAAATCTCTGTTACACCACTCGTTCCCCTCTCACCCCCTCTCTGTAAAGAGGCTGTTTTCAGGCAGAGAAGAGCTTAACTCCAGGGAGCTCTGGAGATCAAAGTATCTACACACACACACACACATGTGTTCCCGCTCTCCGACAACCACAAATACAGCCAAAAACATCCTCACATACACACACATGGACAGAGTGATGTGAAATATCAGCATCAAACTGGAAGAGACAAGGTCTTTCCCATGGCACTTTCTGCTGCCTCTTCATGAATACACACACTAAACACACGCACACACACGGAAAATATTTGAAATTTGTAAGGGCAGATTAGGAGAAATCTCCTCGGGTGTTTCAACAGCGCCTTGAGAAGAGAATCCCTTTGTGTATACACTGACAGCTTTTTAGTACTGTGTGTGTGTGTGTGTGTGTGTGTGGAGGTTGAATAGGTGTTACTGACAAACATACCCCACATTCCCTGTCTGCATGAATTTAGCTTTGACTAAATTAACATTTTCCTCCACCCCATCCACCCTGCCCTCTTTCATTTCATCCCCTTCTTCCTCGTTGTCTCTCTCACAAGCCCCCGTCCCCTCTGCAGCATCCTAACATTACTGTAATGCGATGGGGCGAGATTATCCAGGCAAAGATACTTTGGTTTCATCACAAACCCAAGGATCTCCAGAGCGGTTCAGATTATTTTACACAACAGCTCATCATTCACCAAGCACTGGCGTTTTAGATTCGTCTCTGAGGGGAAATGATAAAGAGAGGTTTACATTTGGCACTTGAATGGGATTGTCTGTGATGCTTTAAAGCCAGGATGGCCAGTTAAGGATTCCTCTGTATGCAACCATTCGCTTCCCTTTTTTTTTTTTAACAAAACGCTGAAAAAACAACAGTCAACTTGTGGCCAAACAAAAAAATATCGTTGCCCTGGTTAGTCTTGATGAAACTAGAAACATTTCTGAAGAAAACAGGAATCAAGGATGGATTTAAGACATGGGACATTCAGCGGAAAGGGCACAATAATTATGACATCATGTTTTCTAGTTAATATACACAAGAGAGTTGTGAAAATAAAAGGAGATAATATGGAAAAATATCGTCTCTTTCAACAGACCCCACTTCTGCCTCAGCTCTGCGGGTGAAGACAATCCTCTCTGTTCATGGCTTCAAACTGTGTCCTCCAGGTATCCACGTTTTGTTTTATGTCATAGGCTGCTACACGATGAGAATAACGAAATAACGAAAGAACAATGTTACACATCACACAGGATGACGTTTGTAGTTCTGAGTGAAATATCTGGACAACTAATTTGATACAGACATCCGTGTAATAACTTTGATGGCTTTTCCCAAAACACCAATCGGCAGGTCAAAATTTAAATGCATCCGAAATTTCTGTTTACCACCGAATACCTGCAAAGCGAATGACATTCAGTTCTAGTGCTAATTAGCAAATGTTAGCATGCTAACACCCTAACACTGAGATGAGGACCATTGTATTATCCCTGCTCAACATCGGCATTTTAACATTGTCATTATGAACACGATAGCATGCTGGTGTTAGCATTTAGCACAAAGCACAGTTGGTCAGATATGTTTTTAAATGTAGTAAATATGATAGAGGAGACACTCCCTCTAAAGCAGGACAGATGTGAGTCTAACAGCAGGCTACACAGATAAATGGCCCATGCTCTTTTATTTGAACACCACCACAGAGCACACATTTGTGCATGTTAGACTTTTATGATGACTCTCACTTCAAGACACAATATAAATGTATTCACCTCGTGCTAGGGTAAAATATGATGAGATGGGTCCCTGTGTTTCTCCCCACATTCGATTTGATTTCAGCTGTAAACTACATTTGTAATTCTGAAAGCCTAAACTTTATACTTTTATAACACTATAAATTGAAAACGGAAATAAAAGGTGTGCGTTCATAGTTGTTTATTTTTGTGTCAACAAGAAGTAACATGTAAAATGTATTCAATATGTGACGCCAGCAGAACTAATTGAATCGACCTGTGAATTCTGTCGATTTTGCTGCACCCCCAGAGCACATGCACAGTGTTTGTGCAAGAGGGAGGGCACTATTATGTTTCTGTATTTGTGTGTGTCTGTGCTAATGTAGGCTGCCTGGATACAGCTGAGCCAATAACAGACATATCCTGAGTTTCCTTGGCAACACTATAGCAACCTTTGCTGTGAATGAGGCTGCTATTTCTAGGACAATCAAAAGGATGAAAGACTCATACAGTCGTTTCTCCTGCTCCGGGGTAATTCCAAAAATAGTTGCATGAACAGCACCGATACATGGATCATGTTACTACAGTTAAAGCCCTGAAATGTGTATGAAATCATTTGTCATATAAGTGGACCTCGGATCGCTGTGGCACTTTGCATTAAGATGTTTCTCGATGGTTTGAATTTGTAAAACCAGTTTAAATGTGTAATGTCAGAACATTTAGCACACATTATTTCGCAATTAACCGTTTTTGCAAAACCTTTCTATCATGAGATTGGAGCTTGTTGGTTTGACCTCCTTTTGCTGTTTCCTAATTAGCAGGGAAAGAAAGGGAGACAGGAAGGAGGCGGAATACAAGTGTAAGCCAATAAGAGGCTTATCATAGAGCTCCACATCTGTCTCCATCCATCGGTCTTCTAATGCGATTTCGTTATGCGTAATGCGGTTGAAAAATAGTTAGCCCTTCCGCTCTCTAGTCGAAAAAACACACCTGCACGTACTCAGGTGAGGTCTACTTAAAGAGTTAACGCCCCCTGACGTCATCATTGCATCATAATCATTTCGGCAGTAACATCTTAACAGGTTCAACAGGAAATCATAATTAGCATGGTTTGATGTACAAGCGGTAGCATGATTATAATTGACTAACAAGGATAGAATCTATAGGCAAAACACAAATCAGAGTAATGTCTTCTACAATACATATTGCAGACTTTGGGCCATACTTAATAAATGTTTGCAGAGGCTGTATTTGTCAGTGATTCTACAAATCAGATCCAGGGCAAGATATGCCAACAGCAACTGTCCAGAGTACTACATTTGCTGTTCCCCAGAGGATGCTGAATGATTTTGATGTTAACCACCATCTTAATGTTGTTCAAGAGTTAGATATACACTTAAATGAGATATAACAATGTATTTTAGGCAGGTTGACTTTAAATTAAAGGAGCATATTCGTGCTCCAAAGAGGATGAACCCTTTCTCAGCACCAATCTGAGGTCAATATGTCGACATCCCACACAAAATATCTCATAATCTAAAAAGGTAGCATGCCATGACATTTTCTGAGCATATTCATGTTCTAGCAGCGGGTGAACCCCTTTGAAAGTAATTACCTTTTCTTGAATGTCACCCAAAGGAAAAAACATCATTTTTTCCCTCGGCTGGAATGGTTCATGCACAGCAAAATTGCTAGTGTGTTGTTTGTTCTTTAAGTTTTGTATTGTCCGATGAAATTACCAGTTTAAGTTGTTGAATTCTGTATTATTACGGGTTATTTTTGTCGAACTTGAAGGTAATTCTGTCAAGAGTGTTTTAATCAATACAATCAACTGATGTAATATTTTTTGTGCTACAGGCACCTGGGGAGAACCAGTGCTATATAGGTCAATGGATCTAGTTTACTGTAGCTATACACACTCCAAATACCTCAAGAAAGACTGAGAAACGTCGGAGGCCTGCGCAGATTCTGATCTGCACAACAGCACACCAGAGCCAAGGCTCCCTGTGGTAGAAATTACACACTGACTTTCATCATTCTAAATAAGAAAGAAGAGCACAAAGAACGTGCACAGAATGTAATTAGCAGAGGCACTGCAGTGAAGCTTTCATATTCTCCACAAGCTCAAAAGGATTGCTTTGTGTTCACGCGGGTGAAAATGATCATTGAAAAGCAAGGTGACACATGTATTACAAGGACCAGGTGTTATTGTTCATTCAGGTTGGAATATTTTAGATTCTTCTATTTGATGTGACTTGAACCCCTTTCCCTCAACATGCACTGGCTTGACTTGGTTTGACTCGGTTTGACTCAGTGCGTCAGCACAGCACAGCAGGGATATGCATCCCATTACAACAGGATTACCCACTTGAAGGTGTGTGTAAATAACTGGATGTAAAACGCCGGATGAACACATTTTATTTCCTATGTTCTTCACAATAAAAGCCGGCTTGCAGCTAACAGTGCTAACAGTGCTAACAGTGCAAACAAAGACAAAAGTGATGTGTGAAGTGACGTGCACAGCGGTCGGCCCGGCTGTATGTCAACGAAGCACAGAGAGGCTTGGATTACAACACACACAGAGGGATAGCCCTTTCATTCTCTGCTCAGGTACATGACGCAACCATACATATAATAATAAACATATAGCAAATAGTTGTTCGCTGCTATATTAATGCTCTAAATATGGTATAGAGAAACTTTAAAGTCCCACCGCTGAGTTGGCTTCAACGCTTACTGAAACAGAAGTTGTGATAAATTAAGTCCGGAGATGTTTGAACCTCTGTAATTATTATCACATTTTCTTTCTGAAAAATCCAATGTTGCAACATCACTCGTCTGATTCTCATTCGTCCTACAGAGATGATGCATCCTACTGCTCATTTGCAAAGAGGCTCCAAAGGGACAACCTGTTTGTTGGGTTGAGTCAATATATGATCTATTGAGGCTTTGCATTTGACCAATTAATACAATTTTATAATTCTATTTGATTTTATAATTATATTAAATTGAACAATATATAATATATGTACCATTATATATTATATCATTAAGGTAAAGTTAACAGTCACCATTTTGCTTATGCACACAACTCCTCTCCTTTTATTTCATCATGCTCTCTCCGACAGCATTTCCTCCGTGTTCTCTCCTTCTCTGCTGTCTTTTACTCCTATTGCAGAGAGAGGAAGAGCTGAAGGAGAGAAAGGACGACAACGGGTAAATGAGGAAAGAAAGAAAGAGAGCGAGAGAGAGAAGATGCAAATGTAGACAGATGGTAAATACTTCCCTCCTGTAGGGAGCCATGTCAGACTGCAGTGCACTGCTGCACTGCATGACAAGATCAGGCAGGCAGACTGTGTGTGTGTGTGTGCTCATGTGTGTGTGTGGGTGTGTGACTAGGCAGGCAGGCTCTCAGTGAATGTAGGTGAAAGGGCTTTGCTGTCAGAGCGAGGCAGTGCAGAGTCGAGCAGAGCAGGGATAAGCTATAATCGACACTCCCCCGCCATCTTTCCCAAGGGGGGGGAGAGGCGGATCGATGTGGGAGGAGGAGAGGAGGGCAGTGAGAGAAAAGATACGGAAGTCACTTGATTAACTTTTTGAGTAAAGCCAGCAGTTTCTGTTGGACTCTCGAGACGTGGTCTTTTCGGTGGCCATGATGTGTGGCTGTAAAAAGAACAGCAGCTGGATTCATTTGCTCATTCTCAAACCCATGCTTGCCAAAAGAGGTTAAAAATGTCATATGGAAGTTGTGTATTTAGCTATATATCGGTGAAAAAAACAATATATACTGTCCATATGTTTCAAACACAACACTGTATGTCACAGTTCAACATTACTCATGCACCAACAGTTTCAAGGGGTTTGTATTTGCAACAAAAAGAGTTTAGGTGGATCCAAGGACGTCCATTATCCGCACTTCTCCTTGATTTAGTCTCAAAACCATTGGTGCTATCCATCATAATGACGTATATGTTTTAAATGCTGCTGTAAATGAGCACAAAGTATATCTATACGCTGATGACATCATTTTATATCTATAAGACCAAAAAGCCTTGTCGTCTAACAACGAATTGTCTATTGGACCTCTTTGTATACGACTTAAAATCTTAAACCCTTCCGAGTTTACAATTTTCTTATTTTTTCCAACTATTGCAACAGACATTTTAGTTTGGCGGTGTTTGCCTGCCAATTGCTCTGGGACAACAATGAGCAAGCTTGACAAGCTTGAATGTAACTGAGGTCACAACGCCTCCTGGCTGAGACTGAGAGACACAACAAAGACTTCAAAATGTATGAACAACTAAATGCAATACAGCTGAAGGGCGTAACATTTCTGAAAGCAGGCAGCAGTGTAGCAGTGAGGATACAGAGCTCAGAATTGCTCACGCTTTGTTGCACCTGTAACCACACCCAACAGTGGTGTCACAGGGTCATAGAGTGCACCTGTAACCCAAACCCTGTACTGCAGCAAGGTCAGACGTTAAACCACTGGGGGCCAGCAAAAAGAACACTTTCAAGGGGTTTGAAGTTACTCTTAAGAACCTTTAGCGCTATGCTGTAGCTCTGTCTTAACAGGACCATGAATTTGGAGTAGCTTTTGTGGATCTCTAGGATCCAGCATTTACGCCGTACTTAAGAAACACCAGAACATACTTTATTCATGTGCACCTTTGGCTTTTGTTGCGTTGTAGGTGCTTATTCACTTCTGTCCAGCAGATGAGAATCGGCCACGCACTTTTGGGTTTGCGATGCTATAAATAAACACTGTCAGACCAACGCCACAGCTTCCTCTTGGTGGTTTCATAACTGTCACAAACAGCAAAAACAACCATAACATTCACATTCATGTAGTTCCTCCTCAGAGAACATCGACATTAAGCCTGGAGTTTAAATGAGCTGTTCGTACTTTTGTAGCACAGTCCCTTGTTATATAACACAGAGGAGTTTGGCTGCAGGAGAGGCTTACTGTTCACTGGGGAGAAATCTGCTTTCACTGCCCAACAAGACAGAGCTATAAAAAGATAAAGATTCAGTGTGTGCGTGTGTGTGTATAGGTGTGTGTGTGTGTGTGTTTGTGTGTGTTTGTGTGGGTGTCTATGTGAGTTTGCTGCAGGCATAAACTGGAAAGGACAATCAACAATTACAGGCAGGCAGGCGTGGGGATGAATGAGGTGGTGGGGGAGGTTTAGCAGGAAGGAGAAAAATGAATCAGGGCTTGTGTGCTTGGTTAGGTCAGATAATTAATTGCTGACTGAAGATGGGGGAAGGAGGTAGACAAGGAAGGCTGAGGTCACTTTAGGCCAACTTGCCTCACAGGACTAGGTAGCTGAAAACAGCATACATTTTGACACAAATTGTCCATTGAGCTTGACTAACCAGGCTAAGCCCACTAGCGTGCTACGACTGGTGCACTGCCAAAACCTTCCGGGTTAAATTTGCGCTCTATCATTTTTGTTCCATGGGTGCGAATAGTAGACATAAATAGACTATTTTGACAATATTTGTTTGGCTCACTGGGCGTACCGAACCAAGGAAGTCGCATACCGAACCAGATGTCCCAAAAACGTTTTGGGAAAAATACACATACCTTTACATAGCTGGCGCATTGAGCCTGATATAAGTACATTCTTAATAAAGAAAAATAAACTTTGAATTAAGCACAGAAATCTTTAAACGGAGTCAATGGATCACCCTATTGGTTCAGAACACCAAGGTCATGTCTGCATCTGCAGCAGATTGACATCAGCAGGATATAAAATATCAATCAGCATCAACCAACCAAGTTGCAAATGATCATACCAAACATGAGTCTGTTTCTATGTCACTCACTGCCAGCATTGCATTTTTATGCCCAGACGCTGGCGACAGCCATCGTGAACGCGACATCTCAAGAACTCCTCGAGCTAATTTTTTCAACTTTGGCACAACGACCCATTGGAATCAAGACGCTCAGTAGATGTGACTTATATTGTGGCTTCATACAACATTGTTGACAAAAAAAGAATAATATCACGCAATCCAGATCCCCTTCTTGTCATTGGATGCCTGCACATTTGTCTTCCTGCACGTTATCACCTCGTACTGCCAGCTCTCAAAAAGCCTGGTGGCTAGCTGCCAGCTACCAGAAATTGAAATAACAATAAGATATTTAATAATGTTACATTACTTTTTAATTGACATTAACGCAAGCTTAATAGGTTTCAAAAGACAAGTAACATTATTAATTGCTAGCATCTCACAACAATGGGACATTGCTTGCATATGTGGGTTTAGCCTTTCAATTAAAAGTCAGTAGCCGGCCAGCTAAATTGGATAACCGCTTGCTTAACGTTTGTTAAATTGGAGTGTTAGAAATGATAGCCTTGCAAAAGCATGTACAAAATAATTGTCCATCAAAAAATGTGACAGTCGGGTATTGTCGATTTTGAATGGCTCCATGCAGCTAAATATACTCTATTTGCAACGTGTACTGGTTAATAAAATGTACGGCACACATGCAAGTATAAACAAGGCTGCACAGAATGCAAATGTACGGATGTGTCAAAGTACAGATCGGTCCAGTCAGTCTGCTTGAAATGAACTAGTTGTCCAACAAGTACATTTATAGCGTGAAGGCATTCATGAACTTCTGAATTCAGGCCTAAGACTAAATCTAAAAAAAGCTTATAAACACAAGGTACAACATGTGACAATACAACTAGAAATTCAGCAGACAGCATTTAAACAAACTTTGAAACAAATATTATCACGTATACATTTAAATCCAGGATTTAAACAGTAACCATCTTAAACCTGATGTCCTCATACTGCTGTGCTCTAGGAGCATTTTCTAAAAAGCATCCGTATGTGTTTGTGTGAGGTGGGGGTGGGGAGGGTAGTGGTATAGTGTTCAGAGAATGGTGAGAAGGAATAAATGGTCTGAGAAAGTGATTCCCTTAAGTGCATGGCCTAATAAAACAGGAGGTGTGTGTGAGAGACAAAGAGAAGGATAATAATGAGAGATGGAGCAGTGTGGTGGGGAGGGGGAAGACAGGCAAACAAATCACAGAAGAATGATGGAAGGTAGAGGGGATGGATGCAGACAAGAAAAAGGGGGTGAAAGACAGAAACAGAAGGGAAAGGGTGACAGAGAGCGACACTCGGTGGATTGGATTAGACTGGATGAATGTTTAATGATTCCCATCGGGGGGAGAGCTGGTTTTTGCAGAACCAAAATCCTGCAAATAAAAACAAATGAGGATCACGGAGACATGTAATAGAAGTGATGATATAAACACTAAGAATTATTTAATTGAATTGATGCTTATGAATAAATTAAAAGGTTGAGCATTTACATGATGAAATGGCAGCTGCAGTCTCAGCAGAACCCGCTACAAAAGAAAAACAAAAGTTTGTGGTGTATTTCAATCAGGAGAGAAAGTCAGATGAAGAACATATAATTGTTTATTAACAGATGATATGTGATGATAAAGTATTTGGTGCTTTGACTCTACAGGGAGATGTGTAATTAAGGGGCGTCTGCCCTTAACTGCAGCAAGATATATCCCCCCCTAAAAAAATAAAAAAATAAACTGCAGCAATGCCCTGTTTGGAATGTATAGGCTTTAGCCAGCAATGGCTATTGGTCAGCAGTCACCTGAATAGCAACAGCTTGAGCTTAGACCACGTGGCTAGTCTACAGGAATGACAGGCATTGTATAGATTTGGCTAAGCAGTAAGTCTCCGTAAACTAACACTTTTAATAAGACATTGAAGACCTGAAATTCAGCAGAGAATAGATTTAACAAAAAGAGGTCCACAGTGACCTGAGAATTAGCAATGCAATGGATCTGACACAACTTAGATGTACAATGTACATGATGCCACTTATCAGAATATGATGATTGTGAGCAGTGAAAATGCAGCAGCCTATGACGACATTCATGAGAACACAAGAATATGAACCACTTGTAAACTAGAATGGATAGGACGCTACTTACCAGATACCATGATATAACACCACAAATCACAGAACAATGAATATGGGCAATGAGTAGAATATGACGAAAATGGAACAGTTGCAGAATACACATAAGTAGGTATTAGCAACATAAATAGATTTAAGAAATTGGCAAAATAAATGTAGTAATAGTAGAACACCTGGATGTAAATGAGCTGAACACGTGGAAATCAGTAACTATAGCTGAATGATATGGATTATATAATAATCAGATCTCATGAGTTATCTATGACAGGAAATAACCAATAAAAAGGCAACAGTGAGGAGCAAAATAGCCATTGAGCCAAAATGCCACCACCTTGCATATATCAAGAGTGTGGGCAGGCATGATTACGGAGCAATTTAGATGATTAACAGATCCCCCAATGCTGCTGCTGCAATGAATGCGATACCACATGACAGGATAAAGTTACCAGTATGAGGACTCATTAGACCATGATGCAGTGTATGAGGTTGCGTTGGACCATGATGCATTGACAGCGACTTACCAGAGTACGCCGAAAAGGAGACTTTAGCAGAAAGTTATAAATAGTAGTTTTTGAGAAGAACGCAATGAATAACAAATTAATGAATAAGTAGAATACATAAACAGGAGGCTATCTTGCGATGGGATCACACCACTACGACGCCAATCAGGCCTGGGTGTTAAGTGCGCTGGACCAATGGCCCATTCACCACTTCTTATCCAGCTACTTTTGACGGCCTTGCTTGGACTGCACCTATCTTCGAACACAGTCTTTTCTAAGATGAGAGAGCGGAGAGTGATAGACAGGAAAGGAAAGGGGAGAGAAAGAGGGGATGCCATGCAGCAAAGGGCCCTGATTGGATTTGAACCTGGGCCGCTGTGGTAAGACTCAGCCTTGGTGCCCGCCCAACCATGTGAGATATCTGGGCGCCCCAGCCTTCTTCCTGAAAAAGATTTGTGCCTGCATCTATTGTGACACTATTACTGTTGCAAACCTGACCACAGACAGACAGCCAGACAGGCAGGCAGACAAGCAAGTGGCAAAGTACTAAAGACCGCTTCTGTGGTAGTTCTGCTACAGAAGTTGCCTCCAGGACGACATTTTTTATATTATGGCGCAAAAGGTGAAAACAGCATCAGCCACACACTAAGGCGGTTAGTAATGAATACTTATCCAAAATAGAATAAATATCAATCTGAATGATTAGTGTGACGTGAGGTAGCTGTGAAGCAAAAACTCCACCACCAGTTATATGCATATGTAAATAGAATCTGAGTAAGGCACAGAGCGAGCACTTTCACTGCCTGTCACGTGAAAGGTTGTGATGATGACTTGAGTGGCAGCTAACTGAGTGATGCTATCGCATGAAACTCGAAGCGGAATGCTCACATTGCGGATGCTGACTTCTGAGAACCACGAACCGGATATCCTTCAAAAGTCCACGGATAGACAATTTCCAGTCAGAAGAATGAACCGGTGCACCATGGAAGAGAGTTGCCGTTATGCCAACTGAGCATGGTTATTGTGGTTTGTGATGAAGTCAGCAATGACTAGGGCACTTGCTGATGCTGCGTACAGATGAGTTGCACTCAGGTGAATAACTGCTGTGTATGTCATGAATGAACGTGCCTGTTTCCCTTTGCTTGATTTAAAATGTAACAATGAAACGTAATAAAACTCCACTGTGTATTTAAGTTAAAAGTCCCAAACAACTGTACTAATAACGTACAAGTGCCATAGTATGGAGACGTCTACATTAAGGTACACGTATGGTACAGGACGTGTGATTGTAGGTTGTGAGGGCATGAAGTTTTAGTATACGATTTCAGCAAGGCAAACGCTGGATATTCGAATACCCTTCAGAAACAGAGGGATTGAATATGTCCTAACTGCCTGTGTCTCTAATATCCCACATTCATCGAGCCTGATAGATACCCTTGCAGTAGGAGCGGGCTAATTGAGAGGCCTGCCGCTATTACAGAATTTACGGTAATACTTTCCCCGTTGAATAAAACAATGTCACGGTTTGGACAGCGCCCTGAAAGTACTGACAAAGCAGTCTGACCATATTTATCCAATTGAAAAGACGGTCCGTGTGCGACACGCTAATTAATGTCTTCACCTTGACTGTTGAGCGGTTTGATGTTGAATGACTGCAAAGCGCATGAGGCCACTGCAACGAGGAGCCAGAGACGAGGGAAGCCGGTGAGGCAGTCGGCCCTGAGGCATGCACGGATAGCTTCAAAACAATGCAGCAGAAGCAGATTATTCACTCAATCGAACATATTACCCACAGTGCTACGAGGCCTCAGTTCAGTCTGAGGTTGGGGTTGTGTTACACTAGTAGCGGCTGATGTAGTCTAGAGCCTCTGGCCTCCAGCAGAGGAGCAGGAACAATTGTTGGATTTCCCCTTTAAAGCATTGAAATCAACAGGTGAAACGTACAATAACACTGAGTCGCACTTCAAGTACTTAAACTGTTATCCAAACTGCAGCAGCGAGTCTCGCCAAACTCGACAGGTAGCCAGGAATAGAATCTGCAGGATAATGAGCACTGAGTCGACGAGCTCTTCTCTGTTACATGAACGAATTTAGCAATCCCCAACATTCTCAGGCGGTATCTTCGGTATTCTTTGGCAGACGTTGGGTATGTGCAGGAAGTCTGGAGGAAAGCGTGTATGTACGGGTCAGGATGAATTGAGCATATATCTAACAACCTTAGGGAGCGCATACAGCTACAGTGAGGCCTGAAGGGACAATGTGTCAGTTACTCGCTACCCGCAAGCGAAACTTTGTCACGCAGTACCGACTGAGTCTGTAACACTGTTTAAAGGTTAAATGCTGCCATTCCCATTCGTGGATGGGACAGGATCAGAGCTTTTGTCAATGTTGGACTCAGGGGGCGAGGCTGTGGCTATTTCCTGGAAGCGGTACATATCAGTGGAGACCAAGTACATATCAAACATGAAAAAAAATGTGTTGGTTCACTTTTTGCCAGCACTTATGGGGGGATGGGACGATGTGAGCGGAGGGATAGAAGGCAGACAGCTGAGTGCTGGGTTAGGGTTAATGGATAACATCCCCCTGGACCAGAGACTACTTCCACCAAGACATGACTGGTATTTATCTGGAGTGCACTCATCATTCAGGTCACGTGAGCTAATACAACTGTTACAGCTCTGTGTGGCAGAAAAGAAACGGTGACATTGAGGAGACGTGGCCGCTTGTAACTTATCTCTTTCACCACCATTGAGAAATAGTGCATTAATTTTGAGATACTAGTACAGTTAGTGGTAACAAACTAGATCTTAGCCCAGATTGAGCGACTTGCAATGCAGGGTTAATACTGAATAAACACAAAATGTACATCGGAAAGTAAAAGAAATAAGTAGATTGATTTAGAATCAGAAACCAGGAAACAGCTGCCAGGTGTAGCATTGAGGCCAGAGAGAATAACAGAACAGTTTCCAGACAAAGATGAATGAATGTAGTCGATTCAAAAAGCAAAGAGAAGCTGCACTTTCTAACAGACTGAAGTGTAGCTGCACAGGGAGCTGCCAGCAGAACACTCCACATCAAGGTCAAGTGTGAAGCAGCTCACGTTAGAACTGTGCTGGGAAGCATCTTGGCCAAGTGTGTCAAAAATGACTTTCAATGTTGCTGCAGAATCTAATATCAAGGAAAGCACTTAGCAGGTAATTATATTACTCTAGGACAAGACACTTTGATCAGAGCAAGCCTTTTGAAATAATCTGTCTATTAGGGATGGAAATGACAATCCGTCAGTCGTCAGTCTAGCTTTTCAGTCCAGGACGCTATCTTCAATTTAATGTCTTTCCATTTGGTTTATAACTCAATACCCGTACAACTAATGACATTCCCATCAGCCTCAGCTGTACTCTGTTTTTAGTGGCAAATGTCAGCATGCACACACATTTTCTTTCTTTTTTTATTTTGTGTTGTTCAGCAAGACTTTCAAATAAATGTCCTCCAATTGGAAGTATCTTCCATGCCTGCAGCACTCATATTAGTATATTAAAATGAGTTCATCAATTTATAGGCAGCAAAACGAGCGTTGCATAGTCACACGGATGAGTTTAATTTGTGTCCACCACGAAAAAAGATACAAATTGACTTTCCTTTGGCATTGTTTTCGTGCTAGGGTAGATGCCTGAAATAAGGTCTGAGGTCAACAAAACGTAACAGATTTGAAAGTTAAACATAAAATACGTCTTGTGAATTCTAAAGCTTTTACGTGTTCAAAACGGTGGTTGAACAACTGGCTAAATGAAGCTACTAACGCATCACACCGAAGACTAGTCCGCCTTTAGCTAAGGGGTCGGGTATATCAGAAAGCTTTGTTAATATGCTCGCAAGTGCCTTAGCTAACCACTATAGCTTGCTAACACATAGATAACATTAACAGCTGACTTCATGGTCTTCATCATCATCCATCATCATTGTAGTTATCAACAAACAACCCCTGGTAGAAGGGTGCTAAAATAATCCTTTGACATGCTGGAATCTAATGTTTTAGCTAGCTACAGGCATTTTGTTAGCATTCCAGCCCTGGTTGATTGGTTGAGCCCAGATTGTTTTCTACTCCGGTGGGTTTTGTTTTCAGGGCATAACTTGTTGCGCTCTGTCTATCAGCTCAAAGCACCACAGTGCCTATAATTACAGCCTCACAGAGCTGCTAGCATGGCTGTCGACTCTATGACTTGTTTCCCAATATCTCAGTTATTTGACACTGTGTTCAGTCCTCTCTTTAGCTTTGTTTCCTCATTTCCCCGTAGGGGCTCGCGAGCTCCGGGACCCATTGGTGATTGGCACCTATGTACATGTGCACATCATGCTCGAAAGAATCATTAGAAATGATATAGTTACAGTGAAAGTGAGTCCAGCAAGCTGTAGAGACTGTCAGTGCTGACACTTCCTGTTTCCCTCCCTCCATCCATCTCTGAGTGTGAAGAAGAAAGAGGCGACGGGCTGGGTTAACAGCTTATGAGAAAGAGAGAAGGAAACATGTTGGATGGATGGTAAGGGGGTAGAGAGAGAGAGCGAGATAATGTGGAGTCTTGAGAAATTATAGAGTTAGGGAGGGAAATGAGATAACGAGAGGAGGGAGAAAGAGTGGGGGAAGGAGGCGTGAGGAGTCATAGCAAATGAGTGTGACATTGTGGAGAGGGGAGAATAGGAGAGGAAACATTGGGAGAAGTGTGTAGGTGTGTGTGAGCTGGAGAGAACACACAGGGTGATGGCAGGCTGTGCTGCATGATCAGCACTGCTATTTATAGATCTGTGGAAACAGGCAAAGGAAGACAAGTCCAGCAGCACTGCAGACCTGCAGACCTGCGCTATTATCAGCCTTATTATAGTCTCATGTTATACCTAGTTCAGTAGAGAGGGGCACCGTTGAATGCAGTCTGAGAGTCAAACATCAAGATGGGCTTTTTCAATTTATGTCTTGTTCTCTTGCTCATACACATATTATCTACATATGCAATGCAGTAAATAAGTATTAAGGCCTCAGCATGTTTCAAACAAAGTGCCAACAGACAATCTGACAATCCAGGCCGAATGTGCGCATTTATTTTTGGGGAGGTAAATCAGAATGTGACATTGGTTTGGAGGAGTCCCAAATTGTTCACAGATCCCTATTTGTACTATTCTATTTTTAGTACTGTTTGTCGCATTTGTCATGACATGCAAAAGTCACTTTGCTCTTGGAAGCAGTGTGACGTAGCCAGGGTGAGACTATGACTCAGGCTTTTCACCCAAAAACAGTTCTGGCATTGCATTCCTTTATTTTGATAGATGATAGCAGAGACTTGACAAGAAGTGAGGGGATTGAGAGATGGATGGGGCATGTTACAAAGGCCCGCTGACCATATGCGAACTGGGGACTTCTCAACTTACGGCCAGCACTCTAAACCCCAAGGCCACCAGGGTCCTCCTTTCTAACCCAGATTTGATTGGGGGTATTCATTTAACATTGAAATACTTAGATGAATAAAAAACTCCTTCAGTACCTATCATCAGGCTTTCAAGTCCACATAATTGCTTTAGGATTACTGTGCAATGCAATATTTTACTTCATGGCAAAAAGAAAGCACACAATTGGTTATACATCAGGTATACATCTATATGGCAATAAAAGAGTTTTGTGTTGAACTCGTACTCCAAACAGGCAGTAAAAACTAAACTACTAGACGTCCATGATGTCCACAGTAGGTCGCGTATGCGTCCGTTTGGGAGTATAAATGAGGCTTCACTCTGCATTGATAATATACATGAATCAGTTCTAATGTATTCATACTAATAATGTACTCTGGTGATTCAGTGGGTAATGTCCAGCAGTAGCTTTAGTGGACTTTGAATATATGAAAACTAATCTTCCAAAGTCTTTAAAACAGAAATCGCTAGTCTAACATAACAGCAAATGAAACCAACTCAAGGACGTTTAGTCTTTCTCTTCCCTTTTAGGAGATAATGAAGGGTAATGCAGCAGGAAGAAATTAAATGAAATTGGCAAGAATTGCTCTGCTTTTGGAGTGAATAGGTCAGCGTAAAGTACCACTTTGCTCTTTACTTCCTTTTTGTTATTTTAGCACAAAGTATTGATTTAGTCTTGTAATAGTTCGTGTTCTCATCTCTGTGTCGTCTTTCCTTAAAGCTGCCTCCTGTTTCTACACCTCACGGTTTACAAAGCCAACATTCAGTGGCAGTAAGAAGTAGCGTTGCCTGACGAGCAGGAAAAGCATATATTTTGCGCAGATATCATATTTTACACACATTACTGGGTACATTCCATAGTTCAAAAACATAAATACTCTATTGACCAGCCGCCACTGGACACAGTAGTCTTGTCATATCACATCACTGCAACCTCCGGTTCTGACAAGTGAAGCCGATGCGGAAGTGTCTTAAAAGTGTCTGTTCTGACCAGCAGGGTTGCTCCTTCCAAGTCTCATTGAATACACCATGATGTTCATTTAGTACATGATGGTCCAATGTAGAGTATGCTTTATGGCGGCCGTACTGTGATCGACAATACAAGACAGTCAGTTACACAGAAGAAGATACTAAACTAAACAGGGTGAGATACTGTGTTATGAGAGAAAATGATCCATCTCTTCTCTCCTGTGTTGCTCTTCTCGTTGTTTCTAAGCAGATCATCAGTGTCAAGGTCAGTTGAGCGGTGTGAAAACAAAGTCTCAAATTACTTTCTCATCATCCATCCCATCGGAACAGCTCACGTTGAAACGCTCTGACGCACAAATAAATACTCCAGGGCTTTTAGCCAGGTGCTTGTTAGTATTATTATACAGATTCAATGTTTAACAGTGACACATACGAATACAGCTCCAACACCAACAATGAGTAACAGCATTGTAAAGTTATGGGCTACACTGTTTGCATTTGGCTTCACCTCAGGAAAATAATTCCATGATCAATATAAAACCAATGCTCAGATCCCTTCTCTTCACCTCTGATTTCTCTTGCAAGTAAATCTGGAAGATAATATTACCGCTTGTGTTTTTTGCTATGCCACCATGTTCTGAGATCTCAGCAGATACCTTAGTTAGAACATCCTTCCATCGGATCATACAGTTGCACATTCATGCAAGTCTTAATGACATTTGAAAGGTTTCCAACTGAGCCCTCAGCATTCTTGAATCCTGTATAAAGCACTTTGAAGGCTGATACCGATAATGATACTAGCGTGTTCGGAAAAAAAGAGGTAAAAGTGCACAAAAGTTATATATAAATAATTATTCCTGTAATTATGGAAGTGCAACTCTTGGCTTTTTAAAAATGCTTTCTGAAGCAATTTTGCTTGTAGTAATAAAACTACTGATATGCTACTGGCATAAAAATGTAAAACAACTTTTTCAACAAAACTGAAGACAATCAATTGTATTTAACTGTATGTATTATATATATTAAAAGATTAACTATATCATATTTTAGTAATTAACAAGTTTCACTCAAATTAAATTTTAAAATGCCCTGTCTGTTGTCCTTAATGGTATTTTCATTTTATAATGTCACTTCAAGACAGTGGAGATATTGTCTGTGCATTTATAATCTCCATGGAACTATTACCTCAGTGGGAAGTATGCCAGCATACTATAATAGCTGGGGTTCATGTTCGTTCCTCTTTTATGTCAGATTATGAGCTGGCTGACAGTGTTTAAACTAAGAATAATCATCATTACGTGAAGGTGAAAATATGAACACACTCAGTGATTGATGAAACAGAACAGATGGGAGAATATACATCCATCAAAAGACATATCCCATGTAAATATTGTGTCGGTATCATACACATCAACATGTGATATGCAAATATCTTTGACTTCTATTCTACATAATTGGCAGACAAATAGCTGCCCACTCGTTGCATAATATACAGTAGAAACTGTTCCAGCAGAGTATGTGGCGCAGAAAGAATAAAATCCCAACATCACTTCCTCATTTCCCCGAAAGGCACAAGAGTCTCGGTCATCTGTCTTCATGGAGGAACTCAATGACACAGAAGGCAATAAAGTAGAGAGAAGCTCTTCAATCTCAAAGTTGTGCAGATGGAGAGCAGTCAGTGGGTGGTTGAGGAGCTATAGGGACACTGAGGCCATGTGAAGGCGAGGAGGAGGAGGAACATTAAGAAATTGGATGAATTAATGATGAATCTGCACAGGAAGGCGGCCAGAGAGCGAGAGAGTGTGTGACAGACACACGCACAAAGAGATACGGTACACACGGTGGTAGAAGGGGAGACGCACGGAGAACCAGAAATAGCTGGTGTGGAGCAGATTGTGCATGTGAAGGAGGTTGAGATGGGCTCAGTGCCAACAGTGTCTGTATCAGTACTACGCTAGGTTTGGTTGGCTGACAGGAGCTGGGAGCTTTGTATTTATCATCAAAATGTAAGCCAACATAAACTGTCACCAAATCAATTTCGTATTGTGCTGTGGCAGTGTCCTTGTACTATTCAAGGGAATCTGAAAAGGGGGGAAGAGAAGTGCCACTGTAGTTGTTTAGCAGCTCAGGTGACATCAGGAAGGCCTCTGAATTAGACTGAGCCGTGTGATTAACGTTTAGTCGATGATAAAACACACTCACTAGTTACTTAGTCATTGGAAACCTCGAACCAATTCAGCGGACACGGTCATGGTGTAACAGTCTAGACTCACAATATATACGTAAGTCAAATAACACTGTGCATATTCCATCATCTAAACATTTTAAAACTAAGGGGCTTTCTATCAAAGTCAGGCTGAGAGAATAACCCATGCATTCATAACAAGCTAGACTACTATCATGATGTTCTTTGTAACCAGACTCCCATAATCAGCAGGGGAGCGACTTCAGTCATTTCAAAACGCAGCTGCTCGTGTTCTTACCGGAACTAAACAGTGTAAGAGCACATTACTGAACTGGAATTGCTTTTATAATTCTACTACTTGCATACAAAGCTAAAAAATGGCCTTACCTCAGTATATAAAAACATGCTAATTCGATACATACCAGCAGGAAGCCTCTGGTCCACAGGGTTTTAGCCATCCCTCGTACTGACTCTGAAGCAGGGGAGGCTGCCTTCTGCATTCATGCCCCACGTAGATTGAACGTCCTGCCTGAGGACCTGAGAGAGAAGCCTCCACACTGAACACGTTTAAAAGCAGGTTCAACACATTTCTCTTCAAAACAGTCTGCGGCTAACTTTTCAGTGTGTGTGTGTGTGTGTGTGTGTGTGTTGTTTTGGTATATTTTGGCCTTTGTATATTTTGCAGTGATTCTTTTTTTGAATTGTATGATGTCATTTTTATGTAAAGCACATTGTGTTGCATGTTATTATGTTTGCAATGTGCTGTACAAATAAAGTTGACTTGACTAGATGGGGAGACTTTAAGGGAGTGTAACGTGTAGTGTGTAAGGAGTGTCAGAATAGAAGACATGACTGAACAATTTCCCACAATGTTTAACTATCGCTTGAATTGTAATGACAAATGAATTGTTGGTTTGTTTAGAGCCGGTATTAAGTCTTCATTGATGTTCCTCAATCTATATTGATTGAGGTTTTTCTTTTATGTATAAAAAGTGCAGCGCCTGCCAGGTGGCGTTTCGTTCTCTACTCTGCTATGTCACCAGAATAAAAAATGACTTTTATGTAAGTGTTGGAGAACTGGCAAGTTGCAAGGGTGCCAGCACACATTTTCAGCCTGCCAAAGAACGTGTGTGCATGGAAAGTGAATGAGTAACCCTCTCTCTTAGGTCAAGGTGCCTTTAAAGATGCTGCAGCACAGGAATAGTAGATCGTGGTCGTAACAGGAACCAGCATGACAGCTAAGGTTGGTGTAAGGCTGACAAAGACCTTGGTCAGTCCGCCTGTGAATTAGAACTGAAGTAAACAGATCGCGAATCAAATCTCCTCTGTGATAGCTGACAAAAATGCCTCAAAATAAATAAAGTGTGTGTGTGTGTGTGTGCGTGTAAGCAGGCAGTGACATGATGTCGCGTGACAGATTGAGGCCACTGTGAAGCGATCATGAAAGAGAGGCTCCAGTTATTGATTTTGGGATTAACAGTGGAGCTGCACGAACACCGGAGCACAGGATGAAAGGTGTGTACATGTGCTTGCAATGCACTCACACTAAAAACCGCCGCGCTATGATGTTGATACCGTCGCATTTTTTTCTCTTCGGATTTTGAAAGGTGGCGGTTTCATTTCCAACAACCTGCTGCTGCATTCAGGTCACAGAGCCTGTAATGAGGGCGCTGAAACAACCTCAGACAAGCTCAATGCACTGTTGAAGGTGAAGTTAGAAGAGCGAGAGTCACAAGGTCAGGTGTGTGTGTGTGTGTGTGTGTGTATGCAACCTCAGCTTCTGACAATGACTCTACTTCTCACTTGATTTATTCCCTCAGTAAACATTGTAAACATGAGTTTATTTTCTCTCTCGTTAGTTTTGTTCAATACAGCATGATGTTCATTTCGCAAATTACGGTCCCATTTAGAGTAAAATAGACGATAAAGCAGAATATGTTTTAGGATGTGGCCACCCTGTGATTGACAGGTCGCTGCCGCTACCAGGGCTGTATACGGTGTCTCTACGTCACTCCTCCGCACTCCAAATATGGTCGTGTCACTGGTTGCAATAAACCAAGATGGCCACGGCCAAAATCAAAGATGGCCATGGCCAAAATGCCGAACTCAAGAATTCAAAACGGCAGTCCACAGACCAATGGGAGACGTCACGACGACTACTTCTTATATACAGTCTATGTTCTGCCTGTATGTTGAACCTTGACAGGATCAACTCTTTTCTATTTTTAACCATTTCCTGTCTATCCGTTCTGTGTCTCACAGCATAGCCACCTCTCCGACCACAAAGCCGGCAGTCAGCCAGACTCCTGACGACAAATTAAGTTGTGGTTTTCTGAAATACATCTAATTTGACTCCCTTCATTGGGGCCTTTATTAGAGACACACTAGTTCAGGTGTTGATGGAGCAATACCCGGTGTAGCTCTCTTCATTTCATCCCAGCAGAGACCAGAAGGACAGTCATTACCATACATTAGCATTCCACTATTGTCCAGAGTACCCGTGTTTTTGCTGACATGTACAACCGCCAAGCCTTGATGGGACAGAGAGAGTACGGATCCACATCTTTCACCTTACGCCTTCCCTGGATCAGACTAGGGTCAGCTACTATTCATACCCAGAATGGACTGTAATTGTTGTGTCATTTCCTCGTAATCCATCATGCATGTCATTTTAAATCTATTGACCCTTTTAGACCTCTCCAACAGGACTTGTCCACATCCATCAATTTTTGCCACTTACCTCCTTTAAGTAGCTGTTCCGTTTTGGTACTCTCAGGATTGATTTGTATTTGAGGTCAGAGTGAAACAAAACAAGCTACTGCTGCTAATCGCCTCAATTGCTTATTGACATTGAATAATGAGAGCGACTGTGAGTGTTTTATGCATTTAACCTCCTTATTTTCTTGAAAAGGTGTTTGAATATTGGCAGCATGTCAGCTATAGGAGTCAATAGTGTGCATCTCTTAATCAACTCATATCATCCGCAAAACCTGTCAGCTAATCTGCAATTACTCTGCAAGGCAATGGAAATGGAAAGCTGCATTATTCATACTTTGGCCATTAGAGGGTAGAAAAACACGAACATGTTACTGTGATGAAATCAAATCCAATATTCACCCTTTTGTGTAATGTTTGACATTTTTGCTGGAATAGCTGGAGGTGGTTTAATTAAGGTGCGGAAGACGAGACTTGGGGCATTTCTATTACCTCTAAATGACTTTCCAACATAACGACGGCTGAGCCAGCGGCTAGCAGCTAATGGTGCTAACAGCTTTGTAGAGCTGCAGTGTCGAACTTGTTGCTTTACAAAAGTGAATCTGCATGACCACATCTGCTCTGCTTCTGAGGAATGTTTGCTGAATTAAAACCCGATCACCAGGGATAAAATCAGTACAAGATGGCAGCTGACAACACTGCACACTACCAGGACATTTTCCTTCTACAATACAGAGCTAAAGTAGAATCGGGGCATTTACAGTTCACCGGTCGCTGCCAATGTTCTCCTTCTGCATCTCCCTCACTGTCTTCCTCAGTCTGATGTGCTGCTGTGTCCTTATGCAACTCTGCCAACGTCGGTTATAAATAGGAACGTCGCCAAGGGTGCTCAGAGCTCAAAGCCCAAAACACACACGCATGCACATGAAAATACTGCTGGAGAATACACAAAATAATGTCCTCACATTCGGCAGTTGTTATCTGGTTTGACTGATTCCTTCTGATGGCACTTTTAGTATTTGATATTTAATATTTTAGGAGACAGTGTAGTTCATCCACCGACTGGATTGAGCTGGTAGACTGTGGACCAGTACTGACTCAGTCGCTGTACAAAGACAAAGTGGAGATCTAAGTTGGGCTCGTGAATCTGTAGTTAATGACGCAGTATGTAAGCGGGGACAAAAATATAAAGGCATCTCAGTTCACTGAGCTCCACTGAACTTTGCTTGGACATCTTAACTTAGCTTGAACTTTGATGTAGCCAGGCTTCTCTTCTAATCACTTTCTCTATTTTTCTTTCTCCTCTGGAAATCTGTGTGTTGCAGACTTGCCATCTTTACTTCACTGCCTGCCTTTATCTCTGCAGGCTGGCAATCCTCTGTGCCTCTGTCTCTTCAACCCTGTTGGATACTGAGCACTTCTGAAGACTCGTACTCTCTCTCTTGAGGGAGGGAGAAACAGAGAGAAACCGAGGGTTAGGAGGAGGGAGGGAGACTGAGAAACAGGATATTTTTGTTTGTTTCATATTTCGTCAGGATTTAAAATGAAAGCTAACTGGCGATTTCAATATTGTCTGAGTTCATTGACACACCCAAGGTTGCATTTTGAATCAGGTCCAATCATCCTCAGGTCCGTTTCCGATCGAGTCTTATTTTCTGATAATCAATTCATGCAGCTCAGGTTCGGACGGGCAATATTCTGTAAGCAGTCAGTGTTTCTCACCCAAACATCTCATGTGTGTCCCAGGGGTGTCAAACTCATTTTCACTCTGGGCCACATCAGCATCACGGTCGCCCTCAAAGGGCCGGTTGTAACTGTAAGACTGTATAACTAACGTCTCCTAACATATTGTTAAATAACTCTCTCTGCATTTGATTGTTGTTTATTCAAGTGTAAAAATATTGTACATTCAGTTATATAAATGAAAAATGTTTAAACACATTTCTGTTATTATAACATAAATCATTTTAATTGAGGGTTAAGAAACCCACATGACTATCAAAGATCAAACTGTTAAAGAAAATAATAAAGACAAATATCAAACACAAGTTATGACATTAACTTTGTTCAAAGCTGTTTGTGTCACCTCTCTGCATCACTAATGTTCCTCCCTGTCGTCGTCCTGTGCATGGCAGCTACATCCAAGAGCTGCTCACTGAGAGTCAGGTCTGATGAACATGGATAGATGCTCTGTATCCGTGTTGTCTGTGCTTTCATCAACAGCTAATGAAGAAGACGAGTACCTGCTCGTCTCTTGCTGCTAGTTCATGAACTCGGTCTGCGATGGTGTTTCTTCACAAACTGACATTTGTAAAAGTCTGTATCTGGTCGGAGCTCTGCTCACATCCTTCAGCATGCACTGGGCTGTAGTTGTGTAAATATATTCTGCTGTGATTGCAGTCTGCCTTTTAATTCTTGGACAGTTTGATGTTTTTCTTGGAGGCTAAATTTCGCTCCGTGTTTGGTGTCAAAATGCCGACGTGAATTGTATCCTTCATCACCGACACGCCTCATAACACAGAAGACAGACCCGTTTTTCTCCTTGAAGACATCTTGCCACATCAGGAGACCCATCCAACAGAGCCGGCCCT
Source organism: Melanostigma gelatinosum (assembly GCF_949748355.1). NCBI lineage: Eukaryota > Metazoa > Chordata > Actinopteri > Perciformes > Zoarcidae > Melanostigma > Melanostigma gelatinosum. The sequence continues at coordinate 22,929,235 of NC_136637.1, forward strand.
TATGAGACGAGGAACACTGAAATACCAAATTCTCCAGGTAATGAATTTTGTCCCCACATTGTATTTTCGGTAGACAGGTCGTCAACAGGTAGTCATATAATATGCTTCGGCATATTTTCCTGTGCAGTGCGGTGCTGTCGTGCACACAGGTGATGTCCTTGGTGAATTAGGAGGTTATTTGCATCTCCAGATGGCACACTTATCAATAATTCATTATGTTTTGAATACTTTCTCTTGCACTTTCATTCTTTGCACTGAAACATCGAGATGTAGAATTTCACATGGAATGCTCCCCAGGAAAAGCTGTCACACAAATCTTTCAAACTCAAAGTTGGATTTTCAAAACAAATAAGCAATGCAGCTAATCTTTCACGATACTTTCTTCGGAGTCAAAGCCAGCTCATCACCCTATTCTGATTATCAACACTCGATATTTGTGAATTACAGCCCAATCTCACCAGAAATTGGCACAACTAAGTTCATCTGCGCATCGTCTTAAAATAGGTGGTGTTAGAAGCTTGGTGGTGTAGCGACTACATGCAGGACTAGCGGAGCAACTGTAGCTGACGAGCTAACTGCCAACATGCTAGCCAGCCGGGACCTAACTGCTTGATCACTGAAGGGAACTTATGTTCACAAAGTTTATTCAAGAGGTGTCTTTGTACCATTTATTCGTAATTGTCAACAAATCCTGTTAGCCGGCTAAACAACGCTAATAAGCTAAGATAGCTTTCCTCCATTTTGCATTCAACGGTCAACACTATCGAGGCTTTTGGCAATTGGTCAACGATACAATTTTGCATCACAGTGCACTGATCACAACGATTCCATAGACATGAATTGTTTTTTGCTACAAATTGACTGTAAAGGCTGATGTGACTGAGCCTTTAAACTCTGAGAGTTGTTATTAGGAGAATCTCCTACATGCCTGTATGTGCAATATTTTATATTTATTAATCTTTTGTACCAACAAAGGCTTACATTGAATTAATGGATACATCCAATCAAATTGCGTTTTGCAGTTCATTGGTTTTGGGTATTTACATCCCTGCAAAAAAGCAGTGTGAGTAGACACTTCCAGTGAAAGGTATTGTACCATGAATGTAACTAGAATCAAGGTGAAGGCAGCGACACACATTACGACTGTTAAGCGGATTATGAATGTGATTTGGGTGTGACGATTAAAACATCTCTGCAAGTTAGTGGAATCAGTCTTCATGTGCGGTTTGCCCTGAGCTTTTTATTACAAACAGCTCCTGAGGCTGGATTACATTCGTGAGAACAGTGTTAACACAATAGAAGTCTCTTCCTGCCTTTACTCTTTAATGTGGATGTTTTAATCTTTATGCTATTTGGCATTGTATATTTTTATCCATATGCGCGGATACTTCCTTTAAGATATTTACATCATACAAAGACAATACACAGTAGTAATGACAAATTGTATTACAAAACAGAATCAATAAGGCTGCAATATATAATCCATACACACAACGCTCACTGGCTAATATCCAGTTTTCATTTAACAGATCAATATTGCCCCCATACACCAGCAGACCCATATATCTGTGTAAAACTCTTCTTTTTCTCACCACTGAGTGTTTCATCTTCAGTAGCAGCCAAGCACAAAAACAACTCTCCATTTGAGCTGGAGCACACAGCCTCTGGTCTCCTAGGCAACAAGCCAGGTTTCCCGCGGTAACAAATCACTGAAGCCCATTGGTGGTGGGGGGGGGGGGGGGGGGGGAGCTCCCTGCAGCATTCCCATGGCAACCAGCTCTGTGGTTTCTGAGAAATGATGGCATACATGCACTTAAAACACACACACACACACACACACACACACACACACACACACACACACACACACACACACACACACACACACACACACACACACACTTCTGTTCTCTCACATAAACACAAAAACAGCTCAGTTCTCCCAGTCGACAAAAGCATTGACCCTGTACGTCCTGGTCCTCCTCACCAAACACTCATTCAAACGTTGGTTTATTTTATTGTTGGTAAATGAATTCCACATCTACTGGCTTTCTGTTTCTTACAGGACTGAGGAAAAAGGGCAATCTGTGAGCCTTCTCATAGACACCTGGCCTGTAGGATGTCTCTGGTGTTATGTCACTAACCTAGAGCGTCCGCAGAGAGAATGAGGTGAGACAAAAGCCACAAGCTGCCTGAATGCTAACCGTTGGAATGTTGAGTGTTGAAAACAGTCATTTAGGAACAAAAGAGTAAGAACATGTGTCCCTATGCCTACAAATCAAGTAGCAAAGGTAGATTTACTGTGCCAACCATGTAGAATCATCCTGTGATCCAACACTTGATATAAGTATATACAGTATATATAAATATATATATATATATATATATATATATATATATATATATATATATATATATATATATATATATGTATGTATAACCAATGAACACCTTTTAACTGAGCAGGAAGTTGCACTGCACCGTAGTCTTCTGTTAGACAGTTGTGATCGTGGTGCAGATTGTCTATACATAGCTCTGCACACATGTTCTTTTTTGGCTAAAGAACCACTGAGTTATTTTAAGCCTGAAACTAGTCCACGGACACAGTGTGCAGATGCTCGCAAAGGTGCAGGCCAACATCTTTGGATGCAACTTTCCATGTGTGCTGTGTGGGCCGTGTCCCATTGACAAAAAACAGATGTACAGGAAGCAAAGGCTAAAGAGATCATCAGCTTTTCAGAAAGAGGGTTCCTTAAAATATATTGGCAATCTCCCATCTTTAAATTGCTCCTTAGACTGCTCCATTTGGGTTCGGTCTTGGCACTGATTTTAATATTTTGTGCAGCTGAGAATATCAATTTGTTGCGGGATTTTGTTAATACCACCATGAAAAGTCCAATGGAGGAGGCAAACACATTACTGGAGACCACAACTTGTGTCCTATCTCTTGCCAACAGTCAATGTTGCCGTATTTTAACAATGAACGTGATCTGTCACAAATCTTAAACCAGTAGCTTTGGTCGCTTAAAACTTACCTTTTAACCGTGATAGATCAGAAAACAATGGCTGTGTTCGATACCACTCCCTGTGTCCCTAACTCACTGTTATCTACATAAAAAAAACACTCATTTATAAATGAACCATTTACAAACACCGCATCATTTACACATCCATCATAGGCGAAGAACACATTTTATTCCAAGAACCAGAATGTTCAAATGAAATGGCAGAAAGCAACTTGGTGCACCAGAGAGCACAGCCAAAGCAAATGCTTTTGGGACAGTCTTGGAAGGGAATGACAAACTATCTATTTTCAGCATGAGGACATATATTCTTTTGACATGCTTTTTTAGTTCAGTTCCGGCCAGACCAGTTATTACATGGCAGTAAATCAGCTAACATGTGCTAGTTGGCGATAGCACGCTCTGATAACAGCTGTTTTTCTTCTTTCAGCTTCGCCCCTCTTGGTTGAAATAACCAATGCTTGCAGAACAGCTCGACTTCCAACAATGATTTGTATAACTGAACATCCACATTGTGACTCTTGCTGTTGACTTCAACACATTTCTCTGTTTCTGCTGATACCAGATTGGAAATATAGCTTCATAGCATTCTGTACCATTGATACATCATATCATATTCTGTATCCAATAGTGTGTTGAACAAACAAACAACACACACACACACACACACACACACACACACACACACACACACACACACACACACACACACACACACACACACACACACACACACACACACACAGGGTAATCAGGCCCTCTTTGATCATCCTGGTTTGACTCAGTGGTTGCCATGCCAACAAGCGAGAATAAAGCTCTGAGCTGCAGTACTCTGGCTTTCATGACTGATGCAACATTTACCATAACCCCCCCCCCCCCCCCCACAACCTTCACCCACACACCCACTCACTCAGAGAGCAGTTTCTTTAGTTTTTCTCCAACAGTTTGGAGGCTTCAGTATTTAGGTCACCTCTTTGTGTAAGGAGAGAAGGAGGAGGGAAGGAGCATCCCAATGTAATGGTTGTTCATTGGTCAGAACACACACTTGCAAGCACGAACACACGTGCAAAGACACACTCGCAAACACACACAGAATACAGATCCATAACCAGTGCTGCTCGCCATCCCTCTGTGATTCTTCTTGGTCTCTTTGTCTCTGCTGTTCATTTGCCAAAGGACACTTGAGGGATACTGGGAGGCCGAGTGTCTTGTCCCCCCTCTTTCTTCCTCCCTCTTGTCTCTCTCTATCTCCATTCCCTTCACTTCTTCCTCCCTCCTATCCAACATGACCTACATTTCCTCCTCATGCATTGCTCCTTTGATTTGTCCCCGTCTTTTCTTCTTTCCCACCTCTGCACACAGTAAAAGCCACATGCACACACACACTCACACACACACACACAAATGTATGTCTGTGTGTGTGTGTAAGTAAGAGAGTAGGGAAGGTTAGGGACATAGTGCCTCCTATGGACAAACAGTAGCCCCTCCGTGATAGCATGTATGACTCCACACTGCCACCTGCTGAGCCTCGTTCAAGACTACAACCACAATCCATTTTCACATCACAATCAGATCACCTCTCTGCTTCTATAGTGGTGACAGCCCAGGATCTGTTGATTTGACACATTTCCGAATAAAGCATGTTTGGATAACTTTTGTTTTCTCTGCACAAACTGAAATGAAATGCAGCTGTTAACTATGGTGCCAATAATTGATGTCATCTGTGTATTTGCATCTTTACTAAAAATAGAGCACTCTCCTTTACAATCTTATCTTCCTGTTAATTAATGCACATCTAACAGTGCTAGTAACGAGGCTCGAGGAATGTTGGCCTTTTGGTTGGTCCGCCACTTTGGTCCAGACTGAAATATCTCAAGTATTAGTAGGAGTATTGGATGTGTGACGACGGGTAACCTAAAAACACCAGGTCCAAGCAAGTCAAGGGGAGTCGAGCCTGTGCTGCTCCATGCTGTGGAAATGTGCCATTAGTCTTGTTTCAGCAGATCTTCCTGTTAGATTGTTTACAGCCCCAAAACACACGGCAGCAAAACCCTGGACACAATATTTTTGTGGGTAAATCAAACTTTTAAAAGTGGATTTTGAAAATTGAGGTGGAGATGTCTCACTTATCCGCAGTAGAAACTATACCCTGACCCTATAAGTTGACATATGCCTAACTCACATTATTAATTAATGAGAATAACTGAACATTATTATTGCACACTTGAATGCAGTATAAAAATACCTTTTGTTGTTGAAAAAATAATGACTTTTGAAGTGTATCTCGGATACACTTCAAAATTCTCACCATCACTTACAGAGCACTTCATGGTCAGGCTCCGACTTATGTAGCTGATCTACTTCGCCCCTATTCACCCGCCCGCACTCTCAGGTCAAACGCTCTAGGTCTTCTGTCAGTCCCACGCACACGATTTAAGACCCGAGGTGACCGAGCCTTTGAGGCAGTGGCCCCGAGGCTCTGGAATGCTCTGCCTGCAACTCTACGCCTCGCAGATACTGTGGATACTTTTAAAAGCCAGCTAAAAACCCACCTGTTTAGGCTGGCGTTTGTGTAAAAGTAAACCCATGTCCTAGACCTGCTCTTAACATTTGTTTTACATTTTTATTTTATTTTAATTTTATTCTTTAACATTTTTTATTCACTCTGTGTATGTAATTTATTGACCGTAGGGTCACATTGTGTTTTTTATGCTTTTAAATGTCTGCTCTGTTAAGCACTTTGTGATAGTACTGTCTGTGAAAAGCGCTATATAAATAAAATTCATTCATTCATTCATTCATTCATTCATTCATTCATTCAACTGCGTTCACCAAGTCAAAGTTCAAACTTCGCCACAGTTTGAACTGGATGGAAACGTCTGATCGCAGCTGATCTCGCCCACCATCAGGAGAAGCAGCAAAGCCTCCCCTTCCTTCCATTCTCTCTTTGTTTGCCTTTTGGATTGTGTGTGTGTGTGTGTGTGTAGAGGATAGTGTGTGGCACTCTCTCTCTCACTCTGAGTCACAGACAATGAGAAACGAACAGAGCAGAGCATGCTACATCAGAGGAGATTCAGAAAGGCCAGCGCTCATTGCACGACAGGGTGAGCCCACTGCTCTCGTGTCCTGTTTTTCTTTCACACTTAAAGAGCAACCTGCAGGTCAATTTCTTTTTTTCTCTCTTTTCTTTCCTGAAAACGATTTCAAGACGTAAGGGCAGAAATTCGGTTGCAAAACAAGCCGTTTTGAGCAACGCATCCATTCGACATTTTTCAACCTGCAAGTTGCCCTTAAAGAACTGTAACATTCTTTTTTGGCCATTTTGTAGATAGCGTGAATGGAAAAAGGAATATAGCCGAGTCATTCATTTAATCCCTCCTAAAACTGAAATGTAAAAACAAGTAACGTGTTACTTATTGAGCTTTGGAGGTGCTGGTAGGTTTTCGTTTTCACCTTTGACAGAGCCAGGAGCTGTGTCTCCCTGCTTCCAGTTGTTGTGCTAAGCTAACTGCCTCCTAGCTCCTGCTTCGTTTTCAACAGACAGATATGTGAGTTGTATCAATCATCTTATCGAAGTCTCCACACGACAGCGAATTAGCATATTTCCCATAATGTCAAACTATTCAACCTATGCAACCGTTACAAAACCCCCATGCTGCCCTGTTTCTGCCCAAATGGCAATATATGACGACGGGATGATATCATGTTGAGGTCTGTCTGCGTGTTGGTAGGCGTGTGTGTGTGTGTGTGTGTGTGTATGTGTGTGTGTGTGTGTGTGTGTGTGTGTGTGTGTGTGTGTGTGTGTGTGTGTGTGTGTGTGTGTGTGTGTGTGTGTGTGTGTGTGTGTGTGTGTGTGTGTGTGTGTGTGTGTGTGTGTGTGTGTGTGTGTGTGTGTGTGTGTGTGTGTGTGTGTGTGTGTGTCTAACCCCGTCACAGAGAGCTGCAGCACCTGTGCCGTCACCGTGCCACCTGACGATCTCGCCTTCCAGAAAAGCCGCGGGGTTCATGTATGAAAGAGTTGGGGACAGTATGTGCGTTTGTGTATGTGGCATAAGATGCATGACCATATCAGAGAACATTCCTCTTGTTTTTTCAACAGCTCAAGACACGCTGCCGTGACCTTTTTAACACTTGTAAGAAAAGTGAATAAATAGCTCTTTGCATGCGTGTCCAACATGACAGCACTCCTGTCAAAGTGAAATGAACCCTTTTCTTCCTCTTCCTTTTTACATTCTTGCACAACCATCACCTATTTATACCTCTGTTTGAATCCAGTATGACGTAGCATTGGAACAATAATGTGCTACTAGACAAACACCACTCTCATATACATGCATACAGACAAAGCTATTGTTTCAGGTACCTAACAGGGAGGGTCAAAGGCAGCGTGTCTCAAACTGCTGTGGTGCCAGACATTTGAATATGGAAAACACTATCTTTGGCCACAAGAATACATAAGAGGACGCGTGGGCAACTGTTAGCAAGCAGCTGTCTACATGAATATCCTGATGACACGCAGCAACATCATCAACCCAATACGAAAACAAAAGTCGCATTTCTGCCTATTGATGAATAGAACGCCAGCTTTACATTTTGTTTGGTCTCCACTGTCCAGTGTCACGAATTACATCCATATTACACGATTCTGCATGTCGCTTTACATGCTTTCCTGTTACAAAGAGGAAAGGCGTGGAGGTCCAGATGGGGCATGGACATGACAGGACTTTGACAGGAATCAATTATTGTTTTCTTATTTAAAACCCGAACCACAATCTTTCTCAAACATGTAGTGTTTTTAGTCGCCTAAACTAAACCATACTTTACTTGCTATAACCCCAATCTTTACCAAACCTTAAAAGAATAGTTTGAACTTTTGAGAGATATGCTTCTTCACTTTTTAAAGAACGAGTTAGCTGAGAAAATTATTATTATTATCACTTTCCTAATATGAAGACAGAGTAAGCAATTGATTGGCTTAGCATAACGACTTGAAGCAGGGTGAAACAGACATACTGGCTGTGTCCCAGGGTCAAAAAACAACATCAAAAATAACACACAAGCCACATCCACACAGTCAAGCCACCTCCCACATCCGCACTGACAGATGCTGATGACGCTGACCTAAACTCTGTGGCATTGCTGTTATGGAGACCTGGCACTTCAGACAGAAGAGTCAAAAACAAAACCATGAGGCTTCTTTCGCCTCAGCCACAAAGGCTTGTGGGTTATTATTTGTAGAACGGCTCCAGGGGATGGATGATCATTATTGACCGGTTCATGTTTTCTTCTCAGTTCTCATCAGCTTGCTTCCTGCTAAGTACTGTAGAAGTCATTAGCATATTTATGTATAAAGAGGGAGGTTCCATTAGCATATTTATATATAAAGAGGGAGGTGCCATGTTAGGGGACAACGGCTACAACAGTTTGACCATCGACTTTTCTCCGAACACCACCATCAGAAATCAGGTGAGCTCCAATTCATCATCATCACCTCATCATTTTACATATATACCAATAGGACTAGAGATGTAAGCTGAAGTAAGTGGATTTGTTCAATGGGATGTTGTGGATGTCGTGTTGTGTTGAGCCAGCTCGCATTCATCTGTTGAGTTTTTGTGATTTGTTTTTGATACTTGCTGTCTTGTGTTAGGATTAGAGGTTTTCATGAGCGAGTTTGGATTTCAATCTTCGATTTTGATCCTTCACCAGCTGCATTGACATTTCCCACCACTGACCATCTTATCACCCGTGTAGATTTCAATAAACTCAGGCTGTCACCAAGCTGCCGCTAAGAGCTCCGTCTGAAACAGTGTTCACAACAACCAACCAGACAGCGTACACACACAGGATAAGCAAATGTTGACTCAGGCACCCGTCAGGTGGTCCGCCATTCATGGCCCTATTACTGGTTTTATAGACCAAGTGTGTCTGTGTGTAGGTGTGTGTGCGTGTCTGTGTGTGTGTGTGTGTAGGTGTGTGTAGGTGTAGGTCTCTGTGTGTGTGTAGTGGAGCATGCCTCAGTCAATATTTAGTCCTGTCATGTTGACCGCTCCAGGTACCAACAGCTTCCTGGTTTGATCTTCTGTTTGTTCTCCTTCATGTTGAACTTTCATTAGACTTCCCCTGCCTGGTTAATGCCCACATCTTTCAAACCCCGTGCTCCCAGTTTGTAAAGCAGGCTTCCTGTTATATTTATTTAGTTTCCAAAAACCCAATCGGAGCGAACCCTGATGACATCATTCGGGTTATTTTACATTGAAAACATTACACGCAATCACAGCAAAATCAAGTGAATGTATCTGTATACACAACTGGAAAGGAGGTCGGGGATAAGATTAGGCTCTTCCATAGAGAGATATGATTTCTGAAAGGAACACATAAGAAACAGATGAAAGACACACACACACACACACACACACACACACACACACACACACACACACACACACACACACACACACACCAGAGCTGACACAACTGTAACCTCTCAGAGGCAGTGTGGATATTGCTGACTGATGAAAGAGACCTGTTAATCCTGGGTTGTAAATAATAGTGAGGCACGCTGGTCCAGCTCAGTGATGACATGGTTTTACAGCCAGAAGGGGTTGTTTTGTCCTCTTTGATGTTGTCTTCTGGTTCACTCTAGTCTAGTGAACCTGATATGTGTGACGTACGGCCACTGATATTCTCAGTCGATGTTAACACAAGATCGTTGTGAAGTGGTCCCAGTAAAGCTGTTTTTGAAATCCCCATAACATGATGAAATAAATTGAATCTATTAAAAACGCGATGAATACTTACTTCTCGCGTTACTTCTCGCTGAGCGTACAGTATTTCTGGCCCGTCAGGACAACAGAAGTCAGATCCCGTAGGTTCTGCAGGGTTTTCTGAATAACGGCCTGTTATATTTGCAGGTGGGTCAGCTCCTCTGGACTACAGTTCCCCCATTCCTCAGACAGGATGTTTCTGTGGACAGTGGGTAACGCAACAGATGGAAGAAGTGAGAGCAGGTATTTAATACTGTCCAGAACATCTTCGAAAGGAAATGTACGAGTGCTGAAAATAACAGATTCAAATGTTTGAAAAGCATCGCTATTGCATTGCGATGCCAAGTGCCTCACATGTTTTAAAACAAAACTTAAGCTGACTTTAATTCAAGCCATGCAGACTGGGGTGGTATCTCTCCCCCATAAGTCTTTTATGTCGTGATTTAAAATGAATGAATCTAATATTTTAAAAGGGAAAGCCCACAGGTCTCAGCACACAGTTCCCTACTTAGTGGACCCGACAAACGAGTTGGCGGTGTCAGGACTGAACGCCTAGATGTGTCCAATGTTATCTGGAAAAGGGAAAAAAAACAAAAATACATTTCAAACTGTCGAGGTGCATCTTTAAAGTTGACCTCTTTTTCAGATCCGTCAACCAGAAGATCCAATATGGCGTCCTGGACAAGAAGAAGACAGTGACCGCTCTGAGGGCAGGGGAGGACAGAGCCATACTGCTGGGCCTCGGCATGGTCGTTTTGTCCATCATGATGTACTTTGTCCTGGGAATCCCCGTCCTGCGCTCTTACTCTGACCGGTAACAACAAGTCACAAGCTCACCCACACACTGTGTCAGTTCGGAACACGTTTTTTGGTGTGTGACCTCGCTGTAGTTCATGTTCATTTTTCTCACTCTGTGACTAACTAACCACCCGAACCGTTGAAAGTGTGTTTGCAGCTCACATTGGAAACCATTGCTCTTTCTCTACAGCGTGTGGACGGACGAGACCAGCTGCACCGTGGTGAACTCCACCATCGTGTGTGATGTAAACTGTTCGTACAGCTGTGGAACGGAGTGCCGGAGGAGTTCCCGTTACCCCTGTCTCCAGGTGTTCGTTAGCCTCAACTCCTCAGGGAAGGTGGTGCAACTGTTGCACAACGAGGAGACGCATGACAGCAATCCTGAGGTCTGGACTGCGAAGGGCCAAAACACTTATGACCGCTGAACTACCACAAGATGAACAAGCTCTATACAAGGAAACAATGTTCATTGTTTTTCTTCTTCCCTTCAGTGCTTCTACATCCCAAAGTGCCGTAAGGACTACGCGGCCACGCACGTTGTGCTTCAGAACATTTCGGAGCGCCTCAGGTCTCAGCACACGGTGCAGTGTTTCGTGGACCCCACGGACAGAACGGACAGCGCCATCCTGACACAGATCTACGGTCGGGTGGCCGTCTTCCACTCCCTGTTCTGGCCAACCTGCACCTTGATTGGAGGAACCATCATCATCGCCATGGTGAAGCTGACCCAGTACCTGTCCATCATGTGCGAGGGAGTATGCCGCATTCAGAGGTGAAGGGGAAGGAAGGCCTTCAGTTCAAAAGGAAGCTCCCGATATACGGACAACTGAAGCAGCTTCAAAGGGGCCGAGACTGAAGGACACAGTGAAAGCCCTGTAGAGAGAAGCGGTCAGTCTGTGACAGCTGGGATGTTGGGATTCAAAGACGCGTATCAGAGACAATCTAAAAGCTGCAAGACGAGCATATCTTTTTGAGACAGGGTCTAACGCTGGTTTGCAACTTGACACTAGTTCGACCTGCTGCTGGTGGAAGTCAGTCACGCATTTTTAAACCATAATTTCCACTGTTCGTGTTGGCCAATCAGTAGTTTTGAAGAATTTGTACAAATGTGACGTAATGTTTTTTAACAATTCTGCGTTATGTAGCTTTACAACGCTGGTTGTTCAAGGAATAGTTCAACATAAAACACGCCTCACCAATTAACACGCTATATCTTGTTTGTTTGACACAGGCCAGCTGTTTATCCCCCTGCTAGTAATCTACAGTATGTGTTAACCTGGGCTGACAGCCTGCTGGCTGTGGCTTCATATTCAGCACAGAGACACACGAGTGGTTTCAATCTTCTCACGTAACTCTCGGCAAGCAAGCGAATGGGCGGTATTTCCCAAAACGTCGAAGTGTTTCCTTAGAGTCAGATCTTAAACTGCAACTTCCAGAAAGTGCTCCTCTGGCTATCCGGGTCCCCATGCAGACCTGCCTGTTTACCCACCACTGCTGTGGTGTTAGAAAGTGCGAATACGGAGTGCACAAAGTGCATACAATACCAAAGAGACCAATTGTCTGCTTCACTCCACTGTTTGCTCACTCAGCACATTCAGTAATGTCTTTGATTCGCTCCTCTCAGGCTAAAGACCAGAGGATAGGTTAGTGGCAGCCTTTCAGATACAGTGTTGTGCATATAGTGCAATTAAGGAAATGGCCTCTGAAAAGGAAAACCACTGAAGCCTATTTTGTACTCATCAGGCTGAACAGTGTTCACTCATAGCTTCATTCACTACACCAGTGCTGCCTGTGACTGATTTTAAATGTTCCATCCAAACATGTTTTGTTACACAAATGATGCACTATCAATAAACACCATGTGCCTGTTACCGCTTGATGATGAAGTTTGACACTGAAATAGCTTTAACTACAACTGTTTCACGATGACTGACATCATTGACGCGCCCTGTGTTGACCGGGTGGTAAATATCGAATGGGCCCATTGTTCATCCGACCGTACGGTCAGTGTAATAACTGCTGTGGACCGACTGATCCGATGTTGTGATCAAAGGTGTTACAGGGACAGGACAACCTGCTATGGTTGTTTTTGTTGTTGCCTTGCTCTTAGAAATGTAGTTTTAGTATTATTTGGAGTACAATATATCTGGAGGAATTGTATTAAGCCACATAACATCTGGTTCAATTGAAAAAGCATGCAAAAACATACACTGCCATTTAAAAGTCTGGAATCACTCGGAAAGAAGAAAACTCGTCCTTTTACTCATCAAAAAAGTTGGAAAATTAAAATACATGTTCAAGATATTTGCAAGGTTAGAAATGAATTCCAGCTTGGATTAAGATATTTGTTTGTTAAACTTTGCTTATATTAAGGCTTTTTTTGTAATTTCGACAGAGAAACATCTCATTTCTTCTTTAACTGTGGTCATTCCAATATACGTTGGACAGACACGCAAAAATGTATTCATAAACAGGAAGATTATAAAATAGGGCTTATAAAAGCCCCACGAGTGGCCCAATCGTATTGTACTTGAATCTCAAGACGTCATGCTGGCTAATTGGACGCAACTAACTAGAATTCAGAAAGTGTCAAGTTGCCTCTGGCTGTCAAACTTCTTACGTCTCAATTTAGTGAAGTATAGTATGTCGAAAAAGTCATAAAAAGTATAATATGTCAAAAAAATCATAAAAGTCCCTGTACAGTTTGTCAAAACAGCAATTGTATAGTATGTGATGAAAAGTCACGACATCTAGTGGTGAGTGTCGGAGAACTACGGTGGCCTTCAGGTAAAATGAAAATGTGAATGGCCCTCTAGAGCCAGTGTTTGGTTTGTCCGTTCTGGGCTACTGTAGAGAAATGGCTGTGGAACATGGTGCACACTGTGGAGACGACCCCGCTCCCTATGTAGATACGAAAGGCTCATTCTAAGTTCACAAAAACACAATGATTCTTTGTTTCAGGGTATTATACACAAACAAAATATTGATTGATATTATCATATTCCTGCCAATAAATCCCCCTAAATCCTGCACACTGTTCCTTTAAATTACCATTATGCGATAGCCACTGGTCAAAACTGTGTCACAAAGCAGACTGTCAGTTAAGGTCACGTCTGAGTGTGTATGTGTGTGTGTGTGTTGGAACAAACCATCTTCACCAGTGCATGTCTGTAGAAAAATCATATGTTCTAGAAAGATAAACTAATCATGAGTAATACATTAACAATTAATATGACAACCGTGTAATCTCCCTCAACTCGAGTCGTAAAAGTCAGATCATATGAATGTTGCGTGCGCGTCAGTGTTTCTTGTTCAGTCCAAAATCAAAGACACAGCACGTCTGAGGCAGGTTGAACCAACAGTGTGAGAGTGTGTGTGTCTGCAGCCATGGCACTCAGGTGGATCGTTCTGCTCTTTGTCCTGCGACTGGTATGTGTATGCTTATGCATTTTTGTGAAACTTTTAACATGTTGCATCTCCAGTACAAAACAGTGACTTCGCTCCAATGTTGAGTTGTGGCCCAGGTTGTTCATTCAATATTTAGTAAATCATGTCATCAATTTTCTCTGTTGATTGATTAATGTATTTTGCATTTTCTAGGCAGCAGCTAAGCTAACAGGGGATACAGGTGAGTCACGTAATGATGGTTTTCATGTGAAAAAGTACATTACTGAGGTTGAAGTTAGATTACACTCTAAGATTTAACACACTTGTGATCTTTAGGCAGCATATGCATGATGGTGATGTCTTGCATTGTACGCGGTTGCTGAACAGTATCACTGCACCCTTCATACACTGTACATTCAGCTTAATAGAGAACGTTCTAACTACTTCCTTGAATGTATTTTAGCTGTACTGAGGTGTCAGCAAGTTAAATACCTGAAATAAATCAGTTTATTACCATATGGACTGTCACTCAGAACGACTTGGAAGTCCTTTTCAAGTCTTAAAATAGTCAGACGGCAGAATTAAAATGTAAGAATGAATGAAAATATATGTGACATTTTAAAAAGTAAAGGCAGGTCTGTGGGCAGGGCTCAATGCTAACTGCATCGTAAGTAAGATCATCCTGCAATCCCCCTTTTTGGTTCCACATCTACAGAAACGGACGTTGATGAGGGCCATGACTGGGACATCTTTAACATCAATGAAGGTTTGTGAACGCAGTAGTCTTAGCTTTGCTTTGTTGTACAATATGTCTCTGAGGACTTTCATCACAAAATAAAAACTTGTCTTTGCAGCGGCTGGGCTGGACCTGCTGGAGGGAGATATCGAACAGGAGGAAGTAAGACAAAGACTGCTGAAGTAATCTACATATTCAGGTCTATTTGAGTACAACATTATATTTGTGTCTTAATTCTGGGCATGATAGGACATTTTGAGCACAGAAAGGGTTTATCGCTCACACATTAAGAGAGTGTGTCCTTTCTTCCCTCGTCACTGATGTTCCTCAGAAATAACCTACTCTGATTGTTCAATTTGATCCTACACAGTATATATATATATATATATATATATATATATATATATATATATATATATATATATAATATATATGTATATATATATAAATATATATATATAATATATATATATATATATATATGTATATATATATATATATGTATATATGTGTGTGTGTGTGTGTGTGTATATATATATATATATATACACACACACACACACACACACACACACACACACACAATTATCATGTGCTTATGTGGATGATTGATTGCTTCCTCAGATTGAATTATAATTTGCATAATATGATACCATATTTGCTAAAGCTGTGCGACTCAACTCATGTAACAGTACAATAATATCTGCTTGACATCATGAATTTAAACAATGTAAATGATGGCTATGTACAGGCTATGTACAGGCTGTGGAAAGACACCTTCCCAGATAAGAACCGTTTTATAGAGCGACAAGCTTACAGATGGTGAAGTCTTCTAGTGGGACGGAAAGCCGTCCTTGTCTTGAAGGAAACCTAATTTGCATGGCAATGAAGGAAAGCCAGCCATTTAAAAACACAAGGTAGTCCTGCGGCATAGCAGACCAATTGTTCAAATTGTTCTAAAAGCACCAAAATTGGCACACATGTAGATTAATATATTCTAAACATTTTTGGATATGGAGGCATTCAAGATTAGCCATGTGGAAGATATGGCGGCCATTGTTCAAAATGGCCGCCATTTACCTTTTTTTTTTTACATATTCCTTTTTTTTTTACATAATTCCTTTTTTTACATCAGAATTAACATCAATAAGTGTTTAACAGATATTTAGATGAATCTTCTCAAAAATGGCTCCCAAACTTGCCGCCATTTTGTGGAAAAAGTAGACATTTGATGAAGATTTCAATACTTTATTTCAAAATTCAATTTTTTTTTCAAATTGCTGGCAAAATTGCAATGGAATGGTAGTCAAAATAATACACAGAGTACGGGGAGTTTACAGTATGGTCAAATTGTAGTTATATAGTCGACCAGAAGCCGTCTCTAGGCACAGTACTTACAGTTATACATTTATGGATAGATCTAATATAAATGAACAAATCTAAGTGGACACAATAAACAGTTGCCAATACAATAACTTTCAGTATTGTGTAATCCTGCAGTACATACATGTAATACAATAACGTCGATTTTGCCACACTATGATTCTGAACTTTTCAAATCTGGTCACCAGGATTATGAATGTCTACAGATCATAATGTTGGCTAACAAGTTTTCTGTCCTAATCTACTGGCATTCGCCTTCACAGAAACACAGACCAGTGCATTGCAGTGAAGCGTTCTTGCACTTGCAGCGTTTTCTGCAGCCTTTCTTGCATCCGCAAGACACCAGCTCATAGCAGGTCTTGGATGCCTCAGGGAGTGTGGTCCAGAGTGGTGTGTAGGGCCCATCATCACTCCGATGCCAGCCCCAGTCTGTTGGTGGAGGGAGCACGGGCTCTGGTACCAATGCCTGGCCCCAGACATGACCACCCTGAAGGGCAGATCTCTTCACATGCTGCTCCAGAGCAGCGTAGGTTGACAGATGGAGGCTCCTGTGTCTTGGTTGCTCCCTGCTTCCGACTTTGTTTGACACTGTTGAACTTGAGAAGCTGCGCAATGGAAAGAGCTGCTTGTGTCGAAGAGGAATGGCTTTGGTTCTTGATGTTGGGGCCATCCAGCACCATATTTACCATTGCAACTAGTACGTTTGGCACAGAGTCCTCCTGACAACCGCCCGGGAATGATCCACGGAATCGGCCAGTGTCTTCAAACATATATCGACGAACTATCTGTGCAGCACGCGCAAGGTGAACTGCCTCAGTGTCACAGTCTTGCTCACAGGCTTTGCCTAGCGCTTCAGCAATGTCTTCATCAAACGCTAGTAGAACATCCCGGCCTTTGCTCTGGGATCTCAGGCCTGGTAACTGGGCTAACAGGCGCTCTTTCAGCCTTGTGCTATTAACTTTCTTGCACAAAGCAACCCCGAGCTGTTCCATTCTTGTCGTGTATAGCTTTGTAAGATCTGCGAGTCTGAAGACTGGGGCGGTGCCCTCTTCTAGGTGGGTTTCCTCGATATACAGGACCAGTTCAGCCAGTACGATTCTTGACATCACACCTTCATGGTCAGTTTTCTGCTCGGCTTCTACAGTGGTCTTTGCACGATAGTAAAGAGCCAACAAACACTTGGAATGGTACTTGGCCTCCAGAGCCACCATATCACCCATGCTGAGCCTGGCCATGAGTTCATTGTCCCCAACTTGCGCTGCACACTTCCGTACGCGTGTGTCCACCTGGAAGGTTGCTACTTCATGTAGGGTCTCTGTGCCAGACTTTCCACAGAAAAAGCAGGAGGTGTCGCTGGTAGTAGCTTCTGAAGAGTGTGTTCTGGCGCGCTTGCCTGGGACATTGTCAGTACTACCAAATGCTGAGCTGCTTGCGATGAGTCTCTTCTCTGCTCTTCGTAGCATTGTGTTATTGTATTTGAGCATACATGTTTTATGCCACTTGGCCTGGTGGGCAACCATTGTCGCCTCAACACCTTGTCCTTCATCTAGTCTCTGTAACTGCAAAGACACAAAACAACACCATGTTAACACAAGCTACTACTACAAGTACCATGACTATCAACACTCAACACTATACTATTACTGCAGCCGCCGTCACTGCCACCACCGCTGCCGCTGCAAAGTAAAACTCATTTTTCTTGTAAAATGGTAGCCATTCTATTTGGTAAGCACACAAGTATGTGTAATTGTACAATACTTATCACCTCTAGCACACTTATCACCTCTAGCATCCACAAAAAGACAAATTATGGTACATATTCAATGACGCTAATGGTAAATAGCGGCCATTTTGAAAAATGGCCGCCAAATGTGCTACGGGGAGAATCTTGAATGCCTCCATATCCAAAATTGTTCAGAATGTATTAATCTACATGTGTGCCAATTTTGGTGCTTTTAGAACAATTTGAACAATTGGTTTCGTATTTTTTACTATGCCGCTGGACTAAGGTTTCAGGTGCATCACTTCAGTGAGTCTGTTCAAGTTTGCACTCTTTGTTTCTTTATTATCCATCTCCACCTTTCGATTTCTCCATTCCCATCAGACAGACAGCAGAAACTCCATGATAGAAGAGAGGTATCGCTGGCCAACAACCATTCCCTACCACCTAGAGGACAGTCTGGGTAAGACGCATTCACAGTACCTCCCATGTTGTCGTCGGTCAGTGGTTCTCAAACTGTGGGGCGCGCGGTGGTGTTACAGGTGGGGCGCAGGGGGAAATGCAGAATTCTTGTATTTCAAAAAAAAAAAAAAGTAATGAATTTTAAAATAATTTTCAAGTAATGAATAAATACATGGCGAAATGTCTGTACTTTCGTGTAAATGTTTACGTTACGCCGTTAACAGGTTACGCATGCGCGATGGCCATGATCCTTGGCGACTCACATGTGTGGCTTCGTGTTCCAAATGAAGAGACATTTGGCAGGCGGGAACAGAAAAGGTTTCGCGAGACGAACAGCAAGCAGCCAAGAAGAACATGTGATGAGGCCTCTCTTGCTCTGGGTTTCACAGTGAACGCGGTAGGAGATGAGGAGAGACCAGTCTGTGTTTTATGTCTGAAAACTAGCTGCGGATAGTATGAAACTTGTTTTGTTTAGTTTTTCACAGGTTGCACTTTATTGTTATCTTGAAAAGATGTTTAGTGCAAAACAGGTTAATTGCAGCCAATTGCAATAAGCTATTTTTTGCCAAATTGTAGTTATTTTTTGCAGATATAACTTTATTTGCATTGTTCTAACAAAGTGATTGCACATTGTATTTGTTTTTGTCTGATGGAGCAATCTGGCTTATTTAAAAATGATTGCAATTTTCTTTATTCTATTATTTGAAAAAGCACAGATGGAGGAGTCACAAAATGTTATTTCAATAAAAATTCAACATGGACCATTTTGTTACAATTTTGTTGGGGCGGTGGGGCATGAACATTTTTCTTCCTCCAAAGTGGGGCGCGACAGAAAAAGTTTGAGAACCACTGTCATAGGTATGCACCAAACAACGCTGCTTTTTCATACGTTTCTTTGTCTCACACTGTGTGACATGCAGATATGAATGCAAAGGGAGTGATCCTGAAGGCATTCGACCAGTACAGACTGAAGACCTGCATTGACTTCACACCGTGGACAGGAGAGGAGAACTACATCTCTGTGTTCAAAGGGAGCGGGTGAGCGCTGCCTTGAGTTCATATAAACTGTATCATCGTTAACTATGACGGTCTTTGGTTAAATGTGTCCTGGCAGATGAATCGACAACATGCAGGGTAGCGATGCAAACACTGCATCCCCATCAAATGCTTGAAGCTGCACTAATTGATACTTCTATTTTTTCAACAGGAACCTAATCAAAGTGCATTATTAATGTCAATATAATGTGCTGTTAGTTATGCACAAATGTCTCTCCAGGGATTAAAAGGCATCTTTTTTTTCCCCCACCACAGTAAAATCTTGCTTTCCCGTTCTCCGTAGGTGCTTCTCGTCTGTGGGCAACCAGCATGTGGGGAAGCAGCGGCTGTCCATCGGTAGAAACTGTGACCGTCTGGGAACCGTTGAGCACGAGTTCCTGCACGCTCTGGGCTTCTGGCATGAGCAGTCCAGAGCCGACCGGGACGATTACGTCAACATCATGTGGGATCGCATTGAACCTGGTGACGACACCTTGAATTACAGCTCACCACTTGTTCTGAATTAATGTATACTCATGTAGTAACTTTACAGGAACTCTTTTCTACTGCTTTTGTCAAGAACAAAGGGCTGAACTCCTCCTGGTGATCTTTTTTGTGCCCCCCTCAGGTAAAGAGCACAACTTCAAAACGTACGACGACGCAGTGTCCAGCGCCCTAGGCGTCCCCTACGACTACGGCTCTGTGATGCACTACAGCGAGACGTCCTTCAACATCGCCTCTGAGCCCACCATCGTCACCAAGATCCCCCGCTTCATGGATGTGATTGGTCAGAGGATGGGCTTCAGTGCCAGTGACCTAACCAAGCTCAACAGCCTCTACAAATGCAGTGAGTCCTCTCAGCCGCTCATTCTGTCCATCAAACAATAAATGAGACATAAAAACCTTCACGGTTAAGTGTTTGAACAATCAATTCACCTCGTAACATCAGAATGATTTGTGTCCCATAATAACCTAGCAGAGTTACATTTAAAGGTCAGAGTGTATCTGTCATAAAATGATGCTAATTTACATTGATAATCCGAGGCAATAATCTATAATTCATCATCTTTGGTAATACGTATCATGCATAAATACCTCATTTAAACAGATTGTTTTCAGGCTTCAGATATTCAGTAATATATTCAGTGTGCTGGTAAAGTTCGACAGCTCCTTTCTGTTCTTTATTCTATGATGTTATCATATTTGTGTGGTGGTACTTTTGCTCTCCACCTGCAATATCAGGCCGACTGTTACAGCACTATGTCATATATTGTTCCCGTTATCGCTCCTTTTATGGAGGGCAAATAAAAGCTGGATAAACATATTTGACCGACGGTGTCCTGATTAAAAAGTCTTGACATAAGAAGTTTGCATGTAATAATTATTGAGACTGGTGCACTAATGAGAATGTACATTCACTCGCAGAATAGTCTGGAATCTGCTGCTTCCTCTTATGGGCCCGTTTCTCGTTAAGATATTGATCTTTATCTTCAGTCGTGGCCCCTGACGACAACAACACGAGGAGAGTATTAGGTCTAACTGAATATTACAAAAGGAATTATGATGTACGGTAGATTTGATCATCGTGTTGGTTGAAGCAGAAAGAAGGTTTGACTCAGACCAAACACAGGACTTTAACCCAGGAGATCGGTGGTAGAGACATTGTGTCCCAAACGGTTGTTGAGTTATTGTGAAGTTACGTGAGTGATGTCTGTGACGCGTTTCTGTTCTTATGTTACGCAGTCTACGTACTTATTTTAAGCTTTAAGTTATTTTGTTACTTTTTCGTTGATTGTAAATGGTGAGAGAATGTAAAATAAGTGGCTATGTATCTATATATTATCTGTTCAAATATATGTACATTTTAGCAGCTTTCAAGGATTGTGACGGGAAAGGTAGAGAAAGTTCCAGCCAGGTAAGATGAAAGTCTTTCTAGTGTACTGTACTGAAGTGCGAGCTTTACCATTCCCTCTCCACAGCCAAGTCTTCTGCCTTCGTGGACAGCTGTAACTTTGAGCTGGAGAACATCTGTGGGATGATTCAGGGTCCCGGCAAAGCAAAGTGGGAACAACGCAGCTCTGCAAGCGGAGGGCCTCAGACCGACTTCTCCAACATGGGACAGTGTAAAGGTGACTGCCATTAAAAACAAATGCATGTCGAGGTGCTGAACTTTGTGCAAAGTGAAACAGCGGAAAATGTGGATAAAGCATAATATAATCATTTATTATACAGCTCTCTGTGTTGTTGTCCAGTTAGCAGTTAATACACTTTATCAGCTTATCGAGCCTCATGTGGCCTTGATTAGAGTTACTGTCTGAAGATATTGAAAAACAAAAGTTGCCTCAAGTGATTTATAACGTGACATGTACAAAGTACAGGCTGGCAGTAAAAACAGATAGTCGTTCAAGATCAATCGCAAATTATAAGTGATTTATTAGAAATAGACATCATTTGGTTTCGCTGCCATCCACCCTATGCTGGCGAATCCAACTCGAGCCCCTCATAGTCCAGCCAGTGCAACCTCGGGGAGACTTTAACTGAATTGACTAAATGTGACAACCTTACCCACTGTTGTCCTCCCCTGCCCTCAGGAAAAGGCCACTTCATGCACTTCAGCACCGCCTCTGCTGAACCCGGTGACCGTGCGTTCCTGGAGAGTCGTTGGCTTTACCCCAAACCTGGAGTCCAGTGTCTGCAGGTCTTCCTCCACAACACCGCCGCAGCGGATGATGTTCTCAACATCTGGGTGAGAGAGTATGACGAGGTCAACCCCGGCGGTAAACTCAAGCTCTTCAAGAGCATTTCAGGTACACGAGTAACAATTACAATATTACACACCGTGTGATATACAGTATAAGCCCCAAGTATTCACGATAGGCAAGTTTTCCGACTTTGAGAACAATTTGAAAGAAGCTGGAAAATCAATATTTCATTTCTAACCTCAACTACAATATAAATGCGTCATTAATCGTTTCATATTCTATTCTATCGGTTCTCCTCACAGCAGGCGTCATGGGCTCCTGGGAACTGCACGCCATCAATCTGAATGTTTCCCGGAAGGCCCGTGTGGTTTTTGAGGGCGTGAGGGGAAAGGGTCCATCGGAGGGAGGTTTCTCTCTGGATGACATCAACCTGTCATCCACAAAGTGCCCTCAGCACATCTGGCACATCCGCAACATCACCCGCCTGCTGGCCACCACACCAGCAGGAGAAAAGCTGTACAGCCCTCGCTTACTGTCACCAGCAGGTTACTCCTTCCAGGTAAACGCCTTTTTAAAATATCCGATTCTCTCAATCTTGAAGAACGCCAAAGCTTGACTCGCCTGACTGTGGACAGTTGTGGTTGCTAAGCTACAATTGGACAATTGCTGTTCTGGGGAGGCCTCTCGTTAAACGGTCAATTTACTTTACATGACCGTCACATGCTTGCGCGGTGCTTTAACGTTGCTTCACACACACGCTCTGTAGGTCGGTGTGTACATTAACGGAAGAAGCGACCGTCCGGGATACATGGGCACCTACTTCTACCTGACCTCAGGCCCCAACGACCACAAGCTCAAGTGGCCGTGTCCGTGGCAGCAGGCGACTCTGGCCCTGATGGATCAGCACTCTGACGTCAGACAGCAGATGAACATGCACCGAATGGTCACCACCGACCCCGACAAGATGTCTTCTGACGGTGAGAGAAGGGTGGATAACTTGACTAGACACTTATTCTGTTCTTTGCGCGATAATGTGTTGCTTTGTTTGTCAAACGGAGAATCACCTCCCCCTCCCCACAGGCACTGAGTTCTACTGGGACGATCCCAGGAAGGTGGGCTCCAAAGTGACTGCGTCTGACGGCAGCTCTTACTACCGGGGCCCAGGCACCGGAACGAGCAGCTTCATCACCCACAGCAGACTAAAGAGCAGGGACTTCATCAAAGGAGACGATGCCTTCTTCCTCTTCAGTCTGGAAGGTGTGGAGTCATTCAGACATCTTGTCATGTACATCTAAGATCAGCCCGTCTCTGAAACGCCACGGTTCTTGTCCGCTCGTCCTCAGATATATCCGATCTGCTGGCCTCTCGGCCCCTCGTCCGCCCCGCAGTCCGAGCTGACGGCAGGCTGGTGAAGGCGGCGGACCAAGGTGCTCCGCAGGGAGGTGCTGGAAACCCCACGGTGGTCACAGCAGTGGTCGGGTCCGTGGCAGCGGTCATGCTGGCGGTTTCCACGGTGATCGTAGGGAAGGCCTGCAGGACGAGGAGGAGACGGCAGGAGGGCGACGAGGTGGTGATCATACAGGACGTGACTGCATTCGTGGAAGTGAGTGTCAGCATCAATTCACAGCACAGCAATAACTAACCGTGCCTCATTCGAGCTCACGCATCTAAAGCAGACGGTCACGTTGTTGGCTTGTGTTTGAAAACTAAGTACAACATACCTCTCTATTTCATTACAGGAGCAGCCGACGAAAGATTTAACATCCATTATCACAACTCCATGATGTTCCGATCCAAAGGAAGAAATCAGCACTTAGCAGAAGAGAGACAACTTTGGTTTTGGACGTCCCCATGAACACGGTTTTTAACGTCAACATTTTTGTAAATGTCAATACTGCTGCTGAGAATAAAACCTTGAATGTGAACACATCATATATATAATCTATTTGAGTTGAGTGAAGTTAAACCGTTTACCTTATGGACATCTCAAATACACATCTTAAACCAGACCAGTCACTTGTTCAGGCAAAAACACCAGACAAACATCAGTTCAAGTCAATCACCATCTTTATTATGAGACACTCAGACAACAGCATGACTCACTCCCAGCTGGAAGGCTGTACAGCATGGACCATCTCACACAGCTTCATACATGTTACATGTGTCTCGCGTACCTTCTCACACATTGTGCTTTCTTTAAGCGTCATCGTTTGCTTTCAGTCCAGTTTGACCTGTGGGACATTTCACCGAGGGTGGAATATCCGGGAATAGAAATGAACATGAACTCTGTATATTTTAAAGTTTCATTGAGTAAAATCATGAGTTTATTTCGCCACTTCTTCAAACATCCCACTGTTCTCTGGAAAATCACAACTGCCTCTCAAGCAAACTGGTACAAAGAAAACCCAAAAGCAAAACCAAAAAAGGCAACATCTGAACGTCTGAAGTTCTCCCTCCTCATCAAATCATTCTTGGTTTCTGTTAGCTAATAGCAGTACGGTCAGATTTGGGTTCAAATCATTGTTCTGAGGTAAAGCTGTACTCGTTCATATCTTCATACTAACAATGGACCAAGAACAGCGTGCAATGTGGATGAGGTCATTCTTAGAGCCCAAACCAGATAATCAGAGAACTATTACCCAACTCTGCATATCTCAGCTCTACAGCTGGAAAGTTGTTTTGCTTTTCCGGCCCGCAAAATCAAATCGATGAACGCAGCTTTAAATTTAGAAAAAAAAAGTACGTCTGTTATTAAATGTGTATCACATTAACTTCTCACAGATGAAGAGCTGTAGTGTGATTGTTCTTATTCGCCCACAGTCTCTGTGACTCTTAATGAACCCTCGAGTTGACTGTGACTTGAGGGAAAGTGCTGCGTCACGCTCCGTTGAGCAGAACCAAGTCGTCATATTCTATTGTTTGTGTTCTGTGAAGACGAGCCTTGAATGATGTGTGCAGTGTTATTAGGAATGGATCACATAGACATCACAGTGTAAATAGCTGGCTGCACTCTTGCATAATGCACTTCCTCACGTTTGTCCTTGTGATTTCAAAATTGAGATTGCAAGCAAAAACAGGCATACAGCGCTTCAGCTATCTCTCTCACACACACACACACACACACACACACACACACACACACACACACACACACACACACACACACACACACACACACACACACACACACACACACACACACACACACACACACACACACACACACACACACACACACACACACGAAATAATGTCAGTGATGAAGTGCTGCTTTGCCTTTTTTAGACTACAAACAATAAAAACCCAAAGTACAACCAATAAGCTACAATCAACATTAACACACATTACCGTCACCTGATTCAGAATCAGTAGCATCCGGCGGTATGAGACACAAGATGTGAATGAACCCGTTACAAGCTGATCAGGCTGCAGTGCATTAAACAATGGCAGTGTGTCTTTAAATAGTGGATTCATGTGAATAAAGTCTGGTGCATAACATACAACTCATATCCTGTCTGTTAGAAGTCATCCCTGAACGTCATGCCTCTGTGCTTCTCCGTGTTATCAGCTGCAGTGGTTCAGTGGTCTTCTCTCCAAAAGGGGTGAAGCTTTTATTGACGAGTAGAGAGACGACCCCAGAAGCTTTTTACGTGAACAAGGCAGGGCTGAGCTCTGGAGATGAAGGTCCGTACTTACTATTTGATAACGTAAAGTAAACCTGTGGGGAGTTTAGTCTTGCAGGGATCTAGTCTGTAAACATTTGGCAGAAAAGTACTGACACTATCCTATGTTATGTCAGAGGTGAGCAGCAGAATCATACACACAGAAGATAATAATGGAGCTAAATATGTCAAATGAAAATCAACGACAAAATCTAATTTCAAATGCCTTCAAAGGAATATCTCGACATTGCCAAAGATCAATTTTGTGCACCAGGTCTGTGACAAACTGTGGAAGACAAAGTGTTTTTAACTTGGTATTGTTATCTGGGTGGTGACAAGTCACTGACAACACTCACCATCTGGCTGACGCACCACAGCTTGCTGATTTAAAAGTGCTGAATAGTCAAGTAGTTGGAGTTTCAAATCGAGATTTTTAGGCCAGCGACACTCTCGAGTGGAAACTTTGGAATTCACATTTTAGGCACGTACAGATAATGGTGGTAGAAAAATACGTTTGTTTTTAGAACTTGAGATACTTTACCCCCAACTACCGTATATGTTCTTATATATATTTTTTTTTTGTTAGAGTTTAAATATATTTTTTTAGATCGGAAGGAACAACACAGTATTATTATGAAATAGGTCTCAGAGACAGAGGAAGAGTTATATGTCCATAAAGCTTTAACGATCATCTTATTTTATATGAAAATAAAGTTTCTCTCACATACTCAAATCACATTACCTATGTGAGACAGATGTTTATTTGTGCTCTACAACATGAACCAGCTGCAGTTCTTCACACACCAGACTGTAAAGCCAGACTGTGGGAGTTCTAGAGAAGGAATAACTCGTTATTTTGCTGACAAATGAACAACACACAGCCTTCCTCAAGTCAGTGCACCAGAGGTTCTGCTGCTACAGACTTGCTCAATGGGTACTGGCTATCAACTGGTATCAAAAGGTGGAACCAAGAGAACAAAACTTTCTGGTTTCGGATTCAACAAAAAGTACTTTCGACTGCAAAAGGACAGTCTTTGTCGCTGATTTGCAACATCATCACACTTCTATATAAAACTGTCCTACCGCCCCGATATAATAATACATCATAACTTCATATTACTTTGTTGGTTCAAAGAAATCTGTTTTGTGACAGCACATTTTACAACACTTATTGATTCATAACCATCACATACCGTGTCACGCATCTAGCTACATTTCTTGTAAACTGACAGAAGTATGAAACAATACTGTGCCCTGCATTGTGGGTAACAGACCTGTTTCCCAAGAGGGCTTGCGGTCCACCCATCAATCCACTGGTTCGCGCGCAAACTAAATGAAAGATTGAAGATATGAGTTGAAGATGACACTTTATCGGTCTACTCAGTACAATAGCCACCGCACGTTGCATAGTGCTACAGCCACTATGTGTAGGATTTGAACATGTCCAACTTGGGCAAAAGCAACACAGAAATTGCACCAATTTCCACCAGGAGTGTCCCCATTTTCTACAGACTATATTAGAATGATGCTACAAATGTTACACACAGTGGCTTAAAACTCCTCCTTTCGTGTGCACTGGCTCTATAGAACTCTGAACACGATAATGACAATCACACAAGGTGAAATTAAAGCGTACTTGGCTTTATGAGTTAGAAAACATTATCGAACGATTCTGCAAATTCTGTGCGTGCTTAACAATTCAGATTGTATCAATACGTCGGTCGTTTTCTTACCGCTCAAGCAGGAAGTACCTCTGATCATTTTCCGCATGTAGTCAATAACATTTTATTGATCCTGTGCCCTTTTAAGTGTTGCAGTCAAAACACAGAACTCACTGTGCGTTGTCATAAACGGGCGCACAATCAACTGATGATAAGAATATCCTCCGAGTATGTACTGTTGTAAAAAGAAAGCTTCAAGGCTACAGGACAGGGGCCCTCGGCTTCCTCAGATATTGGCAGAGGGTGGGTGAGTGGGTGAAGACTACCAGCTGGTGGGTCACTCCAAACCATTTCTCCCTGATGACTGCCTGAGGAGCCAGCAGAGGGTAACTGTGTATGCCCTTGTACCACTCCGTTACCTCAATTTAAATGCTCAACATAACAAACAATAATCTGATAAGTCATTCATTTAACAGGATGTGTTTGACCGACAAGAAACTCCCAAACATTGTGCTACACGTCTCTCATCACATACCAGACTCAAGTGTCTCTCTAACACTCTACAGACTCCCAAACGTAACGCTTCATTTGATAACGGCTTTCGCGCCGTCCGTCCAGATCAGATTTCACTCGTCCTTATTATTGTGATTCATTCATTCATTCCTCATTCTTTCAGTGTGGTCATTTCTATGAATGAATGAGAGTGAAGCGGAAGCTCGAGCAGGAGCCGCTGTACCCAGACCACAGACCTCTGGCACAGTTAAAGACTAGTGCGGACTGGAGGCAGCAGAAATGACAGCGGAGTTCAATTTACACTCTGCAGGAAACACAGATTCACGGTAGAAAAAACACATGAATGACATGCAGAACTCTTAGCCACCAAGGGAGGAAATGGACCCTGTGGTGGGCTATACGGTTGTGTTCTTTCATGCAAACAAGTGCAGAGGTGTAAATTGAGCTTTAGGGACTTTCACTGCACAGTCTGGTACAAGTAACCTCTTTTGTAGGCGCTGAGAGGGTAGAAGGTGGCCACAACAAACTTCCCGTCAAAGGTGCGGCCCGTCAGCAGCCTCTGAGCCTCTTTGGAGTCACTGGAGTTGGCATACTCCACAAACACCTGATGGCCACACACAGGACATGTTGATGGGTTAGTGCGTGAATGACTGGAGCGTGTGCGTAACCCCAGAGGTCCACTGGATGCGGCGCCCAGTCACACTCTGGTACCGCCATGGCTTTAGTTGGGGATCAAAGTCCGCTGAAAGGGTTTCAGAGGCGGCACTTTTTCAAGCAGCAGCCATGCTTTTTTTTTAAAAATAAATAAATAAATAAATGTTGTGTGTAGTCAACTCATTCTCACTCCCAACTCGTCAGATAACAACGGGTTGGACAGTGGCCCTACGCTTTTTTGGAAGCATCAGGGATGCAGCGTTTCAAACTAAACTTGTGTTCACGGAAGTACGGTAATACAGTTTCCACCTGTTGCCTGCATACATCGTCTTTTCAAAATAAAACTTTGTTCGGTATTCTTCGTTTTTATGCTTACTCGGTTAGGTTTAGGAAAAGGTTGTGGTTTGGGTTCAAATAGGTACGCTTGTTACCCAATTGTTGTTAAATACAAGCATTGATATACAATCACAAGTAGTTCATCTCCAGCACCAGAGAGGGGCGCCGAACAGCTGCACCCAGTGGACATTGGGCTTCAAATGAGTTCAAATTAAAAGGACAGACCACTTTATCAGTGTAGCAAGAGTAGCTGTACAGAAAACTACTAAAATCATCTGTGTCTTTATATTCAAAAGATATAATAAAGAGAATATTGCCTTCTTTCTGTCTTACTTCATAGCAGAATAATAACTGTAAATGTTATTGTTGACTCTGAGAATTTCCTATCACTGCTTACATTTTTAGTTTAATTGAAACACTTGTGAAGATTGCGGTTATATCTAACCTGTCCTTTCCCAGGGTTCTCCTTGGGGATGAGCAGAGAAACTACTGAGCCATACTTCTGGCACTCCTCTTTCATGTCCTCCAGGATGTCTGGGAGAAACAACGACAGACATTTTGACTTACTTTTACCAACAGAAACAGGAAATCAGGAAGTCGTTTCATAATTTAAAGAGTTTTGTACCTTCATACTCTTCCTCATTGTGCAGGTGGCTGTCATCGATCAGGTTGAGCAGACGCAGGACAGGAGTGGGCAGCAGAACCAGGTCCTCAATGTGAGGAGCTGACACACACAGGTAAATATCTTAGACGTTATATAAAGACGGACGACATGACACCTCCCTAAAAGTGAAGTCAAAACGTCTCCATCGCTCCCCTGTGGCTGGCTGTAGTATAGGTCATAAACCCCCTCCATGATAGCTGATTGTTAATTTTTCTGATACGGTAGGTTTGAATGAGTTCTTTGATGCTATAGAAATGTGGGGTGACGTCATGATTGACAGCTGTAATTTACATCATGATTGACGTCATGATTGACAGCTGTGATTGACAGCATCACAAAGACAAATCACCAGTCTGTAATACAACGTGCTCCAGGTTGATCATAAATATATTTATAGAGATATGATGGTTAATTGCTGTGTCTTTCTAGTCAAACAGCTATCGTGGTGCTAACGTAGCAGCTAAGAGGCTCACGCTAATAAGCGGTGGCCGTGCTCGGCTAGCGATTGGCTCAGGCGGGTGTGACCTCGATAATGCAGCTTAGACGCGCCCATCACTACGGCACAGACTCTGTCTCTCTGTCAAATGACCTCAAAACCTCACGATGACAGCTCCCGTATCCAGAATATGTCTATGGTAAATGTGACACACGTCTGAAACATTGACACATACCAAAGGGAATACTGAAGAATGGGCTCAGCAGGGCAGTGTCAGCGGTGCATCTTTGCTTTGGGTCATTGAGAAGCATGCTGTTGACACAAAGTACCAACGTGACAATAGACACTATTCCTCTGCTTACACAGGTAAGCCGGTCAATACACCGCACAGTAAGTAGCATCGCAGTCACGTACAAGCGGTCCGAATTCAAAGCTATATGTGTGAGAACTTACGTTTTGATGAGGTCTCTGAGGTGATAGACAGGGATGGCAGGGCACACCACACTGTTGCTGGCAAAAATATGGTCTACAAGGCCGGCACTGTTATCCTGAAGAAGAGGAAAACATGTTTTTCTTCTGCTGTATTTGACTCGTCCTTACTGAACAGTTAATTCAAAACTTCTACAAACTACCTTCATTTGTTTACAGATATTTTTCCCTGTTACTTTATGTTTAAACATGCAACAACATTTATTTTTGATTTTAGAATGAAAAACAGCAAAAAAAAATGAATCGATTTTTAATGACAGACATCAAAAGTCTGCCAATGTTTTTAATTGATTATTCTTCCTTTGATCATCAAATCTACTATTAAATGTTTCTAAAGAGAATCAGATCTTGTTCAGTCAACTGTTTGTGCCGGAATGCAACATTTGGAGAGCGTCTGTCTGATTCCATTAAATCAATATCCTCGATCCACCACGAGCAGAGCTTCGTCATACCTTCCACTTCTGCGAGCGGACGGTCTCTTTGAGTTTGATTCCTGAGCACATCTCCAACAGGATGATGCCCAGGCTCCACATGTCCACGGCGGCCGTGCAGCCCGATTCCCCGTCCACCTCCACCCCGGCCTGAGCAAGGCTGTTTTGCAGCTCGGCCTCCGGAGCGCGATACCCGTCTGTCTGGATGTACTTGACGTCCTGGAGGAGGTGAGGCAGGGAGCGAGTCAGAAATGCAATACTCGACTACACTTCCACTGACCTTCAGATTCCCAGGCACGCCCACCTGGTTTCCCTCTTTGAAACTGAGGCCGAAGTCGATGAGCTTGAAGCACTCGTCGTCGGCGCTCCAGAGAATGTTGCGAGGCTTAAGGTCTGCGTGGACGTAGCCTTCCCTGTGGAGGAAGGCGAGAGCCTCCAGGATGTCTCTGGCACAGTGCTGGACGAGCCACATGGAGTGGCCCTGCTGGGGTCTGCCGGCAAACATAAATTTTTCATTCGTGAAGGCCACATGCAGCATGCATCATACCCAGTATCATAACGCATTAATTTGCAATTAAAGTGATCAGATATTTAGTGAAGTTTTCAAATGAGCAATCCGTTACAAGAAGGTCACAGTGGAATGTAAATTGTGCCTGGAGGACGGGTGTCTCACAGCTGCAAAGAACTCCACTTCAAATTTAAAGAAACACCTGCATACGCCCAGCTTCACAACACTGGTGGGTGGCAAAGCTAATCAAGGAGAACGACGCCGGTGCTACATCTCTGAAACAGGAACAGCTTTCGGCTGTCACTCCGAGGGAAATTATCGAGCTTGTAGCGTGTTACGTGGTGGACAAGATGCTACCAATATCAACTATCGAGTCTCCATCTTTCCGTAAGATCATTAATAAAATCCCTGTGAGGCTTAACATGGAGGAAACAGTGAACATTTGTTGGCTACCTCGATGTAACAAAGAGCTGCTAAAGAGATACTGCGTCGGTTATTCCTGCCTGCAGAGTTATAGATGTTATGTAATTGTGAAATGATTCACATCAAGTTGCAATTTTTTCTAATGTAATGTCACAAAATGTGATTTAATAATTAAAGAGTTACATGCTGTAATACAGCTCTAGCTGTAAGATGATCAGTGGAATCACGAGTTCAAAATAGGGGAAACGAAGCAGTCATCTCCTGTATGGGAGGCAAAGGTTTATGCCATTAAGCTTTATGTACAAATGCATAGTGGGGCTACTTACACTCAATTACAGGTTCATTAGCAACTCATAGCTAAAACTAATGCAATAGCGTTCAAATAAATCCTCCTGTCATTAAGCTTATATTGTTGAGTATTTGTTGAAAGGACTCGATGCAACTGTATGGTCATTTCGGAGGCTGAAGTCTGTGGTTGTAGAATTGTATTGTTATACTGACAGTTGTTCCTATTGTTTTGTCCACCCTGTTAATAACAATGAGGGCAGGCTAAATAAGAGATTTCTCTCTGTGTAATGCAGTACAGTTCAGCGCTACCCACGGCAGCTTTCAACAAAAAACTGAACATCATAACCTTCATGAAGGGAGACGTTATTGCATGACGGTGGTATTATTCCTGCATACGTTTGAACTAGGTGTAGACGTACGTAATATAAAATAATTAGATGCAGGTTATTACACAATGTGTCATTACTTAATTTCACCATCGCTAGTGAGTACATTTTATGCTTTGAGAAGCACAAACAAATAATCTTCATTGTCCTGAGGAGGCAACAGAGAATGAAAGCCGGACAAATACAACATTAAAGACCTGCAGGCCAAAACAGCCCTCATGTATTTTCTTTTTGGAAACAGGGATTTAACGTCACTCACCTGGCACCCTGGGTACCACTGCTGCTTCTCACCAACAGATCAGACACACTGACATCCAGGAGCTCCAGCAGCAGACAGCGGGTAGCGACACCCATACAGCTGTGGTTGGTGAACACCCCATACAGTGTCACTGATGGGAAGAGAAACTCTGTCATTACAAACAGCTGGGCCTGTACTGTTGGATTTGTATCACGTGTAAGAAAACAAGGCAATACCATTTAGTACAGGATAATGCCAGTAACAGTTTCATGTTTTTTGAAATAGGTTTACAGAGCTGTCAGCCATGATTATTTTGCAAAACCCTGTGACAAACGTAAAAGCCTGATGTTTTACTGAAATCAGATCATGTTTCATGGGTTATCATATGCAGAATTAAAAAACAGAGCATTACTATTTGTAAATGTTCTTACAGAATATTCTACCACGTGTGTAGGCTATCACAGATGACAAGCAAGTTCATATTAGTAGTACGAATAGTAAGAAATTACATTTAATTTCCATGTCAGCGTTTTGTTAATCAAATAGTTTTAGTAAAAAACCATGTTGTTACCGATGCTTTTATGCCCCTGGATGTCCTCCAGCACGGACCTCTCCTTGTGATACCCGTAATCTCCTCCCTGGGTGTCGGCCTGAAACTCCTTGACCGCGGCGGTGGCGGTGGCTCTGCCGGTGGAGCTGACCCGGTACACCGAGGCCGAGACTCCCTGGCCGAGCCGCGACTGAACGGTCCATATCTCACCGAAGATCTCGAACAGCACCGGCTTCATGCTCTGGTCGACGCCGCCCTGTGACGGCGTGTTGCTGTCGGTACCCGGTGCCTTTGCACTCGGCTCGGAGGAGCCGCAGTGAGCCATCGGGAGACGGGAGACAGGAGGAGAGGAGCCAGCTAGTTGAGAGGTATGAGCAGCTGCGGGAGCATTGCGGGCGAACCGGGGCTCTGTCAGCGCCGCATAAAAACTACCAGCACGTGTCAACGACAGTTTACAGACAGACCACCTACAGCCAGAGCCTCGTTAAAACTAAGCACAGAGCAATACCTCTGCATATTATACTACTGTTTGCTTGCTGAGGTTGTCAATAGGACGTCACGCTAGTCTTACACAAAGTTAGCTGACGTAGCTGCTCAAACTGGCTAAACTAACCGTTGACTTCCAGCACAAACCACGTCCACGACACGCAGGACAATTCTTCCCCCGTAATACCTCGTCCGTATCGACTATAATAACGTAAATACAAATGTTTTAACGGCAGTCAAGTTTTGGCCAAGTTGCAACTCAGGCTGTTGTTATTAATCTTACTTCCGTTCTGCTTTCCTCCCTGTAGGTTTGCGGTGCATCTTCTCCTGCAGTCTGCCCCCTGCCGGTGAGGAGGGGCACAATATTTGTTGTTTCCAACAAAAGGTTAAAATTGTTGTTTTGTTTGTGTATTTCTTTTTCCCTTTCAGGGTTCCTCTTATGAAATTGTCTTTCATTCAAATTCGTCTGTGTTTTCAGTTGCTCTGTTCCTTTGATTTGATCAAATGAAACACACAAACAGCTGGTTTTCTATCTATTGTATAGGCCTACTCATATGGCTTACATTCATGTGGTTATTAATACACCTAATGTGTGTAATTCTTTTTCAAACAGCTGAAATACTAGGTGATCCTGTTGAGACCAGACAATACCTCAGCCATGTAGTGAACGTCATATTGTACCACAAAACCAAAACAGCAAAGAAAACCAGTTAATTTTCAAGTATTGTTGATTTTTTCTTTTGATTTTGGTTGCTCTCATTGGTATGACATTAAATTGTTTCACATGGTAACAATCATTCTCTAATGCAATGTATGAATGACTTAACAAACCAAACAAATATATATAACACAGTGCCCCTTAGTTAATAAACTTCACCATCTCCTAATCCTTACAACGAAACGAACCATCTCCAACATAAATAAATCCACTCAAACAAAAGTCAAACCTCATGCTTAACTTAACCAGAAACGCTTTAATAGTATTGTACAACACATCACTTAAATGATCTTCAGCACATATTTCTCCAATTGCTGCCTGCTCACAACTTTGCTAGAATGTTCTTTCAAGCAGGGTTTTGCATCATGTGACTTATAGAGAATCTGTCAGCTCTTGTAGTCGAGGAGCTAACAGTCAAAAGTCACTGCCATGTGATGTTATTATATGAGGCCAGCTACATCAATACAAGTCTCTCCAGATTCAGTTACAACCTTTCTCTGCCATCTCCTCCTTAGGTCTGGGAAGTGTTTTCACCGGAAATAGAGGAACCAGCATCCCGGAAAGGGAAACGTCAACAAAATGAGGTGGTGTTTTTGAACATTTGGCAGAAAACGATACTCCTGCATATCTGTCCCGCTGAGGAGGACGAGAAGAAGAGGTCCTTGATTGAAGCCGCACGTTTTACAACCTTGAAACAGTAAGTCGGAGACTTGAACTGCAGGCAGAGCCGCTGCGGACCAGCTCATGTTATGTAATGTCTCCACTGAGCTGAACCATGCAGGCGTTCAAGTGTCAGGTCCTAAAGCAGATGTTGCGCCGTTTATGTTTTGACGCTGGCAACAAGCGGGTGAGTAAGTCGATGAAAAAGGTCTGACCTTGAACGCAGCATTAAAAAAATGCGGACAGTAACGCAAAGTCTAGTACGGGAGTCTGCTTCAGGAGAAGCTAACGCTAGCTAGCTGTCATTTTATTAAGAGCTGCAGCGGTGTCTGGATTTATTTTTTTACAGGCGTTTTTTGTTTCATAGTGACCAGTGAGCACACCGTTATTCTGCACTGTCTTTAATACATTAGCTAATGTTACTCATGTCATTCCTCACCCATTGCCTGCTAACGTTTGCTACATATTAATAGGAGCGTCAATGTTGACCAGATTTTCACGTTTTGAGGTGTCACAGCTGCTGAGCTCGCGCGGTCAGTCGCTGAGGTGTGGCGGTTGCGCGTGACTTTCCAGGAAATCAGCTGACAGACCTCCTGGATTTTAGGAAGGATCTGGAACACGGCTGTCTGTCCTTTCAGAATGCAGTGGCGCTACACGCCACTTTGGTTTTGATTCACAGCAAGTTAATATCTTTAAGGCAAAACGTGGTTTTGTTTTAAGTTCCGCATGCATGCTGTTTTTAGCGGGATAGATATTGTGCATGAGTCAGAGTAGGTTAAGTGCCATACAAAGTAATTTGCTTTGCCTAAAATGTGGAATATCTATTTTGCAAATAGGGTGTTTTACATAAAGCAGAGAAATGCATTAGAACATAACGTATTGGATGATAATAGAATCAAAGAGCCAAAATAACAGAATCAAATGTTTGAATGCATTTAAGTGCAGTAATACGTTCCCCCAAATGTAATAAAGTACAGCAGAGACATGAATCAGAAGATGAAGGAAATTCAGTTTTAACTTTAGAGGCAAGCATGTATGCACAGAATGCGTATCGTTTGAGACTTCCTACTAAACTCAGATTTTAAAATAAAATGTTACAGTATAATAAAATATGGAAAATAAATATCTCCAGTGTGGCAGTCTAAATAGCTTCATGAGGCAAATACCGGGGTGTATTTTTATAGAGAACTCTTGTAACTGTAACCCTCACTGACTGAATCGTGCTCTCCTCGTCCCTTCAAGGTGCTGCTGAGAGGCATGAATGACTTTGCAGTTCTCAACACGGGGCGGAAGATGCCCCTCCTCGGGCTGGGGACGTGGAAGAGTGAGCCGGGACAGGTAGAGGCTGCACTTGTGTCCACTTTCCAAAAAAAAAAAAAAAGTGTTTGAAAAGCAGGCTTCTCAATATTATTTATTCTGACAGATGATTGTCATAGCATGGTTTCACATTGAGTTCCACTTCCCCTCATTCCTCTATCCAAATCCAGGGAGAGTTAGTATTAGCTCCTGTTGGCTGCAACTCACTGTTTTAGCTCAGTGCTCTTATTGACCTCTGTTCCAGCAGGCGACAGTTTTCTGTGGAAAAAATCCCCCAGTGCACACTGCCTGCTCAGCACTAAACAGCAGACCGCCAAAGTTAGCGACTAGCACGTGAACATAGCAGCTATAGAGCCACATCTTTTCCTCAGGAGTTTGTGGAGACAAAACTGAGCTAAAAGGACAGTAAATATATTGTTCAGATGTGTGGACACATTACTCTTAATGAATGATAATTTGCTCTGTAAATAGGCAACCTTTGCCATATCAACTTTATAATATGGTAATAATAAGTCAATGTTGCCCATTCTGTTGCCACGACTTCATTTAATGCTGCTGTAAATACATAGCTTTGACAGAGACCTATATGCATCTATGTAATACTTAATACCGTTGTCCTGTTTTGCCACTGTCACAGGTTAAGCAAGCCGTTATCTGGGCACTGGAGGCTGGGTATCGCCATATTGACTGTGCAGCCATCTATGGCAATGAGGTTGAGATCGGCGAAGCCCTGCAGGAGACCTTCGGCCCCGGCAAGGTATAGAACTAGCTCCACCAGGTTGCATTAGAAGCTCGAGGTGTGTCAAACTTTACCTGACGGTGTTGTCTGTAAACCAGGCCCTGAGAAGAGAGGACGTGTTCGTCACGTCCAAGCTGTGGAACACCCGGCATCACCCCGAGGACGTGGAGCCGGCCCTCCTGAAGACCCTGAAGGACCTGAAGCTGGAGTACCTGGACCTCTACCTCATCCACTGGCCCTACGCCTTTCAGTGAGCTCCGCCTCCACCAAGCTCTGACAATGAGAGCATTAACTTGTTATCCTGAGAAAACTGCCCTTTTTGTTTTCTTTGCATAACAAGCTAATTAACTTACTAATCTTTATCCCAAAATAGCAGATCTGAAAAAAATGGACATGAATGGAAAGCAAAACTAGAGTTTTTACTTGTCTGGAATGCATCTCTCACTTTGTATCTCCCAGACAAGGAGACACTCCCTTCCCCAAAAAGGAGGACGGCACCTTGCTGTATGACGACATAGACTACAAGCTGACCTGGGCTTCCATGGAGAAGCTGGTGGAGAAGGGCCTCGTCAGATCCATCGGCCTGTCCAACTTCAACAGCAGGCAGATAGATGACGTCCTGTCAGTCGCCAGCATCAAACCCACTGTCCTGCAGGTACAGGGTGTTTGTGACGATGAGCGAGTTCATCTTAATTCAACAGGTTAAGTGTCAGCCACTAACTGAGCCACTGGTGTCTGTGTGTTTTGATTGGGCAGGTAGAGAGCCACCCGTACCTGGCCCAGGTGGACCTGCTGGCCCACTGTCGGGACCGGGGCCTGGTGATGACGGCCTACAGCCCTCTGGGTTCTGCTGACCGGTCCTGGAAGCATCCAGATGAACCGGTTCTGCTTCAGGAGCCTGTGATGGCCACCCTCGCAGAGAAATATAAAAAGTCCTCTGCTCAGATTCTCCTGAGGTGATTTTACTTGTGTAATGATCGACTTTTTTAAGCAAACAACACACAGGCTATGTTATGACATAGATACCTTCACATTTAGAAAAGTCGTGAGTTTTCAAATTTCAGATCTTAAAACAATAAAAAAACAAACTTAAATCCGGTTGTTAAATATTTGATCACATGTTGATCACATATGCATCCATCTGCTTTATTATACAGCACTTTGATGTGCACATTGGCAGTTTCACATCAACATCAGCCAAATACTGAAGTTTCTAAAGGTTTGTTTCTGTATTTAGCATTTTTAAATTGATTCCATGTAGCTCTAAAGTCGTCATTGAAGGCAACCACAGAATAAGTGCAAAAGGAGAAAAATAGCTGTGTGGTGAGAGTTTAATATGTAAAAGTATTTCTTGTATCAAGCAGTTTAAATACACATTAAATCGGTGCTGTAGTTCAGAAATACAGTCAAGCAATGGTTAAAGTCGCAGTAATACACCGTTTGGCCACTTGGGGCTCATGCAACAGGCTGTAAAGCCAACAGTGACAAACGGTATTATCAGCATGCAGCATAATGCTGATGTGGCAAACATGTTTGCATTCCTACTACCAGAAATCCTGTGTGCTTTACCACTAGTTCTTTTCCCAATCATTGCTGTAGTGTTGTACATTTCAACACCAGTTTGTTGTGTTTGCAGGTGGCAGACACAACGAGGCGTGGTGACAATCCCCAAGAGTGTGACAGAATCCCGGATCAAAGAAAACCTTCAGGTGGAGTCAAATCTCAGTCCGGCAATTTATCTCCGAACAATGAGGCACTTCAAAAAAAAAAAAAAGACATCCTTCTTAATGAGATTTTCTGAACTGCAGAATATCTCGTTAAGGCTCCATTCTTGCCTGCAAGTACTTAAAAGCTAATTATCCTGAAAAAGCTGTGCACATTGTGAATCATATTTTGGTGGAACAATAGGCAGTGTGTTGTGATGTGTCGACCTCTTTGTGTTTGTCGTCAAGGTGTTTGACTTTACCCTCAAAGCCGAGGAAATGAAGAGCATCACAGCCCTGAACAAAGGCTGGCGCTACATTCTACCAATGATCCAAGTAAGTGGGCTTCATGTACGCCAGTGGTTCTCAAACGTTTTCTGTCGCGCCCCACTTTGGAGGAAGAAAAATGTTCATGCCCCACCGCCCCAACAAAATTGTAACAAAATGGTCCATGTTGAATTTTTATTGAAACAACATTTTGTCCATCTGTGCTTTTTCAAATAATAGAATAAAGAAAATTGCAATCATTTTTAAGTAAACCAGATTGCTCCATCAGCCAAAAACGAATACAATGTGCAATCACTTTGTTAGAACAATGCAAATAAAGTTATATCTGCAAAAAAGAACTACAATTTGGCAAAAAATAGCTTATTGCGATTGGCTGCAATTAACCTGTTTTGCACTAAACATCTTTTCAAGATAACAATAAAGTGCAACCTGTGAAAAACTAAACAAAACAAGTTTCATGCTATCCGCAGCTAGTTTTCAGACATAAAACACAGACTGGTCTCTCCTCATCTCCTACCGCGTTCACTGTGAAACCCAGAGCAAGAGAGGCCTCATCATATGTTCTTCTTGGCTGCTTGCTGTTCGTCTTGCGAAAGCTTTTCTGTTCCCGCCTGCCAAATGTCTCTTCATTTGGAACACTAAGCCACACATGTGAGTCGCCAAGGATCATGGCCATCGCGCATGCGTAACCTGTTAACGGCGTAACGTAAACATTTACACGAAAGTACAGACATTTCGCCATGTGTTTATTCATTACTTA
Source organism: Melanostigma gelatinosum (assembly GCF_949748355.1). Taxonomy (NCBI): domain Eukaryota; kingdom Metazoa; phylum Chordata; class Actinopteri; order Perciformes; family Zoarcidae; genus Melanostigma; species Melanostigma gelatinosum. Next base: position 22,969,158 of record NC_136637.1, read on the forward strand.
AAAAAAAAAAAAAAGATATATAGTTTTTTTTTTTTTAAATACAAAAATGATGCATTTCCCCCTGCGCCCCACCTGTAATACCACCGCGCCCCACCGTTTGAGAACCACTGATGTACACTCTGTTTAATGAGTAGAACACGATGTATTTAAGTTACCTGCTTAATGGTTGCTGTTGATATTGTTTACAGTCAACTGGAAAACGTTATATTGATCAAGCTCAGTTGTGATCACAATAGTGCAAGTGTTACTCCTCAATGCCCTGATGCATCGAAGGAAAATGTGACAGAGAAAGTGTTACGTGGAGGTAAAGAGAGAAGCATCAACGTTTGGTTTGGGTGCTGCAGATGGAAGGAGAACGAGTCCCCAGGGATGCAGGACATCCTCACTACCCATTCAACGACCTCTTCTGACGACTCCCACTGCAAGCTGAATTTGTGCCTTCACCCCCCCCCCCCTCCATCACTAATAAATGTTCCTGGAGTTTGTCTTTAGATCGTGTCAAATCCTGTTCTTATTAGAATTACAAGTTACTGTTGCCGATGAAGACTGGAAAATCTGGTATGCCTGTATACAAACTACGTCCATGTTATTTTTTAAATAAACATTTTGTTACTTCATCTGCAGGCGTCTTTATTTAAACTCGTGTGAACTCGGTGAGGACCTTTACTCTTAAGCTAAATACAGTGATTTTAGTATTGTCTCAATCTAAAACTACATTTTACAATATACAACAAAAATCTAATTTGAGGTGTTCTATGCCAGATATACACATTGAGTCACTCTAGTAACTGTAAAGTTTCAAGTGTACGCTATATTTAGAATACTTTATCTTGCCTTCAGACAGCTGAAGCCGTTATATCCATATATGCTCTTTTCAAAGCCAGAGGACTCCACTGACCAAAACCAGAACTTGACCCTGCAGAACACGATAGTTGTTGGTCTACCGCTGACTCGATCGGTTAATGAATTAAAATCCTTAAAACCTCCAAAAATCGTCTGGTGGCTTTGAAGAGAGCATAGATAACTGCTTAAGTTCCCGGTCAAAAGGTAAAGCGGGGGAAATTGTTAAAATCATTCAAATCTGTATGGAATGATCTATAACCAACAAATGTCACAATTCTTTCATGTTAGAAAAAATGTAATTTAATTATGATTAAAAAAGGACATGGCATAATGTCTGCTGTTCAGTAATCCGGGACTCTCAGTACCAGCGGTCAGATATGATGGTTGTCTCTCATCTCCTGCAGCACCTCTTCTAACGCTTCCTCCATCTTCAGTTTGGGAGGTCTGTGCTCACGAATGTACTGTGGGAAGGAGGACACAATGCGTTTAACATTGTTACAATGTAATGTAACAATGTAAACAGATTTAAAGGATGACTGTTTGATTCCTCTGTCTCATGATACTGAATGATCTTCCTCTATTCTGAATGGCAACTCCATCACAGTCAGAAAATGCAGGAAAACTGCTGAAAACACGTCTGATCTTTCACAAATTGGACATTCGACCATCGAGGATGTGAAACAGCGATGTAACGGGCAGTTCTTTTGTTGAGACAAACTTCTACCGATCAGGATTAATCACAACTAACTACACTCCACTATGTAGTGTTTGTGTCGTGTGATGCTTTATTACCTCCTTGGTGTCCTCCAGCGTGGTGTATCTGTAGCTGGGTGGTCCCAGGCTCTGCACCAGGCTGGAGTGAAGGCGTCTCCTGCTTTCAATGAACTGCCGTGTCATGGCAAGCTGCTGTTTCAGCATTTCATTGAGCGCAAATGCTGCTGGGTTGGAGATGCTGAGAGCTGAGACACACACACACAATCAGTACCATGGCTTTAGCAGCGTAATACTCCATTATAGTTACCATCTGGATCCAGGTGCAGGTTTTAAACTAGTTCATCTATTTCTACCGACATAATACAGTTGAGCCCTCTCAGACTGCTCTCCGTGTATTTATGTTGTATTTTCTTCTGTTTGATTGCGTGTCTTACCGTCCACCATCTCTGCACTGAGAGTATAAGCAACCGCCGGGGTGGGATCCATGTAAGTCATGGCCACTGCAGGACCCAAAGCAGCCACACCTACAGAGGGAGGAGAGCCAGAGATAACATGTGTCACACCGATCCTGAGGACTTGTGCTACTGTGAAGAAATGTTACAGTGGTAGTGCTGATTACAGGCCCGGCCACATCTTAAATGTACAAATGCCTTGTGTGGCAGACTAACCGGCGGGCCACGTGGAAGCCAGAGGATCGGGCTGAGTCTGTACTGCTGTTTCTTTTAAAACCTTTCTAGCTGAAGCACGTCTCCTTGACTGGCGAGGTAATGTCCGGCTGCCACGTGATGAAGAGGATCGGGAGGATCTGGAGTCGCTGCTTTTGCTGAGTCTTTGACTGTGATCTGAGGTCCAGGAGCGACTTGTGTCTGAGGGAGTGCTCAAGTAATCGTCTCCTGTCCTCCCACGGAACACGTCTGAATGCGAAGCCTCCTCTTCATCTCCATCTCCTTGCAAGTGCTCTGAAACCTGGCTGACACTGTGATCAGGCTCTGTCCGGCTCTCACTCTCAAAGTCACTTTGATAGTCCAACGCGTCCTCCTGCTGCTGCTGCTCGTCTTTCTTCTCCTTCTTGTTCAGTCGGGGCCGCTCTTGATGTCTGTTGGGGGATTCAGGAGGAGGGACGCTGTGTTTGACTTCTCTCTGTTTAGGCAGCAGGAAGAAAGCAAACATAGAAATAATGGCCAAAATTACCCCCACAAATTCCATGAAGCTCTTTTAGTTTTAATGTAATTCATGAATATAATATATAGACGTTGAGATAGCATGACATAATACACACAGCTCATCATTAACTGTATTTTACCTAATTACCTTCCGTCGTTAGTTACCCACCTCCTCTCCTGACGTTCTCTCAGTAAATCCAAGGTCGTCTAATGTCATCACATTAATCTTGAAGTCTGCAATAACACACGATCATAACAGAATTCAATCAGTGTAATCAACACCACGTATAAGTGAATATACACTCATCATGAATAAGTGTCATCAACACGTGATTTAGTCTGCTACCACTAACAATGAATCATTATTCTAGGCTGCTGTGTCAAAATCTCATGACATGTTTATATGTTCAAAGTGGTGCATGTCAGAGTGTGTTATAATATCTGCATAACCCCCCCCATGAACGCTCATCATAAACTTGTGATGCCCTACACAGCGTCTCATATCAGTCCTGTGGTCTGGTCATCCTGACTTTACAGAGGGATGATTGATGTACCTTGTTGTCCATCTAGGATGCATGAAATAAAGAGCGAGGCATAAAACATGATTATTGAACAAAAACAACACGTTTCCTCTCTTGCAAAATGCATTTTTGACATAAATAAATCCTTAAACAATACAGGTACAGTATAACTGGTAGATACAGAGGAACGCACTGTTGTTTGTAAGTCCTTCTGGCCGTTGATCTTAATAACTACAACCCTACTCTCCTTCATAGACCAGACTTTTGCCAGTTTATTAGGGACCAGATAACATTTTTATCTGTGCCTCCTCCCCCAATAGTTTCATATTATGGGACATGCTAAAAGCTTATCTAAGAGGACAAATAATATCTCATACAAAGGGTATCAAAAAGAAATGTATGGCAGAGATAAATGAGCTAGAAGCAGATATTTTGAAATTGGAAAAGGAGTTTCAACAATCTGGGTCTAAAGAACTTTACCAACGGCTGGTTAACAAAACATTGACAATATACACTGTCAATGCAGTCTCCTTTGTGCTGTGTCACTTTAGGCACCAGCCTTCTGTTTTTTGTTTGGGTGGGGGGGAATTAATTATTTATTTACTTAATTTTATTTCATTTATTTGTGTTTTTTTTCTCTTAACTTGTTCTGTAGTTGTTTGTAATGTTTAATGTACTGTATGCTCTCTTGCATTGTTAAAATACTTGGAAAAATAAAATATTCCAAAAAAAAAAAAAAACTACAACACTAACTGCCACCTTTCCAGATGTATTTGATGCCCCGATGAACTTCTCTCACCTTCAGAGGTAACTGCACTCATCTCACTGAGGGGCTCTTCAGAGAAGAGCTCCTCCAGAGAAAGCACCTCCCCGCGGCCTGACATGGAGGAGAGGGAACGCTGTGGTGGACTCCCCGCCCCGTGAGGGGAGTCACAGGGAGGAGAGGGGGATGGAGAGAGCACAGAGGGGCTGAAGTGGGCCTGAGCCTGACCGGTGAATCGAAAAGGAGAACTGTGGCGAGGAGGAGAGGCTGGGGAGCGAGGGGGTGCTCTGTTTGAGGACGACGAGGGAGGGGCAGCAGCGGGAGGAGGTGAGGAGTGGCCCATCTGTAAGGGACAAAAGCATAGTATTGTCAACCACGGTGCTTCTGTACATTTGTGTAAACAAATTACAACGGCAATTTTCTATTCCTTTGTGATAAAAGGGGAAGTTTTTCTAAATCAAAAATAGTTTGAAATAATGAAAAACTATTTTTAGAGTTTGTACAGAACTATGTCCATGTGTAGTGATGGTGTTAGCCTAAGCATACTGAAAATAACAACATGTGGTGACAGAAAAAGCCTTCAAAGTTGAAAGGTACCTTGTCTGCTGTTCTCATAGAAGAGCGTCTCCCTGGTATCAAGAAGCTGTTGTCTACCCAATCCAACGAGTCTCCAAGAAGATTCCTCATGTCCTCTTCATCACTTTCCAGACTGACACCGCTCACTCCTCTCACTGACTTTGTCTCCAAACCCGCCAAAGGTACTACGGCATCAGCAGCTCTGGACCTGACACCAACATCGGCGCCTTTTGGCGACCTAGCAGCAGCCGTAGTAATGTTGTTACCAGCTACAGCCGTCTTGTTCTTGAGGAAACGTATCTGGTCACTGCTGGACTGTGCTGAGAGTTGCACTGGGGCCTCCAGGGACCGGGCGGTTGGTGGTGGAGAGACTTCCACATCTGAATTTAGATTCTCCGCAGGTGTTGGCCCCTGTCTGGCCTGTTCCTGAACCTGAACCTGAACCGGTTTGCGGCTGCGGATGCGGCTCTCTATCTGAGCCAGCCTACTCAAAGCAGCAGTCTGGGAGCCCCGCTGGGAAGATGACACATTTCTGACCAGAGAGGAATGAAGGTGGAGAATAACACAAGAACTGAGTTATAGCCGCAGAGGTGATTATTAGAACTGGAAATGTTTTGAGTGGAATCAGTTCCAGAATCCACTGATTAATATAACATTTATTTATCTTACACACAGAACCATACCTGTGTTCAGGCACCTGCTGCATGTGGCTCTTGCTGACAGGTGACTGGCTGCTGATGGTTGCAGGTGGTGGAGCCTTCTTCAAGAACCTGCTCCCTCCTCCACCCGGAGAGCCCTGAGGTCTGAGATCCTGGCAGAAGAAAACAAAAAGGTGGTGGCTTGTTGTCAAATCGGATTTAAAAATGTCCCACTGTCGAGGTTTCTAAAGTCTAATTGCATTTACCGTGGTCGACAGCCCCTCTCTTGCCTGGGTCTTGCCACTAGCAGCAGCAGAGCCCAGCATGGTGTCACCTCCATGCTCAGGAGCTGAGCTGACCGAGGACAGGTCACTCAGATTTGACAATATAGGGTGTGAACCCGAAGAAGCGGATTTGGTTTTTAAAGATCCACCCACAGCACCCTAAAGAGAAAGGAAGGCAAGACACAGAGTGTTCAAACATCACACAAAGTGAGAGACAGCGAGAGAGTGACACCACAATTCGTGGAAACATGTTTGCAGCTTGAGACTCACTGTGTTTCCTGTGGACCCCTGAACAGACTCCACGTCTCCCCTGTTCCTCTTGGCGGACAGCTGCGCTTGAGCTCGATCCAGAGCGGAGCTTCGACCGCCTCGTTTCCACATCGTTATACTGGCGCTCTTATAATGGTAACTAGCGACATGTTTACACCTTATTTTAGCAGCGGCTCACCCCGTTTGCGACTGTTCCATCCTGCACTGGGGGACAGTCGAGTTAGCTAGCGGTTAGCTAAGCTATGGTATATAACATACGATGCACTTCGAGGCCCTTCATACAAGTATATGTAAGTTACAATTTCACATCAATACGGTTAACGTAGCGCTTCATAAAACGGCTCATAGTGTTGCCAACTTCTAGCCGTTACATACTGCCTACTTTAGGCATGGCGACCGCTCAAGCGTCCCTTGTATCCATGGGACAGCGGTTATTTTCTTCTTCTTCATCATCATAAATGGCAGCTCAATTCCTCATCCGGGTATTAGCGCCGCCAACTGTTCATTACGTGCCATGGTTTATACAACGTAGTGTAAAAATCTGTAAATAGGACCGATGTAGCAGCTCTTTGAAGATAGGGATTACATTTGTCAGAGGTATAAGAAGCAAGTGTATAATTTAATGAATCATAAACATTACACGATTTAACCACTCGAGGGCAGCAGTGTTACGTCATTTAATGAGTAATAAACATTACACGATTTAACCACTACAGGGCAGCAGTGTTACATCATTTAATGAATCATAAACATTACACGATTTAACCACCATGAAATTGACGCTGAAATAAAGAATAATGTTGTTCTTTATGCCAGTCATTTATCTACAAAATGCACTTATGACAGCGTTGAACCTTCTTTACATCTAAACATGTTTTGTCTGGCAGCTGCACACTGCGAAACAAAATATTGAATGGGATACACTGGACAACATCTCTAAGTATATGCTCACATATCTTCAATTTGAAATGCTTCTGATGCTTACTTATATGATAGGCTGAGTTGCAGAAAGATCAAAGTTAAGAACATCAAGGCAAAGAGCACACAAGCAAGTGTGGTTCATAGCTTTAATAATAGTTTTGGAAAATACACATGAATCAGTGAGGCACATCAGCTGCCCAATATCTTACAATGACAGTAAACATTACTGGCTGTACTGAGGTCTTAAATGACCTCACGAATTTGTTAGTGAACAGAGAGACACATTACACAAATATTCCTTTAATGAGCAGAACTGTCAGGGCACGACATGAGAATCTGCAGCTACAACATGAAGCTCTGGTTTCTCCTTCCGCACCATCAAAGCGAAACACGGACCGGTACAGGACGTGAGCATCAGGCTGACAGTTGGGTATGAGATGCAGATTGTATCATGTCTACCACGTTGACACTCAATGAAGCACATGTGTTGGTGCTTATAAGCGGGCCTCTGCGCACAGCGGGAGGCTGCTTTTCGGCCAATGGAGAGTTAGTGTCAGTTTGGCCGGAGGCTGGAGGTGCGGTCATCTCAAGGGGGCAAGGATCAGACTTCAGGTCAGGGAGGAAAGCATGTGAGGAGCTCAGCCAGCCCGGAGGTGGCGCACAGACCTCAACAGATGGCACAGTGGCCATGAAACAACGTTGGAAAAGGCGGTCAGGGTCCGGGGGCTGGTTGTCACAGTCCAGCTTGCCCCTCAGGAAGTGTTTCTTGAGGCCTTGAGGACCGGCGGCGGGGCTGGAATGGCTCGGTCCTGGTCTTTGTGGACTCGATGTAGAGCCTAGAAGACAGAAAGTTCACTTAGAAACTTGCGTGCAAAGAGCCTGACCGACTGTGCAAACCACCAGTAAGTAAACCTGTTTGTATTATCTTATAATAATGTTTACATTAGCTATGTTTCCATTGAATTGTCAAGCCAACTTTAAGCAAACTTCTTAAATGTCGCAAAAAAATGTGAATAAGGTACATTTCCATCAACTGGGTTGGAGTGAATAAACTCGGTGTAGTTTGGTGAGAGGTTGGTGTTATAGGCTATGCATGTCTGTAATCCGCCAGCAAACAGAGTAGAAAAGGTTGCGAACCGCAAACAAAACAAGTCGGCTTGGCCGTCTGAACAAATATCGCCCATCTATGAGAGAACAATGGAGACAGGTGTTCAGGAATTCATTTCAACTCTTTCATTACAGCCGGTACTGACCAGGTTTCATGCTGCCTGAAGACGAAGACAAGCTTTGGCAAGTTGTGCGCCCACATCGGAAACAGACGATCAGTCATGTGAGTAAAATGTTCGCTAAATAAGAATTTATTCAGCAAAGGCGTTTCCATAATCCATGTACCGCATCAATTCTTTTTCGACTTACAGGTAAAAAAACCACATCAAGCGTGCGTAAGAACAGTGTTCCGCTTAATCGACTCTTGGTGTTTCCATATGGCTTTTCTCATGAGAAAATGAGCTTAAACAATATGTGAATGGAAACATTGCAAGTGTGTTTGTTTGCACGGCAGTCTAGTCCGAGAACATATAACAGCCGATTCCTTGTTTTCCTCTGATAACTCAAGGCATAGCTTACATCAATTACCGGACTCTTCGTGCCAATAACACTGATAAAGTCGTGAGGTGCCCAGCCTCAACAGCTGTGAAAGGAGAGCGAGAGATGTGAGTCAAGCTGTACACGCCCACACGGTCCTCAGGAGAGGTTAGTTCGACCACTTGAGAGAAAATACATGTGTCGGTGTACCAGGGGTGTGTGGCGCTTTTAAATGTGATTTTATAAAGGTCAAATAGGCCAGATTCAGTGTAATCGCTACCATTTAAACAAGGCTTTGAAACAACATGACAAATTACACTCTTATTATAGACCATTTAAAATCGAACTGAATTTCCATCTATTTTATCTGCAGAACTCAGCCTCTATATCGATTCGTTGTTTCCTAAAATGTATTCAGTTTGAACAGCTGAGGCAAATCTTAAGGACAGTATAGGTCCTTGGTGGACACCTGTGGCATCTATCACCTGTGTCCAGTCAGGAATAGGAAGGATACGTTCTCAAAAAGTGACTTAACAGCTGCTGAAAATCTTGTGTTGTGCTCATTCAATAGTTTTCTCATTATTGTCAAAATCAACAACAACAAAAAAGTTGAATCATTAACCACGCGAAAAGCGTTGAACGTATGAGCAGTCCGTTTTAAGATACCAAAATAACAAGCTTGCTCAATTCTGGTAGTTTATTCCTTTCAAAGCTCTCGTGTCGGCCATTAATAAATGTCAGGCGACACCCGGTTCAGTGAAATTTATCGACGCATTCGCAGATTTTTTCCCGCCACCGAGAGACGGAGCTGCAGTCGGTACCTGGTGCTCGGAGCGGCAGCCCATTGTCCAGACCTCTGGGTTTGGTGGTGATGAACAGATAGCAGAGGACACACAGAGTGACGATGAAGGCGAGAAGAACCAAAGCTGCTACAGAGAGACCCACCAGAGCTCCGAAACTGTGAAACAGAGAACAAAGACACAGCAGGACTCTTGTAAATGCATTCTAAAGTCCTGGATATATTTTTAAGCAAGAATTCTGTCTGTGTTCAAAACTTTCAGCACATTCAAAATATTTACCACATTTCTGTGTTCCCTGAAAAGTTATTATATCTATTATTCATGTATTATTTTATCTCTAAGCCAGGGCGACGCAGAGACAGCGACACAGAGCTACGGGTCGGAAGAAAAACGTCACACTGCTGTCTGAATTTTCAGTCAACGGTCAAGATAATGCTAAAACATGAACATATGATTTGAAGCAACCTGTTCGATTATGATTTATTATTTTTTTTAGCATTGGCCCCAATACTAGACTGCACTAGAGTTTCACCTTTTGGCTTATCTTATTCTCCCCACCGAAACCTACACCTGTGCTGTTCAGTCACATCCAGCGTATTAATGAGGGAGCTTTAGAGCTGCTGGAAGGTGCATTCATTCTGCTGACACAAACCACTGAATCACAACAACAAGTGGCAGAATGTGAGATTTTCTGAAAAACACAATGTTGTTGCCACTTGTTGTTGTGATTCAGTGGTTTGTGTCAGCAGAATGAATGCACCTTCCAGCAGCTCTAAAGCTAAAGGTTTAAAGGTTTCGGTGGGGAGAATAAGATAAGCCAAAACACAAAAAGTACTCAGTGAAAGATGTTCCTACTCACACATAATGACAAATAATGATGCCGAGCCGGGTAATTTCCCTCTCCCATGATTCCGACATAATGACTTAAAGGCTCAGTTCGCACTAAATGACCTCACTTACCTGTAGTGCTCTCTAGCACCTCAGATAGTTTGGGTTTTATGCAGCTTTTGCAATATCCATTAAATCTCTCCGACACAATACTATGGAGGAGACATTGTGTTTGCCGTGCATTGAGAAATTATATCCTCACTGTTTCAGTGGAACATTACGCATTAATGAGCATCAATTGGTGTTGTTGTTTTTCAATCAAATGTATTCCGAATTAGTCGATAGTCTCTTATGACAGCCACATAGCCTAACTGAGACACAAAGAGGCAGGCAAGCAAAATACCAGCAACAGGTTGGCTTCATTACGTGCTACCACACGTGCACGTTTTAACCCCTTAAAAACTCACATTTCTAGAAGTCTTGAACACAATAAATGATTCTGTGCAGAATTAGTTTGCCTTCACTGACACCATGCCTGGTGCACGTAATTCAAATCTGGAGAGCATATGAGAAGTTAACGGGTACATTCAACCTCCACTACACATTCTGACACGGGGGAAAAAGAGTCAATGAGACACTTTTGGGACTGTGTTTATCACACCTTACCTTAACCACCACATGTATCCATATTCGTAAGGGAAAAAGCTGTTTGGGTCATCGCAGCAGTACTTCAAGTCATTGAACCCGCAGCAGAAAAGCGCCGTGGTGTCGCCGTCCGCTTTCGGACACGTGAAGCCCTCCACGAACACGTTTTCCTTGCCGTAGTAACTTTCGCAGTCCGAACTCATATCAGCCACAGTAGCGCAGGTGGCGCGCATTAAGACTCCACATCAACAAGTCTGCAGGCTCCAGAATGGGTGGAGGTGCAGACCGTCTCTCTCTCTCCCCCCTCTCTCTGACTCCCTCCATGTCTCTCTCTCTCTTTCGCTCTGGCACCATGTCTGTCTCTCTCTCCCCCCTCTCTCGCTCTCCTTCTCTCTCTCTGTCTCTCTCTCTCTGAGTGGAAGGAGGTGTGCGGAGCTGCAGGAGCGGAGTTTTGAGAGCGAGAATTAACGTGTTTTTCGACATTTTTCTTTGTTGGGTAATGTTGGGGATGATAGTGTAGTGTAGTGTGGAGGGTTCACGGGGGTTGTGTGCACTTTCAGGGACTTTGTTTGGGGGTGTTTGTAGCCGATCAGCGCGAGCTGTCGGCGGCTAGGCGCCGCCATGAGCCTCATTGATTTGACCAGGAAGCACGGGGTGCGGATCCCGCCGCTGTTCGGGTGTTCGGTGGAGCAGATCAGTCTGGCAGTAGGTGAGCTTGTCGGCCACAGCAGCGTGAAGTCCGCAGCGCGGATGAACAGCGCTGTGGTCGTATTTTTAGATTGCGTAGAAGCTGCGGAAGTGGTGGCGGAGACCGGGGTCGAGGTGGGCGAGCTTTTCCTACCCGCTTACGCTCTCAGCTCACCGGCAGTACAAGTCACCATATCGAACGTTCCTCCGTTCATTAGGAACGATGACATCATCAGAGAGCTGGCCAAACACGGGAAGGTGGTGTCTCCGGTTAGGAGAATGTCCTCTGGGTTTAAGTCCCCGCTGTTAAAACACGTAGTGTCTCACAGGAGACAGGTCCGCATGATCCCCAGCAACAGGAGCAGGGAGGTGAACCTCGTGTTCAAAATCACTGTAGAGGACTTTGACTATGTCATTTTTGCGAAGACTGATGATTTTAAATGTTACAGCTGTGGGAAAGAAGGGCATATGAGCAGAGAGTGTCCCGGGAAAAACGGTTCTCATGAAGACCAGAACCAGAAAGGCGCTGAGGAGGAGGGCAGAGGGGACAAGCAGGACGGACATGAGGGACCAAGTGGAGCTCAGGAGGCGAGAGTGGAGGTGACGGGTGGGGCTCAGGAGGTGAGGGGGGAGGAGACGGGTGGGGCTCAGGGGGGGCGGGTGGAGGAAACGGGTGGGACCAAGGAGGTGAGGGTTGAGGAAACAAGTGAGACCAAGGAGGTGAGGGTTGAGGAAACAAGTGGAGCACAGGAAGTGAGGGAGGAGGGGACAAGTGGGGTACAAATGGCGAAAAAAGAGAGGAAAAGTAGGGGACAAGAGGTAATGAAGGACGGGGCAAGTGAGGTCCAGCAGGTGAGGGAGAGTGCTGGAGGACAGGTGGAGGCAGGTAGGGAGGTGGCCATGGAAGCAGACGAGGAGCAGCTCAAGGCCCCTCAGCTGAAGAGGAAACAGAGAGGAGACAGAGGAAGCTCACAGGCCAAGAAAGTGGCAACTACAGAAAGTGGAGGAGCAGCCGAGTGTGAGTCCAGGCTGGAAGAGGACCCTGAGTCCGGTTTGGAGGACTCTGAGTCCAGTCAGGAGGAGAACTCTGCTGTAAACAGTGAGCCCTCTACACACGGTGCTGGCAGCTCTAGGGGCTCTGGAGGCTACAGCGTGGAGGAGATAAAGGAGTTTCTGAGGAGGAGTAAGAACGTGAGAAAAGTCAGAGTGGAGGACTACCTCTCTGACAAGGAGCAGCTCTCCAGCTCTGCCAGATCTCACATGAGGAGCAAGGACAGAGGAGGTCTCACGAAGCAGGAAGGATACAGACTCAAGAAAATAGTTCACAAAGTGAACAAAGAACTGGACAAAGTGGGCGCTAAGTGAGAGTCAGATCTCAGCCTGCAGACAATTAAAGACATGTTCATGTTTGATGGACCGTATTTGTTGAACCGTTTTATATGATGACGTATCGTGTTCTGAAACAAATTCGGTTTGTTTTGAGTAACAGTAGAACTCTGTAAATGGAACTTAACACAAACAAATAAAGATATATTAAACCTCTCTCTTTCTCTCTGGCACCATGTCTGTCTGTCTCTCTCCCCCCTCTCTCGCTCTCCTTCTCTCTCTCTCTCTCTCTCTCTTTCTCTCTGGCACCATGTCTCTCTCTCTGGCACCATGTCTGTCTCTCTCTCTCTCTCCTTCTCTCTCTCTCTCTCTCTCTCTTTCTCTCTGGCACCATGTCTGTCTGTCTCTCTCCCCCCTCTCTCGCTCTCTCTCTCCTCTCTCTCTCGCTCTCTCTCTCTCTGACACCCTCTACCTCTGACCCCCACCCTCTCTCTGACACCCATATGAATACCTATATGTATACAATAGGGTGAGACTTTTTATGAATCAAGATAACTTGATGAAAAACAAGTCTACAAGCATCCTTGCGGCTCCGTTATGATGTAGGCATACTCAGCGCAGTACTTTGAACTATGCTAACGTGTTAATATAGTAACATGTTAATAGAGCATAAAGGCGTACAATAAATATTTAGTGACAAAGTAAGAAGTCAATGAGCGTTACCGAAAGAAAGCCGTAGACCAGGGCTTCCAAACCTTTTGCAACTTAAGTCCCAATTTGGAGTGTTGAAAAAAAATCATACCACCTTCCCAAATAAATAACAAACACCATCATAACTTTCTGCTTTCCCTCGCTGATCACTGCCTGCCATTATGAATACAAATTGGATGTATTCAGGGTCCTCACCACGCGTCGTAGCTTTTACAGGCGCAGGTTGTCTTCCACATCACGTTTTCGTTTAAAAAGAGCGACCTATTTAGTTTTTTTTATTTTATGTGAATTCAATCACCCATATAGATATCAAAATACGATTTTATTTGTAAAGCAGTCACATAAGAACATGAAGCTACACATCTGCACACATCAATTCGCATGACTCTGAATGACATGAGTAAATGTATGATTAAAAGATTGATTGATTGAGAGAGCACTAGCAGTGATATTTTTTGATAAATTAGGCCCCTTTATTGAAGTGAGTAGTGCTTCTTATGCACTTACAAGATTGTTTTGTACTAAGCATGAACCTAACAATAATGCTGCATTCACAAAGAATCAGGCAAATGGCAGACAGATAACACCTTGATGGCACGGACAAAAACAAATGGCAGGGTGGAAAAACTAAACAAATATAAAGTTTTTAAATGTTATTAAAGCCGGCAAACTGCAACTTATTTTGACTTGTTTTAAATCATTTATTAAACAATGTGCAATTCATTTTCATCGTTTAATGTTACCAGGTGACAATTCTGAAAGTAACTATAGCCCTAACGTAACGTTAGCCTGTTTCAATTGTGTGTATTTTGTCAGATTGTTTGAGTTGGCTGGCTAATAACAGGCAAAAGGCTAACGCCAGCCTTGAAGCAGACTATCTGCAAAAATATCTGAATTGTGCGATCACAGTGTTTGATGTTTAAATAAACCCCCAAAAAAACAACTACATTTTTGCTCATTTCCCGACAGTGTTTGAGCTCTCAAGGCTACTGGCAGCGTCCACATTCAGGCTCTTTTATGACAGTTCATCTGTGAGGGTGGTACAGAACAATGTGAGGCTCTGGATAGGTGCCTCATTAAATCCTGTGTTGAGTCTGTTCGGGAAGACTCTACAGTCTACAGTCATCTGATATGAGGTTTGGCACCAACATTGTGTCACATTGTGAAATCTTCAGGTATTACTTGAAGATGTATGCCTTTTTCAACACTATTATAGACATTGGCCTTCAGGTAACGTAAAAACGCGAAAGGCGTGTTTGGTTTTTCCGTTCTGGGCTACTTTAGAAACATGGCATTGCAACATGACGCACTCCATTAGCTTAGCGTAGTCTGGGTGGAGAGCGTTATCACTGTTTCTAGCAAGAATAAAATTTAAAATCCTTCTCCTCACCTACAAAGCCCTAATTGGTCCGACACCATCATATCTTAAGCAGCTTCTAGTGAATGCGGTGCTACTTGTGGTTCCTAGAGTCCTAAAAAGTAGGATGGGAGCCAGAGCGGATGTGGAACCAGCTTCCCATTTCAGTCCGGAGGGCAGATACACTCACCACATTTAAGAGTAGGCTTAAAACTTTCCTTTTTGATAGTGCTCATATAGGGTTCAGGTTTGCCTTGGACCAGCTCCTAGATCAGCTGCTATAGGCCTAGACTGTCGGGGGACCTCCTATACAGGATACACTGAGCTCCTCTCGCCTCTTCTCTCTCTCCTTCTGTATGAATTCATGTCCCATTAATGCTCATTACTCACTTTGCTTCTTCCGTCTTTGTGCTTTCTCGCCTCACATGTTTCCATGGATCGTGATTATATCTGGACCCTGGTCCTTCCTCCCTGCTGACACCTACTGCTACTACAATGTTTTAAACCTTGAAACCTTGACCTGCCTGGATAATGTAGCTACAACAATATAACTCTGTGGAAGGGGCGATCTATATACTTTTACCTTTGCTATACTTAAAGCAATTACTCAAGGTTTCATTGAAATCATCAATTGATTTTAAAAAGTAAAAATATGATTATATATGAAATTGCTGAAGAAATTCCAGCCAGAAAGAACACATCCCGTATTCCTAACAGCAAAAGAAACAACTTCTGTGAAGGAACGAGACCTCGTCTGGGTCTGTAAACTGCATGTATACAAAAGATAATTGATTCTTTAAAAAAAACTGTTCCAAAGTAATTTCCCCACACATTAATCCACTGGGGGCTTCAACCTAAACATGTAAATACATTTTTAAGCGATGATACTTCTGTACTTTTATTCAAGTAATTCTTTGAATCCAGGACTTTTACTTGTTAAAGTGCATTTTACACAACATTATTCATATTTTTGCTGAAAAAAATACTTAATGTCACAAATGATTTCGCCTGCAGAGACCTTAGTATTGGACCACTGGAGGGATGATGATGATGATGTGTTGTGGTATTTCAGCAGTAACACCGATCAGCCTGACGGGGGCATCAAACCTAACGGGCAAACGTCCTACATCACCGGTCTGGCTCTGACACCATCAGAGGGGATGGAGGGACGATGCTGCTGGTTGTGGTGTTTTGACCTTTTGTCCGTGCTGCTGTTCTCACTGCAAGTCACTGTAACTCGCATTGAGGGGTTCCGAGTGGATGTCTTGCATTCTGGTCATTTCGAAAAAATGAAATATTGACACGTTTCAACTCTGGCCTCACTGCATTCACCATTAACCCTCTGAATGCCGAGCAGTTTCAGGGCATTTTCCCCTCCCATCACATTGTTCTCTGTGTAGCCTTGAGTTCACTGCAGTATAAGTCCTATAAGTCCTATAAGTCCTGCACTATGGAAACAGCACAACCATGGCTTGAAGTAGAGATAACTCAAAAATATCTTTTATGCAGTATAACACAGTTATCATGCCAAGTTGAATTTCTTTGATAATTTCTTTTACAGAAATTGACAAGCAATGGAATCTATATATCCAACATGTTTAAAGGTTGCCACAAGTGTTATGTTGGAAAATCAGCTCTCATTCTGAGGCAAATCAATGATGGCTTCCTAGTTTCTAGAGTAAACGGTATATTTGGGGCGACATTTTAAATGAGACATGTAGAATAAAATGTTTTTGATGAAATATCACAATTTTAAGTTTAGTTTCGGTTGCATTTTCTGACAGAAACGTTTGTCACACGTGTTCAACGGCTGTCGGAAAGATGCAAATCTGATGATCGTCACAGTCTTTACAGCTTCTGGCTGTGGTAAATGATGTAGTTTTGGCGATTGTTTCAAGAAAACATGCCTTTCCATCCCAGCGGCAGGTTTTTGGGTTCAGAGGGTTTGAACAGTGTCAAATGATTAAAATGCCAGACGTTGCTTATATGACGAAAGACGTTTCTTTAGGATCTGAGCGTCGGTAGTTATTCAAGGAGTCAATGAATTGTAGAATGTATTGTTTCATATGCTTCTAAATAAAACTCTAATTGTGGCGTTTAAGACAGGATCAGGCTGGTGGTAACTCTTATAATATCTGTGAATAAAATCCCATGAAAAGACCAAAAACTAGTGATCTTTGTGTGTGTGATATATCGCCCACCCCTCCTTACAAGGAATTACAAATTCAAGTGCCATTTCTTCATGAAACGGTTGTTAAAATGTCTTTTCTGTGATTTCAAACAAAGCCGAGACACATCGCTGACTGAAAGCTGTTCATAAAACGTGTCGTTTCCTCTCTGTTTGGACACAATGACTCACTGCTGCCACAGCAAAGCGCTGCCCTTGAGCAAATGGGAGCAAAGAGCTCCCATTTCTTGACAGATCAGTGTGGTAACTGTCAATGCGATTTTTAAAATGATTGTTAATATTGAAAGGAAGAACAGAATGTTCTTTATATCTTGTTTCTCTAAAGAGAGCCCATGACAACTGACAAGGCGTGATACAAATTGGATTTCTCACTTTCAGAACCAGAAGATGCTTTGAGAGAAATGTTCCATCGCAACCTCCATGTTGTTTTCCCGTTTGAAAACCAAAAAACAATCCCAGTCCAGCGAGGGGTGCATTCATCCAGTCGGCCGTCAGTAGGTGTTTGTGTTGCTCTGATTGAAGCAGTGGCCTGTCAATCATTTTGTGTGTGGCTTACTTGAAATGACATCTGTCCCAAGCAGATGCTTGATGAGCCTTTGCAGAGCACAATGGCTTTGTGAGGAAAAACAAAGCAACCTGGTTGAGTACAGATTGCATCAAAACTGGTTCAGTCTCTCATATAAAAAAAATAAAATATACATATATGTACATTCAAACACTCAAGACATTTAGTCAATGAAATCATAAAGTGCATCTTTGGGGGGATGGGAAAAAAACACTTGTCAATCCAAGTGTAGTCATTCAGATTATTCTAAAATGTAACTTTATACGATCATATTGTTTACAATGTCGCAATGTCAGCTGGCTGTAATCTTTTGTAAATAGGCTTGCCTGCCAGCGTCAGTTCCATATCTGCACGGAGAAGCAGGCCGCCGGAGGATCACGCTCGGACTGATTGCCCGCTGCTCCGAGCTAAAGGGCAAGCTAAGGTTGCTGAACCGCAACCTCAATACCACTCCCACCCTGATGACATCAGGGTCCCCATGCTGTCATCACCAGTGCATTACATAATCACATAGCACACGATCTTGGCACAACAGTCAACGGTAAGTAAACGTGATGAAGCCATTCTAACAACTGGATCATACATACATGTGTCCTTGCTCTAGGTCTAATTGGTGCATTTTGCTGAATTGGAGGCGTGTGAGCAACTGCATTTGGGTTTTTAATGAATGAATGCATGTCAGTTTGTGGGAGGTTGTCTAATCCGGTGTAATCCCTGCCTGATGAAACCAGATAGAGTGGAAATATTGGCAAAAGAGAGGGATTACTGACCATAGAGTCTGGCAAAACATGTGATCGCTGCACGAGCACATACTTTACTCACACATACTTTACTCACACATACTTTACTCACACATACTTTACTCACACATATGCAGCTCTCCCCTGGCGCACAGGCAACACGCCACAGCACAGGCCTCCATTCATGATTCTTCCACATGCAAGGGAATGTGAGGAGGGTGCGAGGAGCATGTGTGTTATTAGGAGGGCATGAGCGTCAGAGTCCAAAGAACCCGAGCCCTTAATGGGAGCAACGCACTGCTGAAGAAAGACGAAACATTCGATCGACAAATGGAATCTGTGTGGCCTGACACACATGGTCTCGTCCTGAGGACAGACTGTGAAGGACAAAGCGACCTGAATCACTCGGGCTTTGGGCTAGCGAAAGATTAAAACTCCTCTCTGGGTGAAATAAATAAATAAAATAAAATCTGTGCAGCCGACAGAACGGTCCAGCGCTGGGCATGTGCAAGCACGCAGCGAGACTGCGTCACTTGTGAGCTTCCTTTTGGACAGACAGCCTAGTTTATTCTGAGGCACTTTTTAGCAGTCGATAAAGAGGAAGATGCAACATGAGCCTCAAATCTCAATAATATACCTCGCAGCTAAAGCTGCCTAACACCTGCCCAACACCAAGAACTAAGATACATCTTTCATGGTCTCCAGCATGGAGATTTGGTTGTTGCCGCAGAACAAAGACAACAATTGTCCAGATAAATAGAGGAAGTAAAAGAAACAAATGATACGAGGTATATAAAAAAGTAAAGTAAGAATAAAAAGAGCATATAGAAACAAACCAACAAGGTAAACTGACAGTAGTGATTTAATATAAAGCAGCAGAGTCAGCAATACGTCAGTGTACACCGGACTGATATGATTATGTAATGACACTTAGCATTTGTCTCTATTAATATAATATAATATAGAATATGGTGCAATGGTCAGTCACATATTAACATAATATAGTGTAATACAGTAATCATGGTATAGTATGGGATATGACATTAGGTAAAAGGTAGTAATATCCAACATTCACCACACAAACGTAATATAAAGCTCCCATACTTTATCCGTTCTGCTCCGGATCAAACCAAACTCCTATACTTATTCAGGGTTTTTGGCAGGCTGTATCAAAACAAACAAAAAAAAACATGACTGACTAGTTCTAGCATGTAAACAGAACGTAACCCGTGAGCTTGCCAGCAACAGCAGTTCTTTCTTTTTCACTCACATGTCTCACGCAACAGATGCGCTCTCATTTCCTCTCAGGAGGAAAATAAATGAATGGTGTTGAGAAAATAAAAAAGTAAAGGACTAAAAACTTTGCTTATATTGGCAGATTTCAAAAGCTCTCCCAGGCTTTGTAAAGTCAACTCACTTGTATAATTTTCTAGAAAACTGTAGTCTATGAGGCTAAATGCCGAATAGTACACAGGAAATAATAGTTAATTTATCATAATAATCCTATATGATGTGGGGCTGGGACAAAGTTCATTCAAGACACCGTTTTCGGAATCATGCAGATCAAATTTTACACTCAACAGTGTTTTTATATGAAGAGATGTAAAATTAGAATACAAGCAATTAATAATAGTTGCACTTTCACTATGAATGAGTTTGAAACTGCTCAAATGATTTTGAGGGAGCAAAAAGTTCATTAACCTTATTAAAATGTTTTTTTTATTTTTCACACCAAATTCTGAATATGCCGGGAGGTTGAAAGAGAGACAAGAAAAGGTCAAATGGCCTCTGTGTCCGACAGCAGCTCATTAACTGATCAATATTGAGAAAGGTGTGATGAGAGGGCTATTCACAGAATTCATGGAGGCCGAGTTGCGATTTCTGTCAGCCTGCCATTTTCACCTCCATGTGCGGTTCCGACTTTCCAACACTTTCCCACCCCAATGAGCGTGCAACCGAACAGAACGTATTATAGGTGACGCCAATGCCACCGTGAACGCAACGTCTGTAACGTAACGGCCTGCTAACTCATCACCAATATGGTTCTTGGTGGTGGCATGAGAGCAGACACACACCAGGTAATCATTTATGTGATGGTGTGGAGTGTTGAAGAAAATGATTGTCAAACTCATCGAGTGCAGTAGCACAGAAACATGACAAAATTAGGGATATTGTGCAAAGATGGGCAGTTAAACTATGATGGTATAAAGACCAAACGAAACACTCGACATCCAGTTGGTGCAGCTAGGGTCACAAAAATATATTTCTTTGTAACATTGCTCACCATTGGCCAGGCCAAGGCATTCCAGACATGTGCAGAAGTTCATGAGAGAGACCAGACCTCACATTGCTCACCATTACCCACTTCGGTAAGGGTAACTGTTCTCCGATTATTTCCCCCCCGATTTACATATTAAAAACTATTGTTACTCACATGTTTGCCATAATGTTCTGACAACCTCTGATTAAGGAGAAACGGTTCACGTGATCAGGGGAAAAAAGTGATGCCTTGGCAAAAGGTGAGGAATTGCCATGAAGCTGGCCCTTGGGCAAACCCTTTGCACTGGTCGGCATCTGCATCAGGAGAGGGTGGTGCTCGGTACAAATTGCCAATGTCATATCTCAAATTCATATCCGAAGTACAAAAACTTGTATGAGGAAAACGTGACACTGAAGATGATCTGGAGGTGAGAACGGATGACGGAAGATAATCAGAAAGGAGAAAAATATTGCGATAAGGTTTTTCCTAATTTCATACACAGTAAACTCTATGTTACATATCAGATTTCAAAGACTGAATAAATGAGTTTTGGGCCTTATGGGGTACATTTAAATGAATACATGATAAATGAAATGATTATTGTAAAAATATTTAAAAGTTATTTTCATGAAGTTAAGCAGCTGTCATCCTCGGGATTAGAGTAAATTAACTGGAGCAAAGTGTCTTGCTTTGGGCAATACTGGATAAGAGCCCAATGAGGACCAATCGGTGCTGCCTCTCTTTCCCTTCACATAGTGCACTGATCTGGCGTCTCAGGTAACAGCCTTTGTATAGATGTATGTGATAATTATATAATAATGATGATTACAATAGTGCTGAGGATAATTGTTATTCTTCTGATAGCTGAGATAATTATGATTGCAATAATATTCCGAATTATGTAATTGAATGATTAGGGCATTCATGTTTTTTTGTACTCTCTGCAGTCAGTTCACTCCTCATGGGGACACATTTTGATAGATTAGTCGAGATTAGTTTTATATGGTCTGAGAAAATCACCCGAACGTTGTCATCAGGCGTCACAAACTGGGGAAGGGGAGTTAAATAGACACTGTTCGTGAATTTTCCAGTCAGTGAAGGTCCAACGAAGACATGCTAACGAGTTGCATTATGGGAAATGTAATGGAAAAAGGCAGAATATCTCGGCCTCTGCTGCCTCGATTGTGACTTTTGTTAATCTGTCTCATAAAAACATGTTAAATTAAATCAGAATATCTAATTTATTATGCAACAGCTGAAGTGGATCCAAATACAATGACAGCGTCACCTCTTAAGTCAACCTGTGCTACATATAGTAATGATTTTTAAATCTAGTCATGTGCCAAATGGCTGTATAATGCACCTCAATAATGCTTTGCTGATTTATCCATCAACAACATTAAATGTGTGCAGTTCATTAACCACCGTGTACTGTTTTTTTAGACATTGTTGTGGTCACTGAGCGAAATGACTCCGCTCTGCTAACCTTTGTCAAATTGTTCATGGATCTTTAATCCAGCCTCAGACCTGTTCATTACAGCAGCACACTAACAGGATTGGTGATGCTAACCCCCGGGGACATGGTCGCCAGCTGTTCCACCCCCCTGGCTGATGGGTGGAGCAGGGTGGGAGGGGATGCCTGGAAAGTGAGAGTGGATCTTCTTAGCTCAGTGCAGATCGCCGCAGCCAGAGGACGAGAGGGATGTTGAGGCCGAAGGTGGTTTAAAACATCACGGAGGATTGGATATTTCACAAGGCAGAGTTTTTCTTCATCGTTTCTTTTCTTGTTTGCCCTCGTTGTGATCATTGCACCCGGATTTTAGGCTTTGGGTTGGGAACATTTATGGGTTGCCAATAGGACGCAGGACAGCTGACTCACGATGGCTTTGGACGCAGTGTGGCTGAGGGTGAAGAACGTCTGCAAGCAGAATGGGCTCCTCATCATGTCGGTGCTGGCTGTGGTCATTGGGTGTCTTTTGGGATTCTTCCTGAGGACGCGGCGCCTCACGGAGCAGGTCGGTTTGTCTCCTCCCCCTGACCCAGTGTGGCGTCATGCAGGCAGAAGATGGCCTCTAATACCTGCGGGGCTTTACACTTCGTGCTTCACCTCATTTATTCTCCTGCTTTACTGCATTCTCCCCCACAATGTCACACTGATACTTGGCCCCATATCAGTGCTGACCTCTGTGCTTTATAGTCATTATCATGTTGACACCCTTTAATAGATTTTCCAAAAGCACATAATTGTCTATTATAGTTTTGCAGTGATGAAAAGTGTGTTTGCTCAAGTACTGTGGAACTAATTTTGAGGTACTTGTATTTTACTTGAGTTTTTCCATTTTATGCTACTTCTGCTCCATTGAATTTCAGAGGAAAATACTCTTTTTTTAAAGCACTGCATTCATGAGATTAAGATTTTACATAAAAAGTGTAAGCTTGTTAAAATTTAGACCAACTCATGCCCTGTTTGAGAACCCTTTGTGTCTTGTTGGTGTCCCATTTTAGATGTCTGTGAGTTGCTGGGAGTTCCACCCGAGACATTATCCCTCTAAACCTCTCCCATGGTTTCATTTAAATAACGGTTTGAGGCCCAAATAGTTCAAATTCTTGAATACTTGAAAAGTGAAAAAAGCGAAAAAAACATCACTTTTTTCTCTTCCTTCCTGCCTCATTTATCATGTCACATAAAGCTGAGGGGGCTCCAACTCTATTGTGGTGAAGACTCAGCCTCAGTACATAGGGCCCCGCACAGCAGGTGAGCACCGGGGAGCCCCAGTGTTGCATTATTATAGTTGGGGATTTATTTCCCGTTCGTACAGACCATTTTTTAAACTACAGTGAAAATAAACCAAATTAAATCCAGCAAGTTTGTTGCGTGGGGGAGGAGTAATTCATACTCTGTGATTTTACCTCACAGATGATGTCATCAGTTCAGTCATGTCTTGGGGACATCATAGCTGAGATCGATCAAATAATCAACGTGAAAATGTGGTTGAAATATGAAAATGATTTTTATGTCTACCAAACAGATAATATGTCCATGTCACTGTGTTGTGAAAATCTTATTTTACACTTGTGATTTCGGTAATACATCGATGAACATCACTCTGGCTTCTATTTTCAAAAGATAGCATTTTGTTATTGTTACATTGTAACACAGTGCAGACTTCCTTCATCAATCTACTCTTGCAAGCAACAACAGCATACCTGCAGCAATAATAAAAGCAGACGTGATGCTCACTGTGATTCATTACTTTAAAAACAGGAGCCTCTATTGTCTGCCAATTAACTTTCATACCACAGTCATCTGTATGTATTAGCAGAACTGCCATGGAGGCTTAGAAAAACACATTTTAAAAGTCTAGTATTCGACGGATGATAACCAGTTATCCCAAAGTTACGCTATGCAGCCAAATATTGTTTAGACCCTCATTGTTTACCTCCGTGGCACTGCCGAAAAAACCATTGAGCAAGGCGGCAATTCTACAGAGGGAAAAATGAAGGGGAGAAACTAGGGCAAAATCAGAGTTGCCAACACTAATAATTTTGCACATTAAAGGCTTCACAAAAGTGTTTGTATCCTTAAACTGGCAATCCTTCATTTACTGTGATTAGAGTGTTATGCATTTTTTATTTTTGGAAGGTTTATAAGCGTAAAATGAGAAATTTCTAGCGTGTAAATATTTTTGTCTCATCGGCTATGGCTATATTGAGTCGGCAAATCATTTAAACTCACATTAATAGGTGAGCAGTGTTACCAGTTTCCTTCTGACCTTTGTCCTTTGAACTAAATAGAAATACACAAGCTGAAAAATGCTCCAGTTGGCGTTTCATGCAGTGAAGTGTGGTGTGTGAAAACATCTATGCACAAAACCAGGCTACAAACAAACCCACTGTAAATACACGGAGGTTAATACATGCCACAGCCTCGGCACATTGCTCTAAATACAGCCAAGCAGCTTTATGGAGGGGCTCCATAAACAAAATGCAGACTTTTCTTTTCCCATCACCCCTCTGAGTAAAGCTCTATCATATTCTCAAATAGGCCTAAAAATAGCCCGTGGCTCTGGGATTACAATCCAATCATGTGAAATGCTTTCTCTAATTGTATATCAAGTGAGAGTGCCTGTCTGTGCGATGACAAAGTACACAGGAGGCACAGACCTTTATGTTTTCAGACAATTTATCAAGGCCTGATCCCTCTGTGTTTGAGAGTGGAGCGCACAGAGGGTAGTGTGTGTGTGTGTGTGTGTGTGTGTGTGTGTGTGTGTGTGTGTGTGTGTGTGTGTGTGTGTGTGTGTGTGTGTGTGTGTGTGTTGTGTAGACAGAAGCAAAAATGCTGAAGGATTATCCCAAATGTAAAAAAAAAATAATATGAATTAAAAAACGATGCAACTACCGGTATGTAAACATGCTGAACAGTTTCCACACAAGAAAACACAGAGTAGAAATGTACGGATGAATCTATGACATAAATCTGGATTATCGTATTAGGGAGGGGGGGGGGGGGGGTCTGTAGAATCCCATCATCAACTGCAGAAACAGAAAATATCAGTTTATAGACAATATCTAACTAATAATAGTTTGATTGAATATTGAAATCATGAACAGCATTTTACATTATTTAGTTTACCTAAAACTATTCATGAAACGGTGTGGATGCTTTTATCTGTATCATGTTTTCCTGCTGATCTTTATTAAACAGTGTTGTGCCTCCACACAGAAAGAGGACAGTGATTGATTTAGTAGGCCGTGAGAAAGTAAAATGACCGAACGTCAGATGACAGACGGACATTTTGCATGTTACACACACTCAGTGGCCACTACAAGTTGCACCTTCACAATATATTGCAATACACCATAGATTGCTGTTTACCTTTACAAAGTTGATCATTTTCAGTTTGTGTTCACATTGTTGAGAATGTGCAAATTCAATTATATGTTTATTACTGAGGTGTGGTGGAAAAAACGATTTAATAGTACAGAGTGAGTTCTGTGATACTGAAATTAAGAAACATTGAGAAAAGACGCTTGTCTTTAAAGTATTTATTCTCTGCACAGAGAAGGTTCAATCGGAATTATGAATTATGTAGAATTCTCCTTTAAGAAAATGTTATGCAGGCTTTTATAGTGCTTGAATAATGCTGGTCAGAAGAGCATCCCATGAATGTATTATTTTATGAAGGTCAATCCAAATCATTATTCTGTATTTGCATTGATTTGTTTTCACATTGATCTCAACATACATACATGGACTATACAAATAAACAGGAAAAATATAAAAACAAGGATATTAAAGACATCAAAGTAGAACAGAGAAACTAAGCATACATATTTAACTATTATGTACAATATAAATATATATATCGACGAATATATATGAACATAAAGAACAACAACAATGAGAATAGACAATGGATTTGGGATATTAGTGCAGAATGGTGGTAGTAGTGCAAATGGAGGTGCAGTATGTCTGATTAATTGTTCATGAGAGTGACGGCCAGTGGAAAGAAGCTGTTCCTGTGTCTGGCTGGTGGTATTGGTGTACAGAGCTCTGTAGCACCTAACAGAGGGGAGGAGTTGGAACAGGTTGTGTCCAGGGTGTGATGGGTCTGCAGTGATCTTTCCAGCCCGTTTCCTGACTCTGAAGTGTACAAGTCCAGGATGGAGGGCAGGCTGGCACCAAGGATTTTTTCTGCAGACCTGACAGTTCGTTGTAATCTGTTCTTGTCCGGTTTAGTGGCCGATCCAAACCACACAGTGATGGAAGAACAGACAACAGACTGGATGATAGCCGAGTAAAACAGAATCAGCAGCTGTTCGCAATGTACGACTGTCTCAGAACACAAATCCAGATTTATAGACGAGAACCCAAACAACAAGCTGGATGTTTTCCAAATAAAATTGCAATAATGTAGTCCTTCACCAACCAGAATAGATTTGTTTGTGCTATTTGGTCTCCCTACCACCCAAACTAGTCATTTGCAAATAGGCTGTATGAGATAGGCATGCATTACCAAACCCATCGAATCTGTACTGCTGCAAGGAGCTGGTGCAGACGGTGCATAGATTAAAATGAGCGCGTATCAAGTGAAAAACGCACCTGACACACTTGCGGTCGAAACAGGGGACAATTGTGGTTTGTATTTATTCAATCAAACATTTCAGCAGTTGTTGAAGACACACCTTGGAGATATTTACAAAGTTAGGCTACTTTTAGAGCAGTAGCTACTTTTAGATCAACAGTAGTAAGGTACTTGACATTGACTTTTAAATGCCACCAATCTGCTTCCATCCTTGCTTATTCATATATTTACCACATATTCCATAGCCCCAACAAAGAAAAAACCCTTGTCAAGTGGTTGGAAATTAATTAGAATTGCAATTGTATGATGGAGGATCCCAGTATTCTTGCTAGCAGCAGCAGTTCTCTTTTTGGCAAAAGGTGACTGAGGTCAGAGTCCACTATTGTCAAAGCGCTGTATTGAAAGCATCTACTATTACTTGGTGAGCATAGCCTCAATGGTCATTGTTCCTGAAAGTTGTATTGACTGTCAAATGTAACTGAATACCTCAAACATTCATGTCTTGTCGTGATGCTTAATGGGCAGTATGAAGTCTGTCAGAGATTTATAACACAGATTACATAAGAAGCAACAACAGTATTAGTGGTTTGACTTAAGCTCGTCTCCTACTGTCTTACTACCGTCAATTACTGAAATCATTTACTCAAGTAAAAGCAGCAATACCACACTATTAAATTGCTCCATTAAAAGTAAAAACCTTGCTTCAAACATTATTACTTAAGTTAAAGACTAAAAGTAAAAGCAACAAAATGTACTTAAAGTATCGAAAGTAAAAGTAGTCATGAGGCAGAATGGGCCATGTCAGTGTTATATTATTGGGTCATTATTTATAATGTATAATAAATATTTAAGGCGTACCTCAATCTTGAGGAGGAGCTAATTGTATCTGCTTTTAGTTTAATCTGTAATAATGCATTACACTTTATGAACTGGTCTAGCAAAACCAAATGTGTTGTGAGTACAATCTTAAAATTCACTGTAGCTGTAAAATAAAGTTAACGGAGTAAAAAATATTTGGCCCTCAAATGTAGTAGTGGTATAAAATACCCTAAAAGAAATAATCAAGTCAAGTGCAAGTACCTCACAATTGTACTTACATGCTATACTTGAGTAGATGTACTACTTTCTACCTCTAGCTACTGCTATGCTCTTTTACTCTTTAATTGTCACTTGTGGCCAAAGTTTCTGCTGTTCAGCAAAAGGCATATAGGCTCATCTTAAAGGGCATGTGTCAAATCCTCAGGTTTATATACCGGTAATAATAACCCATACCATAATGCTCCCTAAATCAGCAGCTTCTGTATGACACATTTTTACAAAGAAAAGAAAATGTCACCCTTCTTCAAATTCACAAGTATTTTAATATGTAAAGTTTGTTAATATTAACCTTCGCTAAATCCCACCCTCAAACACAAACTGGCCAATCATAGGGTAGCATTAGCCAACTCCGACCAGGGTCTGAAACCTATCTGGTTCTGCTCCATAGTCTCTCATGACATCGTTTTAGACTTTCCTCATTTTCAGGCCTGTTTAGTGGATTTGGAGCTAGTCATCGTTTAACGTTGTGTAAGAGTAATACTTGTTACCCGGAGACATTGGACGGAGATATACGTTTCTAAAATGTTACGTTTCGACGCTAAAAGCTGTAGAGTTAACATTACATTAGTTAGCACGTCTATGCTATGCTAGCTATTAAAGGTATACTGAATGTCTACACATGCTGCTTTTGCTCTTTAATGAATGTAACAGTGAATAAAGTCCAACTCGGCTTTACAGGAACAGTGTTGTTCCTTAATTTCATTGTCTTCAGTCTGGCTCACCAGGTGATGTGGTGGTTCACTTTTACACTGTGATCTGAAGGCTTTAGCTTCTATCTAAATAGAGCTAGCCTTTTTTCACTGATGAATCAGTTTGACATCCTGAATGTATCCTTTGAATGCTTCTTGTAGACCCTTCTGCCTGCTTCTCTATAAAATTACCTTTTTGTTTTTAGCTAAAATTCAAGAATATCTATTCAGCGAGTGCAGTTAATGACAGTGTGGGCTCCATGGTAGCTCTGACAGCTTGACGGAGTATCAGCAGGGGACGGGGCTTGACAAAAGGTAAATTGAGCACTGTGAGTTATTTTGCTTTTAATTCTCACTTTTATTCGTGATGATTCAAAGAAACAAGATGAAAGAATGTGTGTTCATAGTCAAACTTGTACCGGTACCTTTTTTTTTTTTTTTTTACCAGTGATTCTGTTTAGTTCCATCCTAATGTTTCATTTTGTGTCACCATGTACCATGAACACACACACACACACACGCACACACACACGCAGGAGAAACCTTCTCTGCTCGCTGTATGCGAGTGGTGATCCTGCTCTTATCCAGGAAACTAAGCTCTCTCTGCTTAATGCCCAAAATAAAAGCTCTTTAGCTGTCATTATGCACCCGCTTCGCCCCGCAGCCCCTCATTCCACCGTCCTCCCCTCACATCCCTAACCTCACACTCACTTCATTAGCTCTTTACAATACACAACTTTTAGATGTGTATTAATCGTCAGATCAATACTGTACTGGGGTCTCTGAGATGTCTGATATCTTTAAGGCTTTTATCTTGGTATGTATTCCTTAAAATTGGTGTACTTGAATATGTACTGCCTGTTAAGTGTTGTCCCAATATCATCTCACAAATTTTCATTGGAATTAACTTTGGACATTGGGGACATGCCGACACTGACACAGTTTTTTGCTTGGGGTCACTGATGTGTTCGAACATCGTTTTCCCTTCAGACGCAATGCCTATCTGTGAAACTGTGCACTGCTGCAGATGCTCTTCAAGATTATGACTGACTTTGGCTGGATTCAGTCATCCAGTGGCTGCAAGTGTAACCTTTCCCAAGAGCCCTGTCGGCCTTTACCCGTGGCATGAATTGTTCTTTCCTTTGTCACATATTCAGTTTCAGGGCTGTCAACCTTTCAATTTGCTTTGCAGTGAGAAAGTAATATAACTTCAGATAGTACATGGTCATAGTCAGGGTTATCCTGAATAGAATTATATTTGACATTTCGGCAAACACTGAAGGGAAGTATTTTGTGAGATTAAACATGATTATTTGTTACAATGTATTTTGAGCTGACTTTCCCAGTGCAGTAATGTGCAGTGGAACTATTTCAAATGGGCACAATGGAGATGAAATCCATCGCGCTTCTCAGCAAACCTACTATGGAAACGGTTTTATGAAGATTTCTTTGCGGACGTCACATTTTTGACAAGAATAATTCAATATATAATGTGTAATATAATGCAGCGGTAGCACTTTATAATAACTACACACTATGAAGCATTAGTTAAGTATGAGTAAACACTTAATTCATCATTTATAAAGCATTGTTCCTACATTAATAATTCATTAGTATGCAGTTCATAACAACAGTTGTAAATGTTTCATTCTTGATCAATAAGCCCGTCTATTATGTGTTTTATTGTGTTTTCATACTTTATGAATGATGGATTCCACATTTGTAAATGAAGTATTAGATATTTTACAAACCAATTATTAAGGAGTTGTAGATGATTAATAAGATCATTTATAAAGTGTTAGAAAATGATAAATAACTTATTTAGATGTACATTATTCATGCATTTATATATATAATGGTTAGGGACTATGTTAATATATGCTTTATAAATGCATATTAATACTGCAATTCATGATTAATTCATGATTTATTAAGGTAGTTACTACTCGTTAGTAAAGTGTTTTATGTGAGCTCATCTAAAGTGAGGACTATTTATACCTTATAAAGCATTTATTAAGTATATTGTGTGACCTCATCGAAAGTGAGGACTATTTATGCCTTACAAAGCATTTATAAATTACATTGAAAGGCCAGCAGTGCCTCGAAACACATTTTTTTTTAACAGAACAGGCAAATAGACACAACACAAAGTGATCAAAAACATATTAATATTTATTGCAAGATGCAAACAATATACTGTTAAATGCAGTGTAGAGTGGAGTACAATATGCTCTGAACAGAGACATCTTCACTCCATCTGTACACAGACCAAACTTGCGTGAGAGAGTCTTTGCTTGTTCATACATCCTACGCCATGCCTACAAATATCATCATCATCGGCCATCTTTTCTGTCATAAAAAAAAGATATTTTACCTTATCATAGACACCAAGATGGTTATCAGACAATTTGAAGTCAGGAACCTTTTGACATTTGTTCTCTTTGGTTCTATAGATCAAGATAGCACTCTTACTGGCATTGTGTTTGATATCATGTTCTACACCATAGATAGTACATAATAGTAAGGAGCGTTCTTAAGACCAGCGCAAATGGACTAAGAATCACAAGATCACCTGCATACATAATATGGTTACCAGTCAACACCAAGCCTGACCACATTTATCAATGAGTCAAACTTATTATTCCATAGAATAGCTACCCCCCACGGTCAGTTGTAGACTCCCGTGTCCCATTAAAGTTATCATTAAAAGAATTTACTTTTTTCAAGTCTTGCTTTGCTAACAATGTCTCTTGTGTACATAGTATGTCACAATTTTCAAAAGATTGTCAACAACCATGCGGCGAGCTTTATCCCCTGTGCTGTGGCCCACACGCAGACAATTGTATGACAAAAACGGATTATCATGTCGCAAACCAAGTGAGTGCCCATAGCACCAGCAGGCACACTTATTCCCCCCACAGCATGTGCGGAGTCTGACCCGATAACTCCCTCCCTGTGCAGCTCATAAAAGCGCCCGACAAATGCCCCTTCTGGCCAGAGCTCCGGAATGTACATTTCATCAACCTCATTGCATTTAGCTGATACTTTAAACGAGCTGAAATTATAACACCCACAATGTAATCTTTATCAATAGAGGACACAAACAAATTACCATATCAACAAAACAATGGCCCCACACAAACCATATTACCAATTTACTCAAACCTCAACAGTAAATTCAGGATCAACTCGTGGCAGATATCCAAAAAAACACACTGAAAAGAAGCTTTTTCAAACTCTTGATACACTGCAAAGTTCATTTAGACAGAGTGGAGATATGAGGTCTGGCTGCAGAGGGATGGAACAGCACAGCCGGTAGAGAACAGCTGTTCACTGTTGCACCGGATGGATGCCAGTGTTAGGTTGTTAAGCCCAGTGGACACTGACACAAATACACAAAAAGCCTGTGAGATCTGAATGCTTCTGTCAAACATATCACCCAAAACATGTCGGAAGCATGTCACTGGAGGTTTATCTGTTATTTTATGGCTGCTCTCCTATTCCTTTCAAATTAGGTTTACCCGTCTGTGTTTATCTGAGACTCTCTGACTCCCTTTAATAATCATAACCTTCTTCTACCTGCTTTGACCAGTGATATAAAAGATCACTTTACCAAAAACATTGGTTCCACATAGTCTCTGGCAATGCACACAACCTATTGAGTATAAGGTCTGGTTCTGGCAACAAAGTCTTGTTATCTTACTTTGGGAGTGTCTGAAAGTCAGTGGTAAAGGTTTTCTTGCCCTAAAACTATTTAGTAGTCAATCAATCAACATCTGTCTGTCATATGATGCATATTTTGCTTAATCACTTACATTATTGTATGCTTTCCAGCAGATTTATACTTTATTGATTCAAGATATATTGTTTTATATAATAAGACAAGGTTTCAGGCCAAATACTTAACTTACATACAGGCAGTGTAAAAACTAAGCATCTTTAACAGGACAAAGGAGATGATAATTGTTGTCTGGCTATGCTGCTGTCAACACTCTCTCATTAAGTATCTGCTGAATGCAATGAGTTTGATGAAATGTACGTTCCGGAGCTCTGGCCAGAAGGGGCATTTGCCGACTGGTGCTGTGGGCACTCACTTGCCTTGCTAAATGTATATCCGAGTTTTGTCGTACAACAGTCCCAGCTGTGGCGACATTGCTACAGCTGTCTCTTTGTAAGGCATTGCTAGGCCTACGTACTTTTATTGTCTGTCTTTTTATGTATTTGTTTCTATGGACCCCGAGTCTGAAATAAAGTAGATCAATCAATCAATCATTACCAACTCTTTGTTAAGTTTAGGTTAAACGTGGTGGTTTGGGTTAAAATAAGTATGTTTGATGTGCGAGTAAAGTTATATAGCCTATGTGAGTTAAGTAGTCAAAGTAAATCGGTCAATGTTGACTTTTGATTTCACAGAACAACAGCCATCTCCTGGTTGAAATGCCTGTTTGTTTGACTCATCCATCCAAGTAGGTCTATCTACAGGTGCACACAGGCACGTGCACAGACATTTTGGGGGGCAGGTGCTCAAGCAAAAAAAAGGGCACCCATCGCCAAAATTATACATGAAATTAAAATAATGATAAATAAATAAATAACACAGTCGGATATTTTCAACGTATATATTTATTTTTGTTAACGCAACCAATACTAACTCAAATTATCAAATTGAATAAATAAATGAATAATAGGCAAAAACAAGGCCAGACAAAAACAAAGACGGGCTGATGGCATTTGATGCAAGAGCAGTGACTTCAAATGCTGGGGTGGTGATTTCCATGCAGAGAATGAATGCGAAGTTAATCGCATTTTTGTACATTTTTGCATCCCCTAGGGCCAGGTCAGGTGGATGTCTTTCGCAGATCTCATTGAGGAGCATCATTATAGCTTCCAGATTTCTCTGCTTGCTGCTTTTCCCTGTCCTTCTGTTTTTGTAGTCTCTCTTTTCTTGACATTATGCTGCAATTTTTTTTAAATGACATAAATCAATGTTGTGCATAATAATCAAGACATTACATATCTCTCTAAAGCTGACAACACAGTACACAGCCATGTTTTTACTGTTTTCTGACAGTTGAAGCATAAGCAGCATTACACTAATAATAGCCTATAGCCTACCACAATACCTCACCAGACTGTCATGTAGCTCAACTTAAGACCTACCTTTCTTTTTAATAATTAAAATAATTAATGTCTGCCTGCCTCTCTCCCCTCTCTCTTCATTAAACATGACAAACGTCAGTAAACAACTGGGCAAGGCTTTTAAATCATGGATTTCGTGAGGGTTTTTTTTGTTTGTTTTTTAGCAAACGTCGGACCAGTTGCGACGTAATGTTTTCAGCGGCGCTAATTGTTGTTGTTAATTTATCACCAAACAACGTCGGGGTATTGCACTGTCATTACCTGTCTGTCTGATGCTCCGGGTCAGAGAAGAAGTTGGCTTCAGCCGTTTAGCCTGACGCTCAGCACTGCACGCGCAGTAGGCGAAGTGAAGGAGGAGGAGGGAGGGGCGCGTGGGAGGCTTGTGGGCGCCGCGGTGCATGTCGGGGCGAAATTCTCACAAGAACTCAAATAAATGCCCCGTCAGATATCGAAACACATTTGGGGGGAATTGATGACAGAAAAAGTAAATTTTATTTTATTATATTTATAAAAAATTGGGCACCAGCAGAAAGGGCACTTTTCTCATCCAGGGCAAAAGGGCAGGTGCTTGAGCACCACTAGGGGTCTATCTGTGCACGTGCCTGGGTGCACAGTACTACAGGACAAGCCTACTGCATGTTATGCCCTTGAAACGTTTATTAAGGTGTCGGCACCAAACCTATTTGGTTAGGTTTAAAAGGTTATACGGTTCATTTTAATGTCATTGTACAACAGGGTTGTGCAACAAAATGCAGTTTATAGTCCCATTTTGCTACATAAGAACATGAGAACATGCACAAAAAAACAAAATGATTATATTTGGAGGGTGGAGGATGAATTTTGTGTCTCACAGCTTGAGGAAAGAAGCTGCTCTGGTGGCACGGCAGCTGATACTTCTGTATCTCTTGCCAGACGGCAGCACGATGAAGCGTCATCTGTCTTTATGAATACCTTTTCCTCACAGGACGTCCACTCCTAAGATCCATCTCAGAGGAAACATGTATACATCAACAGTGGATTAAATGACCGTGAAGATAACGCTCGGAGTGATGAATCACTCCCTAGTTCAGCTCAGAGGTTTTGGGCTTTTTCTCCTCATTGTTTCGGTGTTATGGCCCACAACTTCCCAACTTGTAGGTGTAGACTAAATCGTGAGCTATAAGGAGAGTGAATCTCAGACCATTGCCTCAATGTGTAGTTGAAATGTTTAGGGTGTGTACATTAGCATCAAAGCTTATGCAAATAGCCACCATAGTAACATGGTAAATGATAAATGGATATAGCAGTTGTAGTATTTTGACCACTCAAAGTCCTGTACGCTTCATGTAAACATTCACCCGTTTGGTCATACACAGATGGCAGATGCTGCCACCTGACCACCAAGGATATAAACTACCGGTAATGCACATTCACACACACTCACACACTGATGGCACAGCATTTTGGGGTTCTGCATCTTGCCCAGTTCAGACAGTTTGACATGCGGACTTGAGGAGTCAGGGGGTCCAACCACCGATCTTCCGATTAGAGGACGACCTGCTCTACGGCCTGAGCTACAGCCACAAAAGTACAAATACATCTTCAGTCTTACTTTTGATGTTCTGATGCAAAGAAACATTAAGAAAATAATAACTGCTATTGTGTGAAAAAACCCCCCGATAGCAACCGTTTCATGGCTTACTGACTAGGAAAACACATATTCGCCACAAAAAAAGAAGTCAAGAAACTGTACTGCTTGAATAAAATGAAGACAAAAAAATATATATAGATTGAAATATTAACAAAATTTGTTCTCCATGAGTGAAAGTAGAGGATTATTAGATGTCATTGGTCCATACATTCACAAGGCAAAGTAAGGACCTGTAAAAACATGTAATTTTAATATCCCAAAAAGATGAAAGAAAATAGTCCAGTAGGTTATTTTAGACTTCCACTTCAGGAGATGATTCAGCATTGCTCAGTTTCTTATCAAGTCATGAGTCATGTTCAATCACAAATACATTGATGGATGAAAAAAGTAATTACTTTTCCTTCCTCCTTCATGATGAAAGGGAGTATATTTTCAGCTCCCGCAGTTCTCCAAACGGCCCCAACAATGTCTTGTTCCTGTTCATCATTTAACAACAGTTCCTTTCCACCATCTGTCTAATGCTCCTCTTCAAATGTCTTGTGACTATAATTTCTTCTTCTCTCACCCTGGCAGGAGGTGAAGTACTTCCAGTTTCCCGGAGAGCTGCTGATGAGGATGCTGAAGATGCTGATTCTTCCCCTCGTTGTGTCCAGGTACCGACGACTGTCTCCTGCAGTCCCTTATATTGTAGTTTACTATATTATAAATACACACTATACTGTATTATGAACTACATTATTGTTTCCCTATATTATAGTCTCCTTATTACCCTCACAGCTTTAACCCCTTGGATTAACACGACAAGTTTTTCGTGACATATTCTGTGCGCTATTACTTGCATTCACTGCAAGTTGGCAGGAGGGTGGAGTGGACATTGTATTTATACTCTTCTGAGAGAATTCTAAGTAAAAAATGACCAGCGAGATTTGAAGTGCACTAAAAAATACCTTTACATTTTTTAAATCAAATTTGAATACAAGCATAGAAAAGTCAATAAATACATTTTACAAAAATAAAATTCAAACAAATTGGTGTTAACAAACCTTCATTTGAACTTAACACCCACGCTGGCTATCCTAAAATACATTGTTCGACCATTTTTATTTGCAAACCTTTCAATCTTAAAGAGTGCAGGGACACTAATAAGAGCTCAGGGAAGCTGTAGCGAGTGAAAGTGAAAATAGATTTTCATTTTTAAACATTGTACTAAACCATGAATTGGATTTAATTAATACAATTGATTTAACGCCCAGGTCTACACTACCAGGATGTGCGGATAGCCAATAGAAGGCAATTCATGCTATTTTCCAAAAGTAAAGAAATACCAAATACACCCAAATGTATATTGTATCATGGTAGCAGAATGTGCACTGCCGTGACAGTATGACTTTGTCTGACGTAGTGTTTTGCAAGTTCACAGTTCACAAACACCACCTAAAAGTTAAATCAACTAGTTCAGGTTAATAGTTCACAATTTTGAACCAAGTCTACAGTCCCAATAAATGACCTAGTTCACGTTCATTTCTTCCATTTTTTTTAAACTGGTTGGATGCTATGGTGGGAAATGAGTCTCATGAAAAACCAGGTGCTCAATCGTTATATACGAACCCATTTCTGCTCCGCGTACACAAACGTGGAGCACAGGGCTGTTATGAGCGCATGCTCGACCCTCCCTAAGTGCTTGCATCTGCTCAACACTCGCCAAGATGACTTTGGAGGTGGGACTGGAATAGACCGTGCAGCTGATGTCTCCGCTCCTTTGATGGCACTAGCCATGCTGGCATAATAGGCGCCGTAAAACAGCAGTTTGTCATAAAATAGGAGGCAATTTAGCCTCGTGTATTCTGATTAAGTTGGCATAGAATTAATACAACAGTCATAATTTGGTTTTACTAAAATTATCTAATAACAGGCAAACCACCTTTAAAAGTGAAGAGTTCTTAAATAAGTGTGGTGGATCTAATTCATGCCGATGTGGAGTGTGGTTCATGGGAATTTTGAAACGTAAGCAATACATAATTGCAAAAGTAACTTATAAATATGAGGAAAAGCAACTGTTACATCGTTTTAAAGAAACCTGAAAGTGTTAAATTCAAAAACGGAATTTGGTGTGGTGTTTTGTTGCCATGTAGGGCTTTATTTTTTAGTCCAGAAACGCCTTTAACCTCACCTCCCAACTTTGGATAACTCTGAGTTTGTTATGTGGGAGTTCACAGGTAGGACCCAAACGCAAGACCACAGGAGACAGAAGTTACTATTAACAGGTTTTATTGAGACTGTGTGAAGGTGTGGAGCCCGTGGTCCGACACCCGAGTGGCAGATCGACGGTGTGAGGCCCGTGGCTCGACACCGGAGGGCTGGCAGCTTGACGGCGAGAGTAGTCCGTGTCACACAAGGAGGGCAGAGGACGCCACGGGGTTGCCGCGGGTGAAAAACGGTACGACCTGACAACCCCAGACTGCAGGGCCAGAGCTTATGTAGTGACAGGAGACTCATTAGTGGGCCCTGAGTCTGGTGTGTCAGGCAGCAGGAGGTGATCAGCTGGAGTGTCCTCAGCTGTGCACACTCAAGGGTGTGGCCATGGGAGGCGTCAGGTCAGACAGGGATCCTGGATCCTGACAGAGTTAGGCCAATAGTGGGTTTTATAACTTGGACCTAAATAAGTTCCATTTAAGCGTTCGTACTGCGTTGATGCACCTAAAAAGAAATCATCCACTGATTTCCAGATGTCTTTCACAATGTAGGTCTGAGGGGGGAAAGTATTTTTGGGCCCATCACGTGACGGACCAGGAAGTCTTAATTACTTGGTTTGGCAACTGTGTCACTGTGTCAAATTGGCTTCAAATCCCAGTGAGTTCCTGGGGGGCTTGGTCGACTCCAGGGAAGCGAAGACGAGTTGAGTTGTAACGTTAGTATATCCTGTATCCAGCAGCAGAAATGAACTGCAGTCAATGAGCCGCAGCCTGTAAAAGGCCTGCTGTGGACCACATGCTCCACTCCGCAGAGCCCTGAAGCCCCTCCCTCACAGCTGCACAGAGTGTATTAATATTGAACCTGTCGCGTGTTCAAAGTGGGCCGACCTTGACCCTGCTCGTCCTTTATGTCCTCAGTAACACAGCCACATACAAGTAGATTGTATTGACAGTTCTCAAGATATGCAAAGGACACACACACACACATACAAACAGAGATCCCTTTGCCTATAGGAAGCTGTTGTGTTGGATTGTTGCTTTAAGTATCTATTCATCATTGTGTGTGTGTGGCATTCTGTCCCTGAATGAAAGCAATGTGGGATTAAGCCTCTTTACATTCACAACAGAAATCCATCAAACCACTAACGCTGATCTGATGCCAGCTTGGTTCTGGGATTACACTACTCTCTATGTGGTTACTGTGGATCCTCTGGTGGTTACTGATGTATAAATGTAGCATGAAGACGTGAGTTTAATGCTTTATAAAACATTATCGACAACACATTTAACAGTATGTGAATTAATCACATGCATTACTGAATGGATTCGAAGCAGCAGTTCAGCCCTCTGAATTATTTGCCTCTGGAGACGATAAGCATCCTGAATGCAATGAAGAAAGGGACAATGATGCATTGGCACAGTACCTTTCATAAAATAAATAAATAACGAGAGCTGTTTTCGCCTTGTTTTACTTTGTATGCAGTCTCATACCTCCAAGGACTGAGCACTCCTTCAGCAGTTGGACGGAGCATTCGGCGTATGACTGCAGTGCCAGCATTTGTGTGGAAGCTGAATTGACTTCAATATCTAACACTTAGAGCGTTGGCTTTTCAAAGTCTGAGACTGGGAGTCTCCCCTCAGAAAACCTTTAAAAAAAGTCTCCGCTGAAACAGTTCGGAGCACTTTGACAACCTCAGATTTAGAGAGTTGCGCTGACGAAGTTGAATGAATACGACCTAAAAAACAACAATTAAAACTGATTCAAAGGAGCTGACCTGAGTCACTCGCCATCATTTGTAATGATTTTATCCAACAGTTGACAAATGTTTTTTATTGTCTTTTTCACAGTACACAAACACGAGACAGAACAAGGCACATCAAAAGGAACACATAGGCACAAATAAAGATATCAATGGCATGTTTTGTTGTTCGGCGTTACTGACTGTTACTATCCTTAGGGATGTTTAATTCTTATGTCCAGTGTTAAATTAAGTCTAGCATGTTCTTCTCTCGGTCTTGTCAAGATGTTCACCTCTCTTGAGTCTCCTTTCAGCTGTCTTCACTTAGACCACTTCTCGCTGTACAAAGGGGCCATCCTGTGTTTCAACTGCGCCGGCCGCCACTCTTTCAGGATGTTACTTTATTATTCCTTTTGCTTCAGATTGGCTGAGTGAAATGTCCACGATCTCCTCATAATTCAGAGCCTGTTTTGCAAATGCATCCACAATATCATTGCCATTAGCCCCTTTGTGAGCTGGTATCCACATAAATGTTCAATAAAAAATATTCATAATTTTAAATCTCTGCAGAGTTTCATATATCTTATTAACCCTGCCTACTGTGAGATGTAAATGAGTGCAATGACATGAATGCAGAACATAAATCTGTTAATGGAACCCATTTCCAGACACTAAACATGCCACAATGTGGGCGAAAATGGTGGCAGGGGATGGACCCAAACGCAGAGAGACACAGTGGAACAGAGGGATGAATAGTGGTGATTTTAGTTACAACTAAAAATGTTCAAAACAAAACTTGCAGAGCACGGAAGTCCAAACATGTGTAACAAAGAATTCAAGGAAAAAACAAGGAACGGGCAAAACACAAAACAGGATGAGGTCGTCAGAAAACAAACACGAGGGATACATATATGAAAAAACAGAGCAGGGCAGAGCAGAGCAGGATAAGGAGCGAAACAGGGAACATACTATTATTAAGAATTCTAGCAGAGCAGGTAACACAACAGGCGAACCGACACTGAGAAAGGGGACACACAGGGTTTAAACACACCGGGAGAATTATCTTTTCCTCTACGTGACATCAGTGCTATTGGACTATAGGTCGTTGTAGCTCATGGGTTCTTGCCTCGTTTCCTGATAGGAATAACCACTGCCTCTTTCCAACCAGATGGCAATTTTACCATTCCCATACTTTATTATAAAAACCTAGCAGCTTCATGGACGCTAAAACACTTAAATGCTTTAGCATTACAGAACAGATTCCATCCTTTCCAGGAGACGTTATTCCTGATCCTATTCATGGCCTTCTTCATGTTTTCCAAAGTAAATGAATGATCCATTGCAAGTGTATACTCTCAAGAAATCCAGGAGCTGCCCTGGTCATTACTCTTACTCTAGTTCCTTCCTCAGCCAGAACTATGGATTTGAGTACAGCACCTCTGCTATAATCTCTGCCTTCGCTTCATCAGACACTGCCGCCTACTCCCCAATCTTCCGTACTGAATTACTGCCATTTCCGTCTGATTCCTTTTTATGCTTTTAATCATGTTCCAAACATCTCCCAAAGCTGTTGTTCTGCCAATTTGACTAAAAAAAGGTCTGTCAGCTTTGCCTTTTGCGTCACGTATAATTTTCCTAACCTTTGCTTGTGCTTGCTTGTATTTAATTCAATTCTGAAAATGATGAGTTCTTCTTAATGTCCTGATAGCTTCATGCCTTTCTTTCACGACTTCATCACGCTCATCTGTCCACCAGGGAAACGCCTGTCGCTTCATTCTTCCTTTACTTCTGGAAATTGACTGGTTAGCCACTTTAATTATCCATCTATCAATATTATCTATTCCTGTCTCACATCTTGCATATAAATGTAAAAAAAAGAAATCACTTTTTTGTACTGCTAAACTTCCCCTTGCTTCTTTCTAGTTATCGGTTACATAACACTAGAAAAGTATCACTACCTGATATCTTTGTTTTGTTGCAAAGTACATACTCGCGCGAGTCCAAACTAAATGAGTCACTGTCGTCACCGCCTGCTACTAGATGTCTTTTTGAATCTGCGTAAGATAGCTGTTTAGCCCGAGTTCCGTAGCGTTAGCAGCTAGCTACACGAAACCGCTACGCGATGTAGCGTAACGTGAGTCACGTGACACATCACGAAACAGAGGAAGTTTTGAACATTATTATTTTTTGGCAGCGCCATATATTACATTCTAAAATGCCTCAAGACAAACCACTTGAACAGTAAAATAAATGGAACTCGAGCTCGTGGTCACAAAATGGTGAGTCATGTACACCAGGGGCTCTTAATAAAGTTGTGTTAGTTGAGGTTGATTGTTAGAAAAAAAAAATCCTATGACAGCCTTCCCAAATATATGAGAATGAAAACATGACAAAGACGAAGCAAAACATTTCTTTGCAAATTACTTTTTGATTAAAACAAATCCTTCTGTATCACTGCATCCGAGGGCATATTAGCTATAACAGTGGTAGAACACATTCATCTCAGTCTGATGATGTGCTTTGATCGGCCTGGTCATTGAAATCTTGCTTTGTTTGAATTTCTATGTTTCTTTCAATGTGAATTCTTGAGCAAATTTTGATATAAAAACAACTACGTTTGTAAATTAGAGAAGAGGAGGATTAATTACGTCACGCTGACAGCATTTTAGTTTTGCATTGCCGCCAGAGTTTGGCACCAGTTGTATTGAAGTTAATGGGGCGGGCATGGCAAGTCCCACTTAACCCATCATATCTGTTTTCACCATTGACTTGAAAATGCCTACACAAAATAAAAACACATGAAGTGTTGACTGATGATTTTTATCTGAATGTGCCTGCTTGTTCTCCCAGTTATTGGTCTCTAAACAGAACATGGCTCAGTCAGCAACTGCATATAGCTCAACTCAAGATAGCTCCATCATGAAACCAAACTACATGCAAATATAATACAAGAGGAGTTATTACGATTTGGCCATTAGCACCACTTCCTGAAACATTATCAAGAGAGCTGGCCAGCGTTAGGCTTCCTAAACATTATTAAATATCATTAACAGTTTCCTAGTTGCTGATAACAAAGACGCTCTATCACAATCAAATACATGAATACTACCAGGTTGTCACCATTGTAGGTTCAGAGAGGTAATGACCCTTTTATAGGTTCTGTGACGTACTGCAGGAAATACAAAGGTATAATGACAAACAGGGACCGTTGGGAATATCAACAGTTTCCGCAGACATATTACTAAATGACGCAGAAAAACTCTGCAACTAGAATTATATAGAATTACAATATATCAACTTACCGTCCACCAAAAATTTACTTCAACGGCCTCCAAAATGCTTCTAAATGTCGTTACAGATGGCATGGACAATTCTGTTCCTTAGTTTGGAGGACTTGTTACATCTGAAAAAGTAACACTGTCCTAACCATGAATGTCCAACCGATGTTTTAAGTCACTTTTGAACACAATA
Organism: Melanostigma gelatinosum; assembly: GCF_949748355.1. Classification (NCBI taxonomy): domain Eukaryota; kingdom Metazoa; phylum Chordata; class Actinopteri; order Perciformes; family Zoarcidae; genus Melanostigma; species Melanostigma gelatinosum. The sequence continues at coordinate 23,011,586 of NC_136637.1, forward strand.
AATACAGCAGTTGAGAAACACTTTCACCACAGTAGTTTGTCTGGAGCTTTCAATTCCATCACATGATCTTCCTCAGCAGATGAAGCATGTGTGTCAAGATACAAATATTGACATTGGAAACAAATGTTGGCAAAAACAATCTCACCAAAAGATGTTAAAGTGCTCAGAAAATTCCAGAAACTGGACCTCGTGGTGAGATAGTTTTTTCCATGAGAATATGCTAGTTTTGTGATTGATGTTTTCAAATGGATTGAAGGATTACACACTCCTGAACAGTTAAAGAATGTCGTCCAAGGTCTTCGCCTGGCGACCGTGGCTGAGTGGAGCACAGGGCCGTCCTTCAATCAGAGGTTTGGCGTTTCAATCCCTGGCTCCGGCTCCACTAGTCGCTTGTCAATGTGTCCTTGAGCAAGACACTTAACCCCAAAATTGCTCCCGCAGCTGTGCCCACGGTGTACAGATAGATACTGAATTATAAGTCGGTTTTACACCTTACAAGAATATCAACATGAATTTTCGAAGTGAGGAGCACAAATTCGTTATTTACTGATAGATTGCATTGACCCATTTGCTTTATCGTGGTTCAACATGCATTCTTTCACCAAAGCACTAACTATCAGTCTAACTCAAATGTTTCTTCTCCCAGTTTGATGTCAGGACTGGCAGCCCTCGACGCCAAGTGTTCCAGTCGGCTCGGTCTGATCACAGTGTCCTACTACCTGTGGACCACCTTTGTAGCCGTGGTAGTGGGAATCATCATGGTCTCCATCATCCACCCAGGCGGTGCAGCCCAGAAAGAGGACTCTGAGGACAGCGGCAAGCCCATCATGAGTTCTGCTGATGCCCTGCTGGACCTCATCCGGTAGGATCGACATAACCTCCATCCGACTATACATGTGCATACCATGAACAACCGTTTCCTCATTAATGAGTCGAACATATGTGAGCGATACTCAATGCATGGCAATTACTGTATTAGGCTTTTTGTCAGACTGAAGTGGTACAAATGGAGCACATGTTGTTCAGTTGTTTTTTAAATCTCCTCAATAGCAGAAGAAGTCATATATGTAAGTGTTCCATCAGTCAGTGGCTACAGTACGGTCATTGTTAGGTGGTCTGCACATCATGGAGTGGGAGATTAGCAGAGAACAAACTGGGACTGGGAGGGATACAGTGCGCTACAGACGCAGCCGTCTTCTGATAAAACCCCCACTGAAAGCTGCACACAGATCACAGATCATTTTTGCGCTGCAAGGGATTTGTCTTGTCACGGTTTAAAGGCGATGTATGGAGCTCAATTCTGAAGAGAGGGACATACAAAAGGGGACCAACAGGGATGAGATGTAAGGAGATTGATACATAGTGTGTACATAGATACACAGTACACAACAAGTATATATTTTTTCAATTTGTATCAATGAGGTAAGACCAGTCTGCCATTTCACAGCAGTTTTTCGAGGCCATATTATAATATTATAATATGTTACAGTTATGAGAGAGAAACTCCTCGTTAGCATGAGCCACCTAGCTGCTACATCACCACCACGGGAGCTGTTTGGCAAGAACGGCACAACAACTAACCATAACAACTCTATAAATACATGTATAATCAAATTGACACATTACTCTATAACACAGACTCGTGATTCGAGCATCAGGAATGTCACATTACATTCAAGGATATGATATTTAGTTTGGCCTAATTCCGTGGAAAGGCAGGGTTTATGAACTATACTGCAGCCAGCCAACAGGGGGCGACGGAGATGTTTTGGCTTCACTTTTGGGGGGAGCTGTCATGTCTTCCATCTTTATAGACAGTCTATGGTCCAGATCCAGAAATGCTAGATGGTACACTTGCCATAATTCAATTTACTGGCATTACTCAGCAAATATTCACTTCCTGGTAAATTACTTTGTCTCTCAAACTCCATGCCCTTTGTTTATAATGCTGGTTCCCGGCACAGATTACTACTGACATCATCAGGTTTTTTTTAGTCACTTCCCTTCACGAAGGACATCATACAACTGGACTCACAGGTGGTAGTAGTGCTCCTTCTGAAGTGTAAACTGGACTTCACGTGACTTGGGCTTGATCATCCCCTTATATGTTGATGAGGTTTGTCTCACCCTTTAGGCTTAAAGGCTTTATCAGTGGCCCTATAATACATGACCCTATTTACAGCACAACAAACGTGTTCAATATGTAAGAAAAAAGTGGGAAACGACATGATACATGTTATTCTATTCTTTGAGTGCGATCAAGGATGTATGTCCCCAGTCCTGCAGACAGAGAACCTTATCTGTGAGCTCACCAGTGTTTTACTTTCTCAGCTAAGAAACGTTCTGTGCTGTTACTCATGAATATAAATGAATACAGAAATGATTTGATGCTTTGTACAAGATGGCATCAAATAATATCAGGCATATTTGCTTATAAAAGGTGGACCAAACGGGAGTCATAACACCTCACTAGAGCAATATCTTACTTTTTCAGACTGTTTTCTATTTGCCTCAAATCCTGAGACAGGATTAAAAAACATTGGTTGTCTTAAGCTGTTCAGTTCCCGTATTCGGGGATGACTTCATTGTTGACGAAACACATTTAATCTTCTTCATTAAGCGATGTTACCCAGTTTCTCAGACCTAGCATCAGTAAACAGGACTATTAACAGTCACCTGTCATACATTGTGCCTCTGCAAGTCTAATCCGAGCATTTTATTTCATGCCGTTGGTGGAGCGATGGGGTGAGTCTAAGTCCAGGCCGTTAATCAGAGAGCACATGTGCAGAGCTGCGCAGGCAGGCGGAATGGATCAGTAGGTGACCTGAAGACTGCAGTTAGTATAAACTCTTAACAGTGGGACTCGTTCAAAATGCATGTTTGCAAGTGCAATTATGAAGCTGAGCAGATATAAAATGATATTTGTTATTACAGTTAATATTTGACTTTGGAGACTTAAACCTGTATTTTATCCATTAATCAATAGATATTGATTAGTACAGCCTGAAGTTATAATTCTGTTTCACTGTGGGTCTCTGTTGACTCCAAACTGAGTCATAAGGAAGAACTGTTCACTCCTGAGTTTGGTATTTGAATGCAGTATACAGTGGCCATCGAATGATTTGTGTGTGCATTAATTCTCATAACCTCTGGAATCATACTCTAACTTATACCTTGTAACTGTGCTACAATTACTTAGGGTACATTAAGAAATACTTCCAAAGACTTTCCATCTCACCACCCTTGATGTTAAGATGGAGTATTAGGGCCACTGGTAGGAAAGAAATCTGAGATTTTGAGAACAAGTCACAGTTTCACAACAAAAACTATCAGAATGTTTTAAGGGGGAAAAAAGTCATAATATTTTGAGAAAAACTTTAATATTTTGAAGAAAGTCCTAATATTTAATTAAAAAAGATATGTCGTAAAATGTTGAAAATAAAAGTCATACTATTCTGAGAGAGAAAGTCACAATATTTTGAGAAAAAAATGTAATATTGTGAGAAAGAGATCGTAATAATTTGAAAAGGAAAGTTGTAATATTTTCAGAAGAAATTTGAAATATGGCTGATTAAATATCTCTGAATTACATCTCTTCCTCTGGGGGTTCTTACTACATGTAAAGAGGAACAGGTATCTGCTTCTTTTGACTCGATATCAGTTTACAGTAAATGTCACAAGGTGTGAGATCCTACTTTCGTGAATTAAAACGTCTAATTTGAGATGAATCTACATCCATTGTGCTTTTTGAATGGGCTTTATATCCAGTAGCTCTACTGTGAGCCTGGAAAACACGACAAGAAGTGAAATACAATTGGAATTTCAATCACAATGACAGGATTTCCAGATCACAGAGTGTCTGTAAAACATAGAGCATGTCACTCTGGGCAGTCAGCTGCGTTTCGGGTCTTAAAAGACATCCACTTCTGTCTCTGCAGTGCACCGGTGACATGCAACCTTGGATCGGAATACAGTCATTGAGTGGTGGCACTAAAGGTTTTTAAAAAATGTATTGCATTGGATGTTCTCAGTCATAGTTTTATCCAGATTGTTCAACAAGTCAGTCAACACAAGACAACAAGGGGTTTGAATCCCCGTATCAACACCGTTCCTCTGGCTAAGGTCAGAGAGAATATTTTGTGGTTGTGAATCTGAATAAATAAATTATATTTTGTTGTTTTATTGGTCTACTTTCAGGAAATCAAATTTGGTTTGATTTCAGTTTAAGTGCATGTTAAGATCTGATATAAATTGGATGTTTACATGAAATGGTTTGGTTGGACTTTAGAAAGAGGACATGCCATGACTGTTATACCCTGTACAGGAACGTTAGGAGCACAAGCAGGGAAGAGTTATAAAGTCAGCTTACTGACTCTGTGGTGTGAATTACAACTACATCTACATCAGCTAACATCAGTGACCATAATCTGCTGGTCAGAGCAAAACCCCTCCGTGTACTGAATGGTGTTTCCTGACTGTCTCTTGTAAGTGATCAATATTTAATTGTAACAAATTACATCCTTTTTCTTTTTTTTTACATTGGAGTCACAATAGAACAGTTATTTTGTTTTTGTTGTTTGTTTTCAATTTTTATTTTGTATGAATGTTAATAAGTATGTATTTTTACACCCAAAAGCTTATATTATTGAATTGTTTGCTTATACTTTCCTAAGTAAGGGTTTCTGAACCACACAACAGAGTGTTTTAATATGTGTGCCTCTTTGCTTCGCAGCAACATGTTCCCATCTAACCTGGTCCAGGCCACATTTCAGCAGGTGAGACGATCGCTACTACACACACATCGCTTTCAAACACAAAGTCAAGGTCTCTTTTCTGATTCCGTTTCTGTTCCCTGGCAACAGTATCGAACGAGCAGCGAGTACACCGTGAAACCCAAGCCAATGGTGAGTCAGGCCCAGTCAGAGTCCACCACGCGGCGGGCGCTCATTTACGGTATCCAGGACGATAATGGAACCGACATCCAGAATTTCGCCCTTGACCTGACTCCGCCCCCAGATGTGCTCGTACGCATTCGGGAAGGAACAAGCGACGGAATGAATGTCCTTGGAATCGTTATATTTTCAGCCACCATGGGTAAAAAACCTGCATCATTTTTGTCTGGATTCTGCCGTGGCTTCAATTCATCACTGCCAATTTGAAATGCACATTTTAACGATGGTGCCGTTTATTTTCACAGGTATTATGTTGGGAAGGATGGGGCCAAATGGCAGCGCCTTGGTGAACTTCTGCCAGAGCCTGAACGAGGCCGTCCTTAGAATTGTTGCCATTGTTATATGGTAATGCTCTCTTGAACCATCCTTTACTTCAGGGAAGCTTTAGACAACTTTAAAATATGCACCTGCAGCAGGAGGGGCAACAACTCACTGCCACAATGTTATGACAGCGCTGCGGTGAAAGCATAAATCAGTCCAACACGTTCTGGGTTTACCTCATAACTTTAGTGAGCTACCATAGCTGCCTCATCTCCACATTACTGTAAACGCTGAATCTGTGCAAGCATTTGCACGTTTAAACGTCAGCATCAGAACAAAGTTACGTCAGCATTATGCAATTTCTGCTGTTTGCCAGCTGCACGATTAAAGAGCAGGCAGAGGCTATTTGTGACGTTAGGATGTGAGAAAATCCTGATGTTTACCTTCAAGATATACCAGACACATATGTGTGCTAGATGATCCAGGGGAGGTTTCAGTCCTCAGCAACTATTTCAACACGGGATTTAATTCATTCATATTAATATTGAAGGGCATTTAGTTTTTACTACAAAGAATATTGCAGAAATGCATTTTCTATTGGAAGCTATCTAAGTCAGCCATCTCTGTAAGCTGTCACCAAATGACACACTGGAACTCTAAACGCAAACTCAAACTGATCAACAAGCCATTGATCATAGAGGCTGACAAACGTTTGCAAATAGCCATAAACACACAATAACAGTATGAACAATATTATTTTTTGCTGATGAGTTCCTGTGTAGAACTACCCATCACCTTATCATGATCCACGGCCCTAACAAGATTTCCTTTGCAATACTATTTTTGGGATCATGGAAATTTATGCTTTAACACCAAACTTGAGCATCTCATGATGGCGTCGCGTGGGAACCATTCTATCGATTGAGATATATAGAACAAATCTAACAGTTGTATCATTTATGAAGGACTTCCCAGCCACTGCTGCTAACCCTCTGAGCAACTCCTCGCCCCGACAGGTACTTCCCGTTCGGCATCGTGTTCCTGGTGGCCGGTAAGATCCTGGAGATGAGTGACCCGTCAGCCATGGGGAAAAAGCTGGGCTTCTATGCCATAACCGTGGTGTTTGGTCTGGTGTTGCACGGCTTGTTCATCCTGCCTGCCATGTACTTCTTCATCACCAAAAAGAGCCCCATCGTTTATATACGGGGAATCCTGCAAGCCCTGCTGATCGCCCTGGCAACTTCTTCCAGGTAAAGGAAACGACTGCAGGGAGAACAAACTTAATTAGTTTGTATTGATGTGTTGGAAAAAAGGTTTGTATGTGGTTTTTATTTCCTCATGAATCAAAATGATATATCCTTGAGTACTAATCCCACTTATCCTTTCCTTTCCTTTCCTTTCCATTTACTGGAACCTGCCATGGAAAGCCTCAAAGGGGCTGTGGGAGATCAGGAAACATCTGGTGTGTGTGGGAGGAGTTGGGAATGTAAAGGAGCATTCCACGCATTTGATTCGACTGGCACACATCCATCTGCCTGCGTGCATGCACATGTTGTTGATATTGTGTGACATTGCTCCTCTATACAAACTGACCAGTGAATTTACCTGACATCAGCAGACATTATGTTCGCTGTGGTAGACTTCAGACTTCTGCTTCAGCCAGTGGCGGCCTGGAAGGTATAAAGCGACAAACTGAAAATCTGAAACACAACAGCGTGCTTTGGAAAATGCTCCTCAGCGATGTAGGGTTATGTGATTTTACATGAATTGGTTAAAACGCACAAAAAGGTTCGGCATGGACCATGAAATGTTCTGAGATCAATCCAGTGTGTATCGAGATTCACACACTTTACTATTCATTTTGCCGTGAGTAAGTGCCTGCTACATGGCCATCAGCGCACATGGGTTCTGTACTCAGATCAGCCAAAAGCATGTGCTGCATCCTGAATGTCTCATACGAGTTCCAGCTGTTTCTCCCAACACAGCAAACCACTAGACACCACTTGTTTACACGCATGCCTGGGAGAAATGATGGGATGGTTATGTAATGATCTTTTTTTGTTTTGCCTGACCTTTGAACGCTCTGAGCTCTCTGTTTTAATCTCTGTCGTCCTCAGCTCTGCCACATTGCCTATAACCTTCAAGTGCCTCTTAGAGAACAACCACATTGACCGCCGCATCATCCGTTTTGTGCTCCCCGTGGGCGCCACCATCAACATGGACGGCACCGCTCTCTACGAGGCCGTGGCAGCAATATTCATCGCACAAGTTAACAATTACGAGCTGGACTTTGGCCAGATCATCACCATCAGGTCAGTGGACCGTGCCGTACACCAGCTGTGCCTGTAAGCTGATTAACGCGGGGAAGATATCACTGGGATTTTAAAGCAATGATATCAACGTCATTAAATCCTTTAAACTGACGAGCAGATATGCATTATACATCATTTTTTGATTTTTAAAATATGCACGCTACACTTTTCTGTGATTTTCGGACCTGATTTTTTTCTTTGACGATGATGGCCTTTCTTATATCTCTTAACCAGATAATACAACCCTCGTCTGTTTAGTAAGAACCTCTAAAGGTTGTTCTTTTTCATTTCTGAAGTACGGAAAAGCAGGTTATTTTCCACGATAAGACATTTTTAAAAACCAGGAAATGAATCTGGAACCAGGTCCAGTGCAGCCGTTATCTCCGATGCACACAAGGAAGACTTATTAACGTTTCAACACCGAGTGTGGCTGGCCTAAATACTAATGAAGCATAAGCAGCGTGTGACTGGCCTGGTGTACTCAAGAACAAATCGTTCACTGTTGTGTTGTCATAAATCAGTAACGTAGGAATATAATTGACATCCCCATCAGTTGTCATCCTCCCCTATATTTGCAACTCTATGCTTTTCTATATAATTCCATAAAGCAACTGTAGATTGAATCTATCCGCTTATCACTCTCTAAAAAGAGCCATGTGGCCTCGATAAACCACCATATCCCCCCCCCCCCCCTCCTCAGCGTCTGGATCTGCACCAGATATCAGACGTACACTAACATGTAGTGGAGGGTGAACTACATGTTAGTCGTTCAACGTCCCACAGAGGGGATGCTTTTAATCAGTATCTGCACAGTTGCTGTGGAGACATTGTCTGACTCATGAGGCCATGGCTCATCTTTTTTTATTCCATCCCAAGAACAAATTAATAAGGTATCATTAACTGAATGAGTGCATGTAAGCGCTCAACTTTCCCCTTCATATTCGTAAAGCAGTAACAGCTGCCGTGACCAGCTGTCTACGGAGAGTTCAGCTCGATGAACGACCGGCTGAGTCTGTGAGAGCACAGATACTGAAGGAGGGTTGTGGGTTGTGTTGTAGGAAGTTACCCTTTAAGCCACTTTGTGTAGAATTTGCTGTTAATTTAACATCTTTCAAATTATTATAATATTAATTATTTGTTTGTAGAAATGTTTTTCTTTAAGTGCTAACGCTAATATTTTATAATAACTTTTTTATATAACTTTGCCCGGAGGAGTCCATCCCTGTTTCAGTGGCGCTGCTTTTGCGTTTGTTTTTCTGTATAATTCTACAAGAGAGCAGGAGGATGGACAGTCAAATGGAAAAGATGAGTGGTGATATGCTTTTTGTTCAAAAAAAAAGAAGAAAAATAAAGTCAAGGATTAAAAACAGCACGACCTTGTGACCTTTAGTTGTGTATCGGTCTCTCATGACATCCCGCAGGAAGCACTGTTGAAGGTCAACAGACATTATCGTCTCTTATTAAATGTTACATTACACACAGCTGTTATGTTTCCGAGCTGACATCAGGTTTCTAAATCTCCAGTATCACAGCCACTGCAGCCAGTATCGGTGCGGCAGGGATACCGCAAGCCGGACTGGTCACCATGGTGATAGTGCTAACATCCGTCGGGTTGCCAACTGATGACATCACTCTCATCATCGCAGTAGATTGGGCATTGTAAGTAGCATGTGTGTCCACTTCCATCACTTTTGTCAAGAAAACACACGAGCCCCATCTTCTTCATCTCTTCTTCATTCGGCCAAAATGATCCAAAACATTTCCGCTTTAAGTTGAACTCGTCCTCTCGAATGTCTTCATGTTCTACAGAGACAGATTCCGCACCATGGTAAATGTAATGGGTGATGCTTTGGCCACAGGCATCATGGCACATATCTGCAGGAAAGACTTCATGCAAGAGGGAGATGGGGTGAGTTTTATTTTTGGCTTCTTTTCTCTGCAGAGAGTGATAACACGAACTGAGATCAGAGCTTTTCCTTACACTCCATAAAAGCAGACATTTAGGAAGGAAGCATCTTTTTCGTCTGTAAATTACTGAAATTATAAATAGTAATTGTAAAACTTCTTCACCAAATAATAAAAAAAACATTTATTATGGGGGGGGGAAAAGGGTATAAAAGTCTGACAAAGTCGCTGTCCAGCTTCTTTTCCAGCTCGATTTCCTTCCAGACATGCTTTCATTTTTTTTCTTCCACTTCCCTAATTCCCTTCCTGTGACCCTGTCGGCCCCCAGGTGCCTCTGATCTGCGAGCCCAAACCCGTTCTGATGAACTGCCACAACAACAACGGCAACTACCGGCCCCCTTCTTCGGGGGTCAAACACGAGCTTGTCCCCTCCGACGTGGCCCGGCTGATGCAGCTGGAGGAGGGCGTCCGGCCGCCTTCCGACAGGAAGAAGCCTGCCATTCCCCCGAGAAACCTAAAGAAGAGCAAGGAGCACTGCAGCATTGACATGAACGGCCTTGAGACCAACGTATAGCCTCCTCCTGGAGTTCGATGTGTTGTCTGTGTGGATGTGCTGAGCTCGGAGCAAAGGGAATGCTTACTCAAGGGAGTACAGCGCAGCCAGGCTCATCTTCATCTCTTCATCTCATTGTTGTGGGGGCAAAACTCATAGGTGACAACATGTCCTGAAAAGTGAGAAAGCCTCGTGGTGGGGAAGCTATATAGCAGTGAAATGCTTTCTGTACGACTGGACAAGTATCACACTGACAGTGGAACTTATCACACCGAACACTGTGATGTTATTCATAAAACTCGTCCTTGGTGTGGACCTGCAGCACCTAAACCTTTGATTACAGGGACATGAACTGATTTCCTATTTGATATCTATATTTTATATCATTTATGATTATTATAATTCTTTTTTCTGTATGTTAATAAGACAAGTGTTTATTTTATTTTATACGACTCCAAGCAACCAGCTGTTTGTGTCATCATAAGAGACAAGACAGGGTGCAAGTGTCTGGTTTTAGTTGAACGATCAGGAGGCAAAGTGAAATGCCCTAATTGTTTAATTTTGCCTTAACAAAGTTGGTGGTGCTCGGCTTGACGGGATGACGAAAAGATCGTAAATTTGTAAAATTATTCGCAAAAATTTCCAACAAGAGCTGAACCTTCTTTATCTACAACACGTGAAGTTACTTTGGAGCTAATGTATTCGTTGATATCATCTCTCACCCTTATGCACCATCACGACGCCATTCTGTTGACGGTAACAAAATACTCCTGCTCACACTGGCCATGAAGTGATTGAACCCTGACAACTCTATTGAGACATAGCCTAGGGGACAAAATGTCCTCCTTTGTTGCGTCATTCACTGTTCATTCGTTTTAGGGTTTTCTCTATAGAAGAGGTTTTCAAAGTGGGAAGCAGGCCTCAAAAGAGGAGCACATGGAATATAGCTTTCAGTAAATGTGTGTGTGATCTAGTTAAAGAGATAGTTCAGAGATACAGTAGTTTTGGGTATTTTATTGTTTTTACCATTTTCTAAGACGAAAACACAACAATTCGATCACTAGGTAGCCACGACCTAAAGCATCCCCTGCTTTATGGTCTATTTGACTCTAAAATGCACCTGTACAGTTCTGCTTTGTGGCCAGTGTGATCAGGAGGATTTATTACAGCATGTGAGTGTTTTTTTTAGGTAAACTTGAAAAATCCAAACCTATATCCTTTAAACCTGTTTAAACGTGCAATTTCACTGTGGTACATTTCACTCTTATCACATAAAGGCTCAAATTCACTCTGGTCAAATACACTAACTGTCAGAGATTTGTACAGTGGAGCGGCTGCCAGCATTTCTCTCATGGGAAGATAACAGATTGTACTCTGAGATGTGTTTTTTGCCCTTTACAGTCTTTGGCATATATTTACGATATAGGACATAATGTATGCACTAGCTGCATATGAGAGTATATATGATATATATATATATATATATATATATATATATATATATATATATATATATATATATATATATATATATATAATGTATGAGAAAGACAAATGAGAAATGAGCAGTGACACCCCTTTGTGCGGGAGAACCTGCTGAAATATCAATCAGATGTTCTGGTGAATGTTAGGAAACACACAGTCTTCTTCAGCCTTTTCAAATCATTTATTGCCGTGTTCAATGACTGTATATGTGACAATACTATACTGCCGTATGTGAAAGTGACACTGTATTCATAGAAATATAGTGAGTGTAATAATAAGAGTTTTTTCAATGTCATATAAAAATATTTGCTGTCATTTAAAAAACAAAAAAAAGAAATAGGAATGGAGTGATGTAGCTGCAGCATGGATTGAAGCTTCA